>NC_034969.1:605402-1210804 GCF_000691945.2 Babesia microti strain RI
AATTTAAAAAAACAGATGTGATATTATCAGATATGTGGAAATATGAGAAGTAATTAATTGTTAATACAGCAATAATTGGACTTGCTTAATACCCTGTGACATACAGAATGTGAGCCAATCAGAATCTGATTCTGTAGAAGGATCCTGTGATTCATCTGTGGAATTTGATGATTCTATTATAGAATATGAGGAATACGGAGAAGAAAGCGATATTACTTACAGCAATTACAGCAGTGACGATGATAAATCTGGAGAAGAAGAAATATGTAAAGTAAATGATTTTTTATTGGTGAAAAAGGGAGAGAAATTGAGGGATTTTTTTGAACGCACAAAGGAACACTGGCTTCAAAAAATACCTAGTGAGAATATGAATGAAAAAGATGCAAAAAGGATTGCTTTTGAAAATTGTAAATTTTTTTACGAAAACTAATTATATCATCGTACTAGTATATATGTTAATCTTCATGTGGTGTGGCATAATATGATGAGAGACCCCATTCATAGGGGCCTCGTTAGGGGTGCAAATGTTTCTATGAATAGAATAATCAAAGCTGTTCCAGATGATGAAATATCAAAAAAACTGACTAAAATAGTCTGCACAATTGGTCCGGCCTCAGCTAATGTCGATAAAATAGTAGCAATGATTAAATCTGGTAAGTACTTGTCTCAAACAAATTTAATTCCATTATTCGTTTGATTTAGGCATGAACGTGTGCAGATTCAATTTTTCACATGGTACTCATGAGACTCATTATGAAACAATGAAACTTGTGAAGGAAGCTATGAAGCAGGTACCAGGAAAACACATTGCGCTAATGATAGACACTAAAGGCCCTGAAATCAGAACTGGAAAGCTAGCTCAAGGAGACTATATCCAATTGACAGCGGGACAAACCGTAAAAATTACTTCTGACCAGTCAGTGCTATGTACTAATGAGATAATTTCAATCACCTACGAGCATCTAACTTCCTCAGTCAAACCTGGCAATATTATTTTGATGGCAGACGGAACAATCTCATTCAAAGTTATCTCAGTGGAAAAAGATTATGTTGTTGGGGAGGTGATGAATTCTGCTAGACTGTCTAATAGAAAAAATGTCAACCTACCAGGTGTAAAGGTAAACATACCAGTGATTGGTGAGAAGGATAAGAAGGATATATTGGAATTTGGCGTCGCCCACAACATGGATTACATTGCAGTTTCATTTGTTCAGTCTGCTAATGACATTCTATCTGTTAAAAAACTGATTGGACACAATTCAAATTTGAAAATTATCTCTAAGATTGAAAATGTGGAAGGACTTATCAATTTTGACGAGATATTGGAGGTATCTGATGGAATAATGATTGCAAGAGGCGATCTTGGCATGGAAATACCATCAGAGAAGGTCTTTATTGCCCAAAAAATGATGATTTACAAGTAAGTCTTCAACATTGTTGTTATATTGCATTCTTAGAATCGTTAAATTAATTTTAATGATTTGTAAAAATGCTACAATGAGAAAATTTGTGTCCTACAAATATATGTGTTTTAGTCAGCAAAATAGGCATTGCTATTTTGTGTTAAAAACATGTACACTCAATTTCTTATTTTCAAATATTCACATCCGGGAGAAAATATTTATGAATAAACTAATTTAGGTGCAACATTGCAGGTAAACCAGTAATAACTGCCACACAAATGCTAGAATCTATGATAGTAAATCCAAGACCAACAAGAGCAGAAGTGACAGATGTGGCCAATGCTGTACTTGATGGATCTGACTGTGTAATGCTATCCGGTGAAACTGCTAATGGAGCTTTCAGTGTCGAATGTGTGAGACTGATGTCCCACATTTGTCTGGAAGCCGAATCCTGCACTGATCACATGTCAGTATATTTGAACTTATTGAAGGCAATTCCTACCCCCGTTACTACACAAGAAGCAATTGTGAGATGTTCAGTTGGAGCAATATATTCTGTTAATGCATCTTGCATAATTGCTTTGACTGAAACGGGCAAAACTGCTTCTCTGCTCGCCAAGTACAAACCTAACCAGCTGATTATTGCCATATGTAATAATGAGAATGTTGCGGCGGGTTTGGCATTAAATAGGGGTGTTGTACCAATTATGGTGGATTCGTTCATTGACTCCGATGCCAACATTAACCATGCCATAGAATTTGCCAAAAAGAACAACATTGTTGTGGAAGGCAGCACTGTACTGGCTGTTCACGGCATGGTAAGTTGTGCCCCCGGCAATACAGATATGCTTAAAATTCTTAATGTTTAATATTGAATTTCAAAGTTTTATATTCATTGTTTTTAATTTTTCATTAGAATTTTGTTCATCAATCAATTGAGCGAATTATATGTTAACTTTAATAATAATTCATTGTACGAAAATTAGGTCCATTCCTAGTCCTTAAAATGATAATCAATCAATTTCAATCTTATAGACGCAGATAAATTAATATATTGAGATAATGCTTAAATATTTAAGTAGGGAATGTACATATTCATGGATATGGTAGTATTATGATGATAACTTTATCAGAAAAATATATGGAATATGTGCGATTAACTATAATAGAGTTGAGTGTTTACAAAGGTACAGTGGATAGTGTATTGATATGCAATAGTAATTGCGCTTTAACAGATTTTTGAAGGTAAATATGTAGATCAAGCGACGTTTATTACTAATTACATTTTTTCTAAAGAATGACCCCATTCAAATAATTGATGCTAAAAAATGTGTCGGTAAACCGTACACTATACCATGACGGTTACATGATACAACTGGGTCTATGCATAGAACGCCAGCCTATCAGATATTTTGATCCTCTATATGAATCTAAATTTCGAATTTTTCGCGAAAACTGGTCAATACGCACTTGTAATTCCCTTTCTCTTTTACAAACAAAAAATACGGACCGATCATTTCAAATTAATTCCCTAACTGACGATTCTAAAGTTACAGATAGCTTCAGTTTGGACAATTTGCTGGAGCAAGAAAGGTCTTTTATACAAGAAATATCCGCAAAAACAGATACAACGGACGCTGTTGATAAGGTACCTAATTACTTAAGTAGTCTAATGAAAATTATACTGATAATAGCGATCAAAATAATTTGAAAAACATAAATCGCTTATCGGAAGATCGTTTATATCTAATAATTAAACGAAACAACACTTGCAATTGGAGCTTCCCAATCATCAATTACAACCCCGAATTCACTCTTAGAGAAACTTTGCTCAATCTTTGTGACCAAAATCTTTTTCATGACTTTTCAATTTATTTCCTTGGATATTCACCCATTTGTCATATCAAAACAAGAGATTCTCAACAAAATAAAGTGTCAAAGGTATTTCACACATAATTTAGATTTTTTATTATCGTGCACGAGTAATACCTGGCAAAAATATTCAAATCAACTCGGAAATCAGCGATTACGCTTGGGTAAATAGGGCAGAACTCAAAAGACATCTAGACATTTTAAAGTATAAACGCATATTCCAATCATTACCTCTTTGGTAACCATTACAATATATATAGCTGGAGCGATTTAAAATATGCCTGATATTGATTTTAGCAAACCAGTTGGAAAATTCAAATCCACTTGTTTTTATGATGCCATACTTCATGAACCCCTTTTCCAATCAGTTCTGTTCCAATTCATAGCAATAGCCATATATTCATTGATTTACAAGATATATTTTAAGTATGTATTAAATATGTTATTTAAAGACCTAGAAAGATGCGTATTTTACATAACATTCTCATTGTTGCATTATCTAATCACGGTAATATTGGCTAGGGGTAAGATAAATAATAACAATTTATGTGATGTACGAAACAAAGTAGCTGTCGTCACTGGTATGTTGTAAAATATATAGGTGGATGTAAGGGAATTGGATTGAATATTTCAATTAACTTGTTGAAATTTGGCTGTACAGTGATAATGATTAGTAGGGATAAATCCACGGCAGAAGCAATTATTAAGTTAATCACTGATTCATTTTGGACAAACACGTAACTACAAAAATATATAGCAAGCTGATTCACTTTGTGCAAATTGATCTTGATAATTTCCAATCCATAAAGAATTGTGTAGATGTTATATCCAAAAAATTTAAACAAGTTGATTTCATAATAAATAACTCAGGAATTTCCGTCAATAATTCGAAAGATGATGACAAAAATTCACTTTTAAAACATTTCAATGGGAACAAAGTATACTCAACAAATGTAATGGGTCACTATATCTTGACAGAAATGTTGTTACCTATACTGAAGAATAACGGTCGCGTTATTAATATGTCCAGCTTCGCCCACTTTTATTACAAACCTGAATCAAATGTATCCAGTGTAGATTACATTTATGGGGAGAGTAAACTGGCAAATATACACCATGCTACAGTACTTCAGAGAAAATTTGACTATATGAATAATGGCTGTATGGCATTTTCATGCGCCCCTGGAATATCCATGACCAATCTATTTTACGAACTAAACCTTGTAAAAAACCCCCAAATTGCTAACTTGATAAATTTTATTGTCAAAATATTTGGTAAAACACAAAATGAAGCGGCCCAAATAGTACTATTTTTATGTATGACTCCAAGGGATCAGTTAACAGGGGGCTCCTACTACAGCAACATGAAAATTGGTATAACTTCTAAGTTTGCAAGTGATATCAAACTTCAAAAGGTAAATACTTCTATTATGTAGCAATTTTATGAAGAAACGCATGCTTTATATCAAAAATTAATATCTGCCGAAGCTGATATGTAGTATTACAATATTGATAATAATTTAATAACTTGTTGTGCTACATCCAGTTGCCCTTCGTCTAAACCTTCATTGAATGCGCCTAATTCTGTATTATTATAGTATACAACTTGATATTTATTAGTATCATTTGTGCAGAGCACTATTGTAAAACTGTTGCCATGACATTCTTCTAGAAGAGTGGGATCTATGATAACACAATCTCCAATTTTACAGTAAGTGATGCAAAAAGTCATGGCTGGCAATTTTAATTCAATTTTGCTACCACACTGATGTTGATGAGTGATAAATTTTCCTTCGCTATTTAATGATATAATTGGAAATTTAATATTCTTTAATGCGATATTTGTGGCGAATACACTCCAATCTAGGCCATTTCCATCATAAGAATCAAAATTAATCACAACGTTCAGTGACCAATAGCAAGTTATAATTTTTTCCTCAAACGGCAAATGTTGTTCTAGTTGTTCTCCAATCAATGTAGTAATAATATTGTCAATCATAGTACCAATCCAAAATCCATAGTTCAAGTTATGACCAGCAATATCTGCAATCTCATCTTCATCAAGTTTGTTGAATTCAACAGTTGTGATTACTGGAGATTTTTGAGATGAATAATTTGCTGACGCAAAAATTCTAACATTCAAACTATTAGAACCCGCAGTTATGGTCGCAGCTGATAATAGAATGCCACAAAGCGAGTTATTTGGATGTTCCAAGTTGAAAATAGTGAAATTTGGTTTGCGATAATCGAGAAAAGATCTACCATCTGACCTTTTTGATTGTTTTAACTTAGATTTGAGGTATTCTGGGATATTTGAATAATTAATTGGTTCACATTTCACATCAGAGACCAATCTTACCATAGTATATTATAGCATGTATGGTGTAGTAATATACTTATACTGTCATGTGCTATGGTGTCATTTTAATGTAGTTAAATACATCATTGAATTTTCAGTAAAGCTTGTAAATAATCAAAACAATCAAAATGACTAACGCTATAACTATCAGATATACCATTCTGACTTTTTAATGGAAATTTCGAATTTTTATATAAAAACTCAAACTTTTAAATATGTATCATTATGTGCGAACAATGTTGATAAAAATATCAACGCGAGTATTATTAGATCTTCACTGGATCTGGATATAATATGTGGATGTGCTCATGGATCTTGAAGTAAGAAGGGCAATAGACATCGAAGAAAATTCATCGCACTTTAGATTGTCATGACCCTTGCATCGCAATCCAATCGCATGTTAATCAATTAAACAACACTTTATCACACTTAATTTAATCATATTTAACTTAATTATACTTGAATACCTTAATCACATATCGTTTACACTTATAAAATAACAAATATGTGCCAATTTTCAATCATTTGATCAGTTTCGATTCATTTGGATTGTTTTATACCCACATTGTTAATCAATCGCACAATCATAATCAAAATCACATTACATCTTACAAATCCTAATTTAAAGTTTAAAGTTTGATATCATTTAAGTTAACTGTGTTATCTATAACAGTTGAGTTTTTGTCATGTTGTATAATAAGGACGGTTACTGCTACACCCAAAACTATAATATAAACCCTTATGCCAACAAATATATCGCAAATTACAATTTTGGTGCGTTGACACATAAAGATATGGTGCAGCAAGAGCCTTTATCTACTGGCTTGCTGGACAACTTTGCCAGTACTAATTCCACTATCGACGGAGATTCGCCTCTGGCTGAATCTGACGTTAGCATAACACCAGACGGTACTAGAGCTCCGGCAAATCGTCGAGACCCAATTTATACTGCAGTTCCAGGTCTTAAGTGGAAGTCCAAGAGTAAGAAGTGGGTTGTGAGATGGGATAACCCGATTACCAATAGGCGTGTTTACAAATATTTCTCGGGACAAAGATATGGATTTATTGGTGCTCACAAGCGCGCTGCTTATTATTTGGAGTTTTTAAATGCGTCGGTTGGCAAGGGTACCGTTTCTAGTGGTGAAAATCCTTTTTGTAGGCGAAATGAAGGACCACCTAAGGGAAAATCAAATAAGGGGTTGCAAAGAAAGTATAGACAAGGCTCTCACTATCAAAATAGAACAGCTTGCAATAAACCATCTGATTATCAATACTCTAATGCTTCTGGACGGACATATAGCATGAATAATAATAATATCAATGAAATGACCGGCGGAATGATGGAAATACTTTCAGTTGACAATTTGTCCAACCCACTAGTTACGGATGTACAGTATATACACCAAGGAAATGCTGGTGGTGCTGATAATAATCTAGATAAAAGACTTTTTACTGATTATACAGAAATGTTCAATAACTGGAAGTCTCACACTGCTTCACAGTACTCTGGTGAACAACACACGGGTGAACAAAATGTTGGAAGCATTGGCATGCTTAATTATCCCACATACGTTTATAACCCACAAAACTACTTAAATCAATTTAGTGAGTATGATGTTGACGAAAGATATTACCAACCTCTTCCATACCTTGATCAGGTTAGTCAACCCAATTCGCATTATCAACAAACCAGTAATGAACCACAGCAATTGGTCGATGTGTTGAATATAGATAATCAGAGAAAATTCGATCCTATTAATTGTAAATCAACATGCGCTGCAGATAAAGATACCAGTTATCAGACACCAATCCAATCCAGCGATTATTTGAATTATTCAAATACTGAATGTTGTCAGACGCCATTTGAACGCCAACTGCCTAATGCCTACAACAATATGTTTGACAATATGGACTATTATAGCATGGAAGATCTTAACAATAAATCTACAGACAATTTGTTGCAGAATATTTCTGCCAATTGGACTTGTAGATCTGATAATCAGGGAATATGTTGTACAAAAGTGCAGAATAATGGTGGGAATTGTAATATCGGCAACAGTAATGCTGATTGCAGTGATAAACTAGGTAAAAGAGGAAATTGTAGTAATTGTGATGTGAATTGGAAAGTATCAAAACGCACCAATCAGTAATGCAGTCCATGCGATTAACTTATAACTCACACTACAACAATTCAATTTATGATTAGAATGATATAATAGAGATATATGTAGTTGTGATTTAAAAATTAACTAGTAAAATGTGTTAATAATAAGTAATATTTAATCTTCGACTGGATAAGTATAGGGCAGATCCGCTACTAGCTTCTAAGTTGGCAATGACTTACTCCCTTGTTAATACTTTTCCAAATATTGTTACAAGTCTCGCTCAGTGTGTAAGACGATAAACACCCCCCTGCCATTATAAACATCCAATATCTATTGTTGTGCTTGAGCACGTGGTCATATAATCTAAATCATAGTTGAATTACTTGGTTTTATTTAAAATGTAAAATAAAGGTGCAAAAAGGTCTTTACCCTTTCTGGTAGACTTGAGCCAACGCCAAATGAAATTTGGGTACTGGGTAGTATAAGGGCTACCGGGGATCATCAAGGTTTACTAGCACAATATAAACTATTCTAAACCCTATAATTAATAACTTAATACTAACAGGCAATTGTATATATTGTTAATGTATAATGTTATTTATATAAAAATTATAAAATATTAACATTAGTATTAGATACAAAATTTATAGTTTATAGCGTGCTAATGGATATTATACATGACTTGGTACTTCGTTTAATAAAAAGTTAATGCATGAGTCGCTTAATTTCTACTTCAATTGACGCAATAAAGTCATTATGTCCATTTTTCAACGATAATATCCTCTGCACCTCCATTTCAATGACATTATTAACTATCCTCAGTCCATCTGCTGTATTATACACGTCCGATAATTCCACCAGCGCAATTTGGGGAATATCTTCGCTGTCCATCTTGCGTCCATCTTTGATGACAGGAGGATCAACCCTGCATACTAACTTTATATTCCCCACCAAACTCTTGCACGAGTCCACATGCCACAAGTAACTAAACAAACCTTTGTTATTATTGTTATCTATATCAAGGGTATCTTCATCATAATGGATGAGAGGAGGCGCTAAATATTTATTAAAATTTGGACGAAGAATTGGACCGTCCAAATACTCAATCAGCCTGATCAAAAGTTCTTCAATCATAGCAGTTGCATGAGCTTTGAGCGCAGTAATTAACTCAGCATGGAATAGAATGTTTTTGGCTGGCATAACAAATTTAGTCCACTCAGCAAAAACGTTTTGCAACAAATTTACAAATAATGGCAGTTCAAATAAGGGAACGGAGCAAACATCATAGGACATTGGAGTGCTGATAATTTGAGATTTAGATTGTTGGAGATAATTTGTGAGCTTTCCCTGGTAGTAATCATTCTGAACAAAAATATCTCCGGCAAATTTAAGTTTGCTAGGTATACCATTGATGACGTATGAATAAGAAGATCCGTCCATTTGCTTGGAAATGTTACTACACAAGCAAGATGGTATGTTGTTTACAATTGATGCAACAAGTTCATCCAATTGGTCTCCATAGAGAGAAACATATTGAAATTTTGATTGTAGTGAAGGTAGTGAAGTCATATAATAGAGACCTTGTATAAATTTCCTAATCTTATAAGTGAGTTTGGGCTTATTACACTCATCTAATTCGTTAGTGTCAGTGGAACCATGTAGAGAGAGATTGATATCTCCAGAGATTTCAGCGGGATCAGTTAGATCCAGAGGAAGATCTACATAATAAAACTTCTTCTTTTGCGCAATACCGCAATGTATTAGCAATCTAGATGCTGCAGTAGTTGATGGTGATATTTCAAATACTACTTTAATGTAATTCTGATCCAGCTTAACCGTAGGTATCCGTAATCCTTTAATACATAAATCTTTATAGTTAAGAACAAAATTTCCAGAAGTAATCAAAACTCGGTCTATGTGTTCAACATTACGTATGTTATCAATTGTCAACAACACATGTGGATACTTAACAATTTTGTTAAAGGAAATATGCTGAGAATTATCAAACTTGCACTGCTGTGTTTCTATAATTCCTTTTACAATGTTTTTAGTGACTTTAGCCGCAGATCCATGTTTTAACGAATCCTTTATCAGTTGCGGATCCACTTTCGACAAATGCGTTCTAGTTGTGGAAGGGGATATGCTTTGCTGCATTGATATAGCCTCAGCCATGAAACCAGATGTAGAAGTTGGAGAGTGACAAGTGTGAATCGGTGATAAAAAGTTGTTCGATGGTGATTGATGGGGAATTGGCGTTATTGGATTACTGAGAGGATAGGATCCCGATTTATTCAATGCATCTATGTTTTGCAATGACCCATCCAATGGATTGATAGATTGGCCATTATCCTGAGACTTATGTAAACAAGTACAATATGATAAGTATTTAGAGGGCGAGTACCAATTGACCACAGGAATCAGTTTGTTGTCAATAGAGGTGCTCGTACTTGGTATTAAAATTTGTTCATTGATAGACGTAAAATCTGACTCCATTGACTCCTTAAGTTTAAACGGAACTAACTGATAGTCTGATGATAAAATGCTAGATTCAGAAGGCGAATTACATATACGATAAATGTTAGGTCCCAAAACTTCATAATGATTGGATACAGTTGGTACAATTTTATCAGCAAAACTGTTGTCACTTCTACAGCTAGGACAAATTTCAACTGGTTTGAGTTTGGTCTTTTTATGCATTGAACAGACACTACATGTGGTGAAAGCATTTATAATATTTGTTCCACAAGTGCTAAATGCTTCCCCGCACATAAAGCATTGCAAAGCCTTAGCCGCATCACTAATTACCGATTTGACACACTTAATCAACGAATTATCCTCAGGAACATGTGATTCTGCTTTGTTAATCAAATAAGAATCATCGAATTCAGATGCCGCATATGGTTTATTATATAATATCTTGAAACTAGCGTTGTTGGATATAGATTGGGTTGCATATAACTTTTCTATTTCATGTGATAATAAAGGAGGTTGGTTTGAAACATTTACACAAGAAGGGTCCGAAGTATGTTCATTAACTGCACTGCTTGTTAAACAACACTCGCAGTTTGAAGATTTCGAGTAAGTGGAAGCTTTCTTGATTAATCGTGAGTGATAGTCATCGAGTGATGATTGAGAGGAAACTCTGTTACTGGGACTAAATGAACGGCGGAATGGTTTGTCCTTGTTTATAAGATGCTTATACAAGTGAAATTTTCCATCTCCTTCATAATTATCCGGTATATCATCGTTGTTCTTTACAACGGCGCCTATCTGCAATGTGTTACATTCCAATACAGAGCTATCATCGCGTTTGATAATTTGAACAACTGTTTTTTTGCCATCCGATGGCGTTACCTTGATTTTCAAAGTTTCATTTGCAGATGTATCCAAAACAAATTTTCCATCATCATGACGTGGAATATTGGAATTTTGGTTAGGGTTGTAGTTTATATTACCTACAGTGCTGAAACCAATTGGTATGCCATTAAAATCGAATTCAGATTGTTCGGTACGCTGCGTTTTAAAGTCAGTTGACCCATCGTTGCAAGGTCTTGGATAGTCGATAGACATTTCCAAATTAAATTAATCTGCTATATAATATGAAGAATAGGATAGATCAAGTAGTGATTTATCTATTACAAACATAATATACAGTTATTGTGCAATAAAAAAAATATGTATTTTGCATGGATGGCTATTGCACTTGAATGCGAATACAGTATTCATGCCGCACCATTTTGCAACGATTCAAACAATCACTCATTCACTCATTTATCGCAGCATTTATATATTTATTTAGAAATAATCTACATTTACAAATAATGGAATGTTAAATTGTATGATTATCAGAAATATTAGTTGTTGTCGCGTGGAATCTAATCATGACACAGCTTACTACATTATACCTCTCTACCATACAATCTGTAACGATATAGTTGGGCGTACTTATTAGTTGTGTCATGTATGCACATTTACTTTAGTTTATATCTTGTACTAATAATCACAAGTTTAGATGTTATAGGAGTGAAGTTTAGCGATAATATAGCGACTTTCATCTCTCCTTCCTATCATAACACCCAACTTTGCAACTTATTTGCCAAGAGAGTCAAAATAAGACATGGAATCCCTTCTGACGGCAAAAAATTTACTTTGGAAGACTTGATTCAGCAAAATATCCTTCCTCAACCTCCAGTCTTTGACAATGATCCAGGGTACAACCGCTTCCACAAAATAGACTATAAGTCTTTAGCTCGTAAGCACTTAAAACTTGAACAACAAAGGATAGCCAGGCTGGATCAATATTTCAATGATTCTTCCAAGCAATATACACTAACTGAATTGCTAAATATTCTAAATGAACATGGAATCTATCCTTACATGTCAATCAGCACAACCATTGAAATGCTTAATAGATTCAAATACGCAATACACAATTATATATCAGTTAATAATTATTTATGTGATGAATTAGTAGATTTGATACACAAAAATAGAGGGTTTTTAAGGATTATTGGCTCAATACGGCGATGTATGAAGATTCTTAAAAGGGTTATCGTTAGAGAGGCACTGTTGGACGATCCTAAAATAAAAAAATCGCTTCCTCAATTTAAAAATAGTGATATTGTTGACATTTTTGAGGTACTATCACTTACCAGATACAAAAATGATATTTTAATTACACTCCTCATAAATTATGTCGAAGATCATTTAAAGAATTTTACTATAAATCAATTATGTAACATTGTTTATCACATAAGCAAGCTAAAATACAGTGCTATTGGAATTGTTAAAAATTTAACTTCACGTGTAACTGAATTAACTCATTTATCTCCTCATGATTCATTACTTGTTTCTGAGGCACTAGTGTCATTTGATTATGTACAGAAAGATGTTTTTGATAAACTAGCTGATGATATTTTAAATGGCATAGAAGATTTTGAAGTAAAGGAATTAATTAGATTATTTAAGACATTCACCTCAGCTGAATATATAAACGATGATTTTTACACTCGTGTTACAGAGGCCATATCAAATAATCTAGACAAATTAGATACTGCTAGCTATGTCATGGATCTACTATCCTCGCTATCACATATGAATATGAAAATTAGTCATTTATTAGATTTCATATCTGTGTATATTAACACTAATTTTTCATCATTTTCACCAACCCAACTAGCTTCAATTTCCAAGTAATATACACCGAATTTAGGTATCTTGCTATGTTGCATTGTTATCCCAAGGAATTATTTAAGAAGATATTCAGTCTTCCAATATTTTCTGTTATACCAGATATGGAAGTGATGAACCACATCAGAATGGGCTATCACAAAAACAACTCTTACACGGTATTTTAACTCTTTATTTAGGCTTATTTACATAAGTATCCCTTCTGTGAACTTGACAAGTTGTACAATAAAATTTTTATCGCATACAAATCATACCATCTGGAGTCATCCGCTACTGATAAGGATCAATTCAAGTTTACTGAGAAGAACGAGAGGAATTTGAGAGATATATTTTTGTACCAATCCAGAGAAAAAATATTTACATCTTCTTCCATACACTTGGAAATTGCAGATATATACAGAAACCAATTCAATATCAATTTCCATGTCGGATTTCCGTCGGATGAAGGCTTTTTAATTGATCTTGCCTATGTTACTGATGATGGTGATAAATTTGCAATTAAAGTAAATGGTCCATTTCATTTTATGCAAAGATGTTTGTCACAGATTCCACCACCTCTAACTGCATCTTCTATGTTCAAAGAGAGGTATGTAAATGTGTATAATTAGATTGCTAAAAAAGATGGGTTGGATTGTCTCTAACATAAACTACTGGGACTATGCTACATGGTAAGAATTAGTTTATCAAGGTTCCCTTTTGAGAAGAAGAAATGTACCCTTTTTAATGCACTCCCTGACAAACTCAAAGAATTGTGTAACAAAAATGTAGTGGAAACTTGTAACACTGCCAAATAATTTCACACGCATTTACTATATATAATCAATCTTGCATTTACATAGTTTGTTAGTGACAATGACCTATATTAAGTGTATTTAACCTCTAGATTGGATAATTTAATAGTTTTCTTAGGCTGTGCCTTGCGATACCTTATGTTCCATCCTGAAGCTTCTGTGGATTCTATCGAAAATGTCATTGAAAGGATTAATAGTATTTGAAAAAATGCCAATTTAAATATCATAATGTATTATAATATAATTCATTTATAAATTTAACAACAGATATTACATATACATATACATATACACTAAACGAGAATATCAGGTAGATGTATGAGCATGGGTACTTATATGCAGAATAACCAACATATATACCTGTATATCACATACTCCGCAAATGAATAAATTCCCACTTTTAGTATCTAAAGCACTCAGATCGCCATATGTATACACAAAGTATTACTATTAATCTACTATGTGTCTTATGCTGGACAATTGACATTTCATCTGTGTCAATTACATCTAACATAATAGATATTTCTAATCGCAGCAAAAAATTTGGCGAATACGTGCTCACAAGCAATAAAATTCCTAGATACAAATGTCATAATTCATTTAAGCGGCATAATGATGATTTGGCATTTCTTACCAAAGGCATCGTACTCTATCGCAATAACTCGCTATACAATAAGCGTCTTAAATCACCGGAAGCAGAGAAAGACCCTACATTTGTCACTAAACTAAGCAACAGCTTGGCAAAGATTAAAAAGAGATTTCTAAATATTGTTTACCCATCAGGTGTTACTAGCAATTACTACAAATATGCAAATTGGAGATTACTTGAAAGGTTTTCTCATTCGATGTCCCAGAGTATCAGCAACAATCCACTTGCTGCCAAAATTCTTCTAAATCAATCAACATATAGCACTAATGATGGAGTTATAAATATTGCGTATAAAATAGACTTCATTGCAACAAACTTGATGACGCAAATCTTTAAGGAAATTGTATCTAGAATTGTCAAAACAATGTGGGTTGGAAATATTGGCATTGGTTTCGATATGAATCCCAGAGCCTTTTGTTTTTGGGGGTCCCTTATCTGTACTATTACAAACACAGCGGACTTTTTGTCGACACTTTTTAACTTTAAGTACATATCTATTACTCGCCACATTACTACTTTGTTTAGACAGATAGGTATGTTGACAACATCTGCCAGTATCGGCCCTATCTATGGCTCCTTTAAGTCTCAAAACAACGTGTCGAATATCGGTGAAATCACTGCTAAAATGGAGGCTGTAACCCCATTGTGTGACCTTTTAGGATCGGCTACTGGTTCCGTAATCAGTTACCTAATTGCACCATATCAATACTATTATAGAGGTATAGCATTTGCTATAGCAGCTTTAATTGCAAATTACTCTTCCTATTGTGCTGTTCAAATGGTTGTATTTAGGTCTCTCAACATTTCACGCTGTTTCGTCGTGCTTGAAGATTTTTCCACTGCACTTTTGAAACGATTAGATCGATATTTGATCTATCACAATTTGAAGCGTTCACTGAAATCTAACATTCAGGGCAAGACAACTAATGGGATTATGATGAACAAGTATGACTACGATAATGAGGGTGGCGAGATTGCTGAGATGATATTCAAACGGGAATTTAAAAAGGCAAACGAAATGTTGCAGCGTTTTACCCAATCTCACATGTGTAACACTTTGCGTGCTTCCAGATTTAATGAGTCCACTACTACAAATGCCACCACAGAAGAGCCTCAAAATTTGGCACAAAAGAGGATATCAACCCAATTATTAACCCCAGGTGATATTGCCAAAATGGAGCCCTTCCTTTTCCCTGGATCGGATGGAGCGTTACCATATGGAGTAATTAAGAAACACATTAGATCAACTAATGTGGACTATCTTACTCTAGTTAGATATTTGATGATTTTTAAAAATGAAAACTTTTTGGTTGTAATTAGTCCTCATACGGGTGTTGAAGCAGTGATATACAAGAATGCCAAACCTAGAGATGCCATATTGGCAATTCTAACCTATAACATTGCAGATAAGCTCTGGTCAATCTTCAGTGATATTGTGGATGATAATACATCAGAGCTTAGGGAATTATGGAATTTTTGCAAGTCATCCGCAAGGAAACTATTTAGAAGTGATAAACATGAGAGTAAAAATGTACAGTTTTGTGATTCTCTTGAGGCAAAGCAAGGTTTATCTACCGTTTCATATGCCTACACTATGGCAAAGGCTTGTATTGATGAACTCCTGTTGAGTTTAGAATCTGCAAAGTGGGAAATCGATAAATTTGACGTTTCAACCCTCAAGAAATGATAATTAGTTGTTATAATTATCACGAATTTAAATAAAATCAGTTTCTTTTTGTATATATATTAATTGGAGAGGTATCTAATTGTGGGCCTCCCAGGCATACAAGTGCCATCATCGCATTGGTATAAATTTAATTCTATGTTACTGTAATAATTACCATTTAATTGTAGTGATTCCTTTAAATATTGCTTATTTAGTTCCAGAAATTCAATTTCACAATAATCCAATCCGGGTTTCAATGATGAATCACCACGTGTAGCGTATTCTTCCTTCACATAATAACTGGCAAACTGTAAAGCTTCTTTCTTATCAACTTTATTCAAATCTTTTAGCGTCTCTGATTGTAATAATTGGTTTGAAATATTGACATTGAGAATGTCAATATTGTTTTTGACCATGTCAGTTAGTTGAGTAAGAACCAGTTCCTGCACTTTGGTGTACTTGGAGGCCACAAAAATGTCTGCACTTGTGAAATTTACTATTGCATTTTTATTCTTCTTCTTAAGCTGATTGATTGCCTTCTCCTTAGCTCGTCTAAATTCGTCTATATTCTTGTATAACATGGAGTATCGTCTATATAAATTTATTGTATATACCTATAAATACCCCAGTCTATATCCTCAAAAATTGGCCATTGCTGCTTTATGACGAAGGAATCATTTTTTAGCAAATCACGCCATATGTATTCGCACGTGTGAGGGCAAATTGGTGAAAGTATTTTGGCGAGCGTATCTGTATAAAGGCCTAATTACCAAGATATTGTAGAACAATCTCCCTGTTCATTAGTGAAGTACCGGACTGTAGCTTATATTTATGGATGAGTGAAGTCATTTCGTAGTATGAATACTTCAAAGCATCTCTGTAGCAAAATTTCGAATAAGCATCTTTAGCTTTGTTGGCCAATATCTTCATGTGATTGACAAAGGCTTTATCGTAGTCCAAAATGGCATCATCTTTTCTGTATTCCGTGGATTCCACAAATTCTTTGCAAATTTGAATCAATGTATATAATTTTAGAAGTGCTGAATTGGCTGTATCGTTGGAAAAATTGGCATCATCAATTGTATCTCCTGCATCAGCTAGCGCCACCCTCATCCCATCCGCAGTATATTTATCAATGCATTCTTCTATTGTCAAAAAGTTGCCCTTAGATTTAGACATCTTTTCTGCATCAACAAGTATATGTCCATTGCAGAAATAGCCCCTTAGTAAATTAATTACTTACATTGGCATATACCTGCCCTGCCATATGGCCTGGTGAATGAAAAGGGACATTGTCAAATGGTTAAAAATTAGATCCTTTCCAGAAACTCTTATATCTTGCGGATACCAGTACATGAATTCCTTCTTAGCATCAAGCAATATATGTTTTTCAATTGGCAAATCTCTAGGCATAATATCTGATATATCAAAAATGTAGTCAAATAGCTCATCAGTTATTTGAGTGGCAGAGATACCAAATTTACCAGGTTTGGTTCCATATATATCACCCTAACTGATCTATTAGTAATACCTGAAAATAATGAGAAATGGTGTAATATGCCATATATATTGTACTGTCAGACAAGCTTTCAATTAGCACAGGATTATTATCATTATCTAACATAACATTAGTACCCAGGCCATAAGATCTGCTACAAGCCCAATGATCCAGCCTAAATGAAACCAATGATACCAATTAACTACGTGCTTAATTTGGTTTAATGTAGATTCATTATGACATATAAAGTTCTGCGAGTTTACATGTTCATGTACGTATTTTTTCCAGTTTTCATCCCCAAACGTCGTATACCACTACGTTATTTTGCAATTACCTGATTACACAAAGCCACAATACACGTATCTCCATTTCTTGATATTACAGTCGATTCAGGCTCCATATAAACGATAGCAGAACCGCTGGATATAAGATCCTGTTTAATATGTTCCTTGACATTCATAACAGGTTGTCCACTATACTTGCCATAGCACATGACTCCCTCATAAAATCCGCGTTTGTATAAGACATTTTTTAGTGGGTCCACCTTAATTCTATCTTTAATGGAGGCAATCTTCAACTTTTCACACTCAGTAACAGCACACATATTTCCTATTCTAAATGAAAAAATTTAGTTACCCTGGTATATTTATTATTGGCAATATATCAAAAGATACATATGCAGGATCTATGTTGTATTTTGTCCTATAATAGTCCGCCTTATTACGAATATCCTTGTACATTAGGTAGTCATCTGGAGAATCGCTGGGAACACAAGTTACTATTCCTGTGCCTAAATAATCTTCATCATACCCTTTTTTATTGAAATTGTTGGCATAGGTAAAACATATACATGCTTGTAGACTGAAAGAGGTGCTTCTATCTGCATCCCGATCAATGTTTGTCCAGTGAGGTTAAATAATATATGAGGAGGTTTATCAGTGTTTTGTGAGGGATTAAGGGGGATTAAACCCTAAATAATTGTAATAAAGTACCTGATAAGCTAGATTGTATAATGAATTGGATGATGTAATATAGATAGCATCGGTCAATTCGATGCTATCCTTAATATGGTATAATGATTGAACCACACCTTGTACGTTAAAATCCATTTTAGGGTTATTAAAGCCAAGAACCGCACAATAATCGCCTTCTGGTAATACAAAACAGCCAGTTTGTCCATACATTGTTTCAGGCCGAAGTGTAGCTGCTAGTAGGTATATTGGTAATTCATTTATTTCAGATATATAACTTTTGTAGTCATCAATGACCAGTTGTTTAATATCTAAATAGGTTTTAAGCTTTAATTTGATTACTGTATATTCCTGATGACCAACTCCTTCACCCTCAGATCTATCGTGGTCGGCACAAGGTTGTAAAGTTTTAATGCTGATTATAGATGGACGGCAACCATACATTAACTTATTGAGATTTTTAAGCTTATTAAATTGCCATTTGATAAATCTATCGTAGTAGGGATTTCTCTTGGTAGTGATGAAGGATCTCCTCCAGTCAATAGCAAATCCAAGTCTCTTTAAGTCTTTTATGGCCAATGGTGGAAAGAATGTAAGCCAAAAATCTGGATCTGCAAACTTGTGAACAATATCATTATCTATACCCATTTTCAGCATTATATCTGTTTGACTCAACTAATTTAATAAATAATTACCTCATTATTCGTTTTAGATGTTGCTTTACTTTTCTTAGATGAATACTTTAGAATATTTCCTTCGTTTTTTTGAGCATTAGAATCACATTTATCTGAAAAATGCGCCTTTGAATTATATTTAACATCTACTTCGGAGTCATTCTTGCGATCTGATAGTTCAAACTTTATCTTATCTGCACATGCTGCTATTGGCATGCCTAAATACAAACTTTAATACCTGTACAGTGGAATCCCATTGGCCAAAGAATTTGTTTACCCATCAATGCCTGGAATCTTGCTTGAAATTCGGCTTTTGATGCACTAAAGGCGTGGCCAAGATGGAGTCTTCCATTCATATAAGGGTAGGGAAAGGTGCAAAAATACTTAGGCTTAAGTTCATCAATGGGCACATTCGATTCATTCACTCCAAATTCATGCCATAATGACTGTACTTTATATTCTATATCTAAAATGTATGATCTACGAGCCATGTTTACACCAACTAATTATCCCTACATAACAATACTCCTCTAACAACCATCATTACCCGCGATTGTGTGACATGGAAGGGAGTGGGTGGAAACTACAACTTTTTATGCAAAGGCTATTAAGTGATAAGGTTTTACACATTTAATTTTAGTTTGTGTTGGAGGATGATGTACACAAATTTGCAGCAAGTTCAACCTCAAAGCTTGTAAATGCGGTTAACTCTAAAATCAATGATATCGGATTCGCTTTGACCGTATAATTGTGTGATATATAGAAAATATGTTTTGAAGGAAAATATTATTACACTCTAAAAAATCTCATGGATAGGTCACTAAATAACATGGAAAATGATAATACCTCTAATTTTGCTAAAGTTATAGGTTGCCAATTTACTACTATACATATCCAAATTTTTTCTGGTATATTCACACATCTAACCTAGATTGTATAAAAACGATGATTTCAGAGGGTACACTACAATTAAAATTAGGATTGCCTATATCTAGTGAAAAAACAATCGAACCATCGTGGACTAGTGTATGTGTAAGGAATGGATTGAGCGATATATCACAACAAATAACTCTGCTTGATAAGCTTATCAAAAATGCATGGCTCTCATTTGGATGTTCAAATACTGATATTATCCCTGGAATTCGTTTTTATGTCGTATGTTTATAATTTTATGCAGGACTTATCAGAATCTTTCCCAATGGATATGTTACCCAATTGTGGGTACTGTCAATCGCCTATCGTCATTTACGTAAGAGTCTCATTATTTTAGAAATATAACTGTTCCAAATGCAGTAAAAGTTTTCACAAATTATGTATTAAGAGTGAAATTTGCGTGATTTGTACCAAAAGTTAATTGTTAGTACTAATCACACTGTACTTATTTTTAGATCAATTTTTGCCCGTCATTTACATTATTATTGATGCATTCATCCGAGTCATTGATTGAACTTATTAATAATATAAATGTTGATAGTATTAATTATCTGAATAATAGAAAATTTTCTGATGAAACATTAATATCTGACATAATTCATAATGTACAACAATGCCATAAGCTACTGAACCATTTCTTGGATAACCCATCGCATATTGCTAATAAACATCCACATATATTAAGACCTTTACAATCATTGATTGAATTTACAATTCAAAAATATAACTTTGTTGATATCGAGTCTGAAGTACTTGTGGTTCTTGAACATATATCTGAATTAATTTATGATTGCAGCAAAATATACAGAGTTAGGAAGCTAATAACATCATTTAATAATGATATAATTTACATTGAACCTGTAATTACTGCCATTGAACTATTGATTGCAAGGAAATCATCATGGACCTTGTTATACACTCTAACATTGTGGCTATCATTATTGATTATGGTACCTCTAAATTTGGAGAAACTTGACAATGATGGAAATCTATGTAAAAGGATCGTGAAATTGTCTTTATATGGATTAGAACAACCGGATAAAATTAGGGATTCTTGCTCATTCTTACTATCATACTACTTAACCAAAGAATGTTACAAATTTTCAGATATTTTTTCAAGTATAAAATTCTCAAATGAATTTATTAAAATTGGTGCTATATCCACAATCAAAAGATTTCTAAAATTAATTACCTCTGAGACTATTGATGTTCAATCTGTTAATAAAATCCTAAATTCTATTGATTTTTCCAACAATTGCACAACACATAAATTGTATCTATCTGCCAAATGCAGATTAATGTTACTTTCTTTATTAACAGATAACCCACTTGATGTATCGGAATACGTTGGAGAATTGGTTAGCGGATTGGAATCACAATTTAATGTTATACGATGGGTTGCAGCGAAGAGCCTCGGTAGATTATCCAAAAGGCTAGGCAATGATGTAGCATTGGAGATTGTTTCATACATATTAAATTTGACTTCATCACATGGAAAATGTTTGGCTATTGGTGAGATAATTAGATCGGGTCAATTAACTGATCCCAGTAAAGATTTGGTCGATCAGATTATTTGTGTTGGTATAGCATCACTCAACGTCAAGCCCCGATCTGTTAAGAATGTATGCAACGTTATAGATTCGGCATGTTTCCTCTTCTGGTCAATGGCAATTACTTTCAAGCCATATCATTTTACATTTGATCAGAAGATATTGATTGTGCAATCACTGGTTAATAGTTGTCTATTTGAGATATCAATAAATTCTCGTAGAACAGCAAGTGCTTCTCTACAGGAGTTTCTTGGCAGATTAGGATCTACGGCGAATCCCATCCCCAATTCACTGGAAATAGCTACTATGCTTGATTATTATTCAATCCACAATCAAATACATACATATACCCAATTATCATTAGATATAGCCAATCTTTCTTATCATGGCAAAAATTACTACTCTACATCACTAGTTGACCATCTGTTAAAATATAAGTTGTTTCACTATAATTTGAATACGAGAATTATGTCATCAATGTGTATATCAAATATTCATCATTTTTTGCCTTCAAATTATGTTATCGTTATGATACCAGATTATATTGGGGATTTATATAAGCCAGATAAAACTGCTATTGAAAAACATGGGATATTGTTACTAATTAACTCCATAATTCGATTTTCTACTGACAATGATGAATTGGTGAGTGAAATATGTTTAATCCCGGCCAATGCTGAAAAGATGATGCTATTTAAACTGGGGGATTTAATTAGGCAAGAAATATGCAATCTCATCAATAACATATTCGATACCATTCCCAATAAATTAAAACAAATGGAAAAGATTAACATTGGCCGTATCAGGCCAAAATTATTACATATTGTTGATGTATATAACAAGATCATCTTAGATTCATTAAAATCATTCTCACTTAATGTACAAATATCTGCAGCGCAGTCCTTACATCACATAATAAATGATGACATTATACAAAATTTATGCAATACAATACAAGCATCTGGTCAGTCTGTTAACTTATTGCGGGGTAATTCTATTGCGCTTGGTTATTTACCCAAACAATTTGTACAAAATAATTACCGAATATTACTTAAAAGCCTATTTAATGCTATTTTTATTGATATCGACAGAGATGAAATGGGTGATGTCCAATTTAGACAATATTGTCTAGTCAGTATTGCAAGTATATTTGATCATATTTATGATATACAAAGTATTGATATTGATATATTTAATTGCTTAATCGATGTTTTGGATAGAACGTGTAATGACTATGATAAAGATGAGAGAGGGGATGTAGGTTCATGGACTAGGGAGATTTCTCTTGAAGTTATAGCATCAATCATTTACAAATTAAACAATAAGATTACATATGATGATATTGAATCTATTCGTAGAATAAATTTTAAATTATTATACAGCATTTTGGGCTCTTGCTTAGAAAGATTGGAAAGGGTACGTAGTCGCTCACTGTGGTTGTTACATTGTATATTATCTAACACAAATGTAACATCGAATGATATAAAGGATCGCGTTTATTACAATAAAAATTATGAAATGTACCCTAGCAATTCTGAAAAACGGTGCATTTATCTACCTGAAAATTTTGCCGATAAAATATCATACATAGGTAATTATTTATCTTCTATAATAAAAATATCAAGAACTGTTATTTCAAAAAGCCTTGGAATTGTCACTAACAAACAATATCTTAACGTTGGATTGAGATTAGATGGTTACGCTAGTATTGAGACAGCATTTAATACGGTATCTATCCTCTTAACGGATAATGAATTCGTCATCAAATCATTATACAAAATAACATCATTATTGGCAACTACTGAATACCAAAAAACACTTTCAATGTTGATTAATTATGAAATTGGTAATAATATCGCATCAAAAATAATTTCAATTGGAATTAGTGATTTTCCCATTGATTCATTATTGGCATTGGAGTTTTTAATCATTAATGACAAAGTGACAATAGATATAACTCCTATTTTTGATAAATTAACCTGTGATGAGATTAAAGATTATAGTTATTTAAAGGCAAAAATTGCATTGTTACTATCAATGCTTATATCTCATAGTAATAGCCACAACAGATTACATTCAGCAAATATATTGTTGAAATATCTAACCCATAAATATCCGACCATAAGACAACTAGTGGTAGATGGGTTAGTGCTATTGCCATTTCTTAACCAGAAAATTATAGATCTGAGTAACGATTTTGAATTTAAGCTCATTAATATTGATAATCCAGATGAATTAAGTAAGGCGGACAACGCAATTGAGACTATAAGGAATTGTATATTAGACAACATTCGCGTAGTATGAATGTAACTTATTTCAATTAATTTTGTATATTAAAATTAAATCATACCACATATTACAAATAAAAATTAAATAATTAGTTATCGCGTATTCATATCTGCATTTGTCTGATACAACTCAGGTGGTAAGGAAAACTTGACTAAATCCGATTTCATAGCTTCATTAATGTAACAATTCATATTGGAAACGTTTTTAAATGAATATTTGTAGTATTCCATGAGTACCTTATTATAAAAAGCAATTTCCAATTGAGATTCCGTAGGTTTGAGTGGTTTAGTAATGTCCCGTGGTGGATATATTTCTGGAATATCTATTGAAACATCCGAATCAATTATATTATTCGTTTTATCTTCTGATGCTGTTTTTTTGGGGGTAATTTTGGTGCTCATGTTATACTATGTTAGAATATAGTATGATGTGGTGCTATGAACTATTTTAAACACATCAAAAATTCAATATTTTGCTACTCAACCAAAAGCGAAGTTACTTTACATAAAGAAAAATTGGATATTGATATTTTGAATGTACTAGAAAACAATGGTAGCTGGTGGGATTTGTATATTAGAGGATTAGTTCCAGATTATCCAATTAGGAAGCAAATGTTTAACTATTTAACGGAAAGAGGGGTAAATGTAGCAAAATTGGAACCGTATGAAATTGAGGATATGACTAGATGGATACAAATGAGAACTTTACATGGTGAAAAGTTCCCAAGACTTGCTCATGGAATTACACTTGAAGATAAAATTAGTCAGCTCAAACTGAAGTATCCTTTAAAGAATGAATAAATTATTTTTTTTCCAACGGCAAATTTGCAAATTTGTCACTAATGTTAATAAGAGTGAATTCCTTAAATCGTTCAATATTGATCATACCCCTATCACGCACAATATATCCATTACCAATGTTAATAATCAAAAGTCAGAAATTGATTCCATTAAAAATGGAAAACAACAACAATTTAGATTACATACAAGTGATAAATCAGATGATTCGAACTCTTCTATGTATAGTAAACAGTCATTATGGCCAGAGCTTGAGCAATTGGAACTCAAATATAAGAATGAAGTTAAACGTGGTATGACCAAGAAAATATGCTCAAAATATATTAAAAAGGTAATATATAACTAATTAAGATTAGTAGTGACACTGACATATATAAATGCCTCGAACAAGCTGAAATATCAATTCCCATAACTGCCCATTCATCCAGACCTAATGGTGAAGGTATATTACCCAGTGGTAGACACAGACCCAGCTCCACTACTATATTGGAAAGTGAACTTGGTTTGACTGGTAATAATTTGCTGGTGAATGATCTAAAATTGCCAAATAATGAATCAATTGAATCATCCAATGGTGCATTTGATGAGTTAAATAAGACAATTGTAAGTAATGACAAGGAGGTTGGTGTTAATGAACTTATAATCGGAGGTAAAACACTTGATATGAATATTATAAAGACAATTTACGGTACGACCGATCCAAATGAAATCATTGCCAATTCACCTGCATCTGTCATCAAAGCAAATACTGGTATGGATCCAGAGACATGGATAAATATGGATATATCCAAACTGGTAATCCAACAAAAATTACAAAAATCACGTTCAAGTAGTGATATTTTGGAAATTTATAAAGAAAATTTCACCGAAATAAATTACGTTAATGCGGTAACTGCATTGCACAGAATAGCTAAAAATTCAAAAAATCATGAAAGATACACTCTATCTAATGATCCCACGATGAATAAATTGTTAGATCACATATATTCATTCATTCCTCAAATGGATCAACAATCAATAACTAACACACTATGGGCCCTTACTAGACTAGAAATTAGACCGAATTGGATATCTAATCTATTTCTTAAGCTTATACCACTGGCAAACAAACTGACTCCTTCAGAGCTCAGTATGTCATTGTATTGTGTAGCAAAGTTTAACTCTAGCTCGAAAAAGCGGTTGGTCACAAATCAAATTAACAAGAGTACTGCTTATACAATTAAAGATACATTACTTACAATTTCTAGGCAAAGGATAGAAGAATTTAAAATGCCCATTGAGTTAACGTGTATTGCCACTTCATTTGCCAGGTTAAATGTTAGGGATTCTCATGTTTTCAGGTATATTGCAGATAAATCACTGCAATTATTCGAAATGAATAAACTAGATGTTGAGCATATATGCAGTCTTATTTGGTCATTTGCCAGAGTTAACATTGTAAATACATCATTGCTTGGTCATTTCTGTAAGTTTATTGAGAAAAATGCCGACAAATGTGCATTGAGGGATTTAGTAAACTTATGCTGGTCATTATCTAAGCTAAATTACACCCCAAATGAACTGTTCATATACACCATGTCACCAATGTTACGTACGTTCATTAGAGATATGAATAGTAGGGATGTATCTATTATTGCCTGGTCATATTCTAATGCTGGCATTCAGGACAACGAATTATTCAAAGATTTGAGCCTTAAAATAGCAGCCAATGTAAACGATTTATCAGCCCAAGATATCGCAGCGCTGATTAATTGTTTTAGCCATATGAGTATGAATGATAAATCATTATTCCGATCATTATTTTCACGGGCTTACATTCTAGCAACTGGTAAACATTTTACTCCAGTACAAATAAAGACAATATTGAGAGGTTTGGCAAATGCTGAACTTATGGCACCGAATAAATTGGTTGATTGCCTGAGTAGTTTGGCAATTGATCATAAGAATTCATTTGAAATTGACTTGATTACAGTTATTACCTCCTTATCCAAATTAGGGGTCGATTCTATGAAATATGAACCACTGCTATTTGAAACAGAAGGAATTGTACACAAAATGTATGTTGAAGATTGTATTTCATTATTAAACGTTTTTATTAACGAAGCTAATCAGTCAAATAATTTTGTAGGATTGACCGGCAAAAGATTGATTCTAGCCAATGCATATCTATCACAATGTTGTTCTAGAGCCAGAAATAAATACAATTTTACCACCATTTTGGCTGCAAATTTGTTGAATAGCATGTACAAACTAAACCTCAGCAGCCCAGAGTTATTGCACATTATTATGAAACAAATTATACCCCTGATAAATCATTCAACAATTGAAGAGTTTTGTTTATTATTAGGTGCACTATCAAATACAGATTATTCAGATAGAGCTATTATTAGAACTCATATTCATCGTAGACCATTGCTTCAAAATTCATTAAAAGAAAAGTTTGCACTGCTTTCTAATTCTAATCCAATAGATGCATCATCATTAACACATGCTGCCATTAGAATTGGTTATTATGATGACGTAATAGACACACTTTTTGAGAAAATTGAACTATCAAATAATGCATTAGACATTATATCTTCGTCACAAGCAATTTGGGCAATGACACAAGCTGGATATAAACCATCATGGAGTAAACGAGCATTGGAAACTACACTTGTAAGTTTAAATTCTGCTTCTGATGACAATGATAGTATATGGAGATTGCTTTGGTGTGCAATAGTACATAACGTTAGCAGCGATCTCATACTCCCGATAGCTGAATCAATTACTAATGATTTACCCAAGGATATATTTCAGGCACAGCAAATAGCACTGGCCCTCGTTAAGACAGGGTTAGCTGATGGAAAATTTGTTTCTGATGTTTGTAAACAATTTTATAACGATATTTTAGCTTATATGCGAAATGACTTGTATGAAAATTTTGGAGTAAACAGATACGCAAGAAAATCAACTAGAGATGACAGAAAGTTTAAGATTAGGGATATTAACTATGATTTATGGATATCTGAATGTCTGATTCAATTGCATATACCCCATACAAGTCTCCACGTCATTGAAAATGTATATAGGATATCAGCAGCATTTCCTTCCCACGGATTCATTCTCGATGTCATAAGTTTTGAGGTATTTTGCAATTGATTTAGGACACTCTTGCACCAAAAAACATAGCCCAAGCATCATCTACACTAAGAAAATCTCAACTAACGCTTTTAGGTCATCTAATAACAAGGATAAATTTGTCAGATCTATATTCTGCAGTTGCTGATAAAACTGCACGCATGCTAATAGCCAAAACTATTAGCAGTTTTAGTTGGCAAGCAAGGGAGTTTTTGTCATTCAAAAATCCGAATGAATTTATCCCCTCTTATAATCAGGAGCAATGTTCTGAGTTTCAGGATTAATATTCAATCTGCGCTAATCACAAATATTAAATATAGCATGTTTTAGTTTATAAAAATTATTTTTAGTTTAGTAAATTTCCAGGTATAACATTTGCATTTCTATTAGCCGGATGTAGTCCATTTCGTAACGATTTATTGGTTAGTAGATTACTAAATAAGCCTAATGAAACTGATAACGCTGTAGAACAGGTTAGTATTCTGGATCCGAGAGATAGTATTCTACAATTTAATGACTCAAATTTATCAATTTCAGCATCTAACCAGCCCCTTTCTGGACCAATTATAAGCAAAATAGGTCCGTATCGATGATCAATAACGTGTGACAAATCGTCTGTGCCCTTATCGTGCAGTACATATATCAACTTATAATAATTAATATTAGTATTAAGATAATCGATAAAGTGGTTCCAAGATCTAAACAAGTCAACTGAAGGGGGTCTAGTATCCATACATTGTTCCAATCCTTTTTTAATACAAGATTCCACACTTGTTGGTGTTATGTGACTTGACAATAGATAACTTTTCTCGATGTTATCCGTACAGATTAGAGAAATTTTGCCTACTCCTAATGTTACAGCAATCTGGATGAATGTTAAATACTTTTATCGAATTATCTATGGCTTTGGGTCTAGGTATGACAAATGCTATGTCTAACACTGGCACAGTATTACTACATTTTATCCTGAATATGGGCTTACATACAAATGCAGAGGCTGTTCCAATTCAATTGTTATATATTCATTAGTAATATTTTTAACTATGGCTAGGCCATGGCCATGATTAATAACTCCTATGCGCAAAGTATCACCGATCTATATATAAGATGCACTACTTTTGATTTTAGTACATTAACACAGTGAAGAAAATGATTATTCTTAAGTACCGCAGTATACGTATTATTAGTGTCAATTATATCACTAGAACTTATCAGAATTAAATTCATTAATAAGTATTGTAAGGTTTAACATATAGTGCTGGCATAAATTAATCATTGTGAATATTGTATTTCATAGCGAAATTGATAAGTGTTTTTATTCGTTTCTGAATTATTTAACTATTATACCTTGCACTGCAAAATTATTTTGGAATCAAGTTCCTTGTAATGTTTCATATCTAGGATGATGAGATAGCCATCGAGAATTGGAATAATTCTATCGTCGATACTCCACCAAATTTCCCTACAGGCCCTAATAGCTAAACCACAACTATTGGATATCTGAATAATTATTAGTGTACCTTATCCCAATCGAAGTCACAGAAAAGTTCATCCTCAATTTGCGGTATTTGGCTTGAAAGTTCCGATAATAAATTGTGAAGTGAGATGTTATTGACAAAGATGATTGGATATTTAGTGCTAATGTTATTATGCTGATTAGGTGTGTGGTCTAATATACAAAGGGGGTATGATATAAATGGGTTAATTTGATCTGCCCATAAATCCAAAGGAGTAAAGAAGTCATCGTTATCATTGTTTTTTGTCCATACACATTTACTATTATTACTATTTTTCAGAAAAATTTCATCATCTGAGCTTATCTCTTCATTGTAAAAATTATTTAATCTAACTTGTTCAATTTTGGTGTTTAAATTGGAAGGGTTTGTACTTCGTTTCTTCCGTTTCTGCTTTACTCTAGCGCGTGTATTGTAAATTATTTGTGGTTTGCTAGATAATTCATTATTAAATTTAAATTTGCATCCCATAGACAGGGTGTTGACTTGTGGCATTTTTAGAAATATAAATTGCACAGTAACTGCGTATGAGTATTGTGGTGTGGTTATTTCATGATTACTAATAATAGTAAGAAGAAGGGACCAAAAAGATTTCATTTCGATCCAGTATCAGTTTCCCCTAAATCTTACTGTATAACAAACAATATTATCCAACATATAAACAATGAACGCATGCTTTCCCAAGGATATGGGAGGAGGATCAATAATCAAAAAAAATTGAATGTTCAACTCAACCAATTAATATCCAATCATGAATATCCAAAAACTTCTATTGAAAGATTGATAAGGCTTAAATATATAAATAAACAACTAAACATGAAGCTGCATTCTAGGCAACTGTTGGATTACTATATATGCAAGATTGAAAATGTAATTTTGAAGGATAAACTCAAGATGCACGAAGAAATTGCTGCAAAATTTTCTGAATGGGAAGAATATGAATTAGCTGAGATTCGTAAATTAAACGAAGAGATTGAAGGGCATATATTGGATTCCATAAATAAAATTAAACCTCAAAATGACATGAATAAAATAACTGATGTTGTAGAAGGATGTAATATTGAATTCGAAAATTACATGAAACAGCTGATAGCAAAATCTCTAGCCAATAAAACTGGTGTAAATGTTGCACCGCATAATAACGCCTAAAGATTGTAAAATACTAATGCATTAATTTTTAGTAACTAACCATATTTATAATATAACTCTTAATTTTAATAAATAAATAAATAAATATTTGAATGATTCGAACAAACAATTTGTGGAATTATATTAATATAAAATTATACATGATTACCTTTTTAAGTGTAATGGGGTCATTACTATTATACTCTATACATACGATACAATTACCAAACGCTCACCATGCCTAAGAACAAGAAGAACGCCAATAAAAACTACGAAGCCGAAAATGATATATTATCTTCTGAAGGTGAAAGTGAGGGAGAAGGTCAAAATACGGGAAATAACACAGGCACAGGCAGACAGAATAGGAATGAAAAGAAAGCAAGGAAAATGTTATCAAAGCTTAACTTCAAATCATTGACTGGGATAACTAAGGTTATTATTAAGAAGAGTAAACAAACCTTCTTTGTCGTGCAAGCTGCTGATGTATACAAAAGCCCATCATCTGATACATACATAATTTTCGGTGAAGCCAAGATTGAAGACTTGAATTCACAAGCTCAATCAGATGCAGCTCAGTTATTCACTCAAATGGCTTTCAAAGTTTCATCAATGGAGGCAGATAAGGTTAAGTCTGATCCGGAATCTAAGGATTCTACTAAACCTAAAGACACCGAGTCTGTTGTAGTCGATGTAACAGATTCTGCTGTTGAAATATCTGAAAAGGATATCAACTTGGTTATGAGTCAGGTTAGTTGTTCCATGGAGGAAGCGAAGAGGGCTCTAATCGAAAATAATGGAGATATTGTTGATGCTATAATTCAATTAACAAATTGACATTAATTATGGTACTTGTTGTAAACACATTATGAATTAGTTTACCAAAATGAAGAAAGTATGCCACGTATGCCTATGTTATGTGCATTATTACCCTTATTAGCGTTAGAAATCAGTGCAAATTGAGGGACCTCGAGCTTACTGCGAGCTGCGTCGATAAGGATTGGGTTAATTGGCATCAATGTCTTACCAATGTCAAAAACATCATAATTTATACCATTTTTATTTTTTGAATCCTCACTTATTGTATTATTGACGAAATTGATGATTCCTATATCATTAGCTTCCATCTGCTTGATGCTGTAAATGGATAGCATCCTTAGGTAAATACGGTTAGTTAGTGACTTTGATATATTTTGAAGTATATTAAACAAAACGAGTAAACGCCATATGGCTAAAGAGTGTGATACTTTTTGTACATTTATTAAAAAATGATCCCTGCCATTTACCCATTCTAGTAACGATATACATTCAGGAAATTTATCATTATTCGCATAATCCAATGATAGGCACAGCGCGTTGACATTTCGAATAATTTCATTTGGGATTAAAAAATTATCCTTCCATTTTGTATAATCTCCTATCAAAAATACCGTTAACTCCTGTTTGATAATACTAGCAAAGCGAATACCCTCCCCGCAGGTAGGGATTTTTGATTTAGTTATGCGGTTAATCAATTCATTTAATGATTTTAAGATAAGCAGTAAATTCTTCTCTATCTGAATGAACTTCATTACTTCATTTGGCCAGACTTCAAGTTTATTATAGCTATCCTGTAATCCAATGTCACACATAAGCGATTCCCTTCTTATGGAATCAATTGAATCAGAAAGCTGATCTACCACTTCCTGATAATGTTTAAGTAGAGTATCGGTTGTTGTAGATTTTATGTAGTCAAGTATTTCAAACCCAAACGAATCATTGCTAACTGTGGATAATATAGAATCTGGAAGTATTGTATTTGTCGTAGATGCTTGTATAACTTCATTTAGTTGTGATAGTATTCCTTGCGAGTTAATTGGTAATATTTTTTGTTTAAAAGAAACCTTTATAGCACCATCATCACTAATGTGAAATTTGAAGTCATTTTCACATGATTGTTCCATATTCTGTGAAAATATTTCAGCTGTACTGAGTTGCTTAATTTCCCCGTGAGTGTGAAAACCACAGGTCCTTAACAACTTTTGTAGATTATCAATTTGAAGCTTCAATGCATTATTCATCTCATCATCCACACCAGATCGTCTAATTTGTTCTAGGTGAGTTTTGAATATCCAAAACCCCTTTTTACTAATGACATAATTTCCCTTTTCAAACTCAACAATCGAATTAATATACGTTTGGTATATCATGGAATGGGTTTGAGTGTCTTCGTTACCAAAATTTTGACATAGAGAAACTAAAGTACGAGCAAAAACATTCGATTTTTTAAACCTCTTCAAATATCTATGCTTATCAGTATGTTTAGTGTAACTCTTAGAAGCATAGTCTGTCTTCAATAACATGGCATAAATCCATGATCGTTCAGCCTGTAACAATACGATAGTAAGGTATCTAACATCATTAATTGCCTCAGGCATAGTAATTTGTTGGTACTTTGACTTGTTAGATCCATGACTGGTTGAATTTTTAAGGTTAAGCTGCTTCCGCAGTTTAAACATCCTTTTCGTCGCGTAATTTTTATAGCACGAATACTCTTCATCTTTCAATCCATGTCTGAAACGCAGTATACACATATGATTAAGTACTAAATTGAAGTAAACTTACGTGGATAATTTAGTTTACTATCCATAATGAATAGAGATACCTAACTACTATGACTGTACATAGCACCACAGTAATATAACGTCAGGTGGGTATATAATATATATGTAAACATTATAAATATCCGTAGACATTGGCATTATATATTAAAATTTACACTTTATTGCAGGTTATATTAATTTTATTACGGAATATTATCACTAATTTAATTATTGACTTGCATATTTAAACTATTAAAATATTCCATTTAACACAGAATTAACAACGTTCTGGTATTTTACAGGTGTTTATTAGTTGTTGTTAGATCATCCAATTATATAAGTTAATTATTTAGTATGCTTGATTTTACGTTATTTTTATATAATATCAGATAAATAATTTGTTTCCTTTAAAATAAATTAATATAATCAAATTCATTGTAAATAATGCATTCTATTAATCTAATTTGTTGTAATTAATTTAATTAATTTTTGTTAAATAACATTATCGGAATCCTACATAAATAGTTATAATACTACTAATAACATTTTCTTTAATTCTGTAGTGACTTGATCAATTTTTAACAAAGCTTGATTCTTTTCCATATTCCTAATAATTAATTACTTTATACCTCTTCTCTTTAATATTTTGTATAGATTTTTTTAATTCATTAACATTGTAATTAATCATTTCATTTAATCTATATGGCATTGTTAAAATACTTAGTTTCACAATGATCGATTTCATTATTATAACTTTTTAGACTAATGTTTATTTGATCATAAGCACTCTACATGTGATTAGTGATATACTTTAATAGAACGTATTAAACCTGAAAGATTTTTAATATTATTATCTTGAATAGTTGTTATGAGATTTAAATCGTCACACCCGTACGTTATTTTGTTGTAAATGTTAGAAAGTGACAAATCATCATTTTTAAAACTATATAATTCAATATATACTATTTAATATCTTTAAGTAGATTAGTTGATTCCATCAAATGTGATTCTATCAATTTGTGCTCTTTAGACATTCCATTTCTAATATTATCTATCTGCAATTCAAGTCTGCATAACCTGTGATTTGATTGAATGGTAAAGATTAATTGTTTCAGTTTTAGATAGACTTATCGACTTATCGAGGCAATTTAACTTTTCATAGACACTCTACATCACTCATTTTAACCTCCAAATCAATATTCTTACTATGGCTAACATTAAGATTATCTCTGCAATTGTCACTCTAAATGGATAATTTTAATACTTCCATAATTAAATTATTCGGATAAATGTATGCAAATAAGACTATGCAACGAAATTAATTCGTGGAGTGGAAAATGTAGATCAGTACCATATCTACAATTGACAATATAGCAAATTGTTCGCATGGTCAGCAAATACAGACAAACATATTTGATAATAAATATTTCCGATTATTCTTCCTAACATTAATGTAAATATAGGCATAAATGATCTATTATGTAGTTAATTATTACTATATTACAATACACCCCATTACATAGTATGTAATGCATTAATTATCAATACCACATAACCTCCATAAATACAGTTGCCAAATGATGATCAAATGTAAATATATACTTCCAAAATTTATATTGAAATCTAAAATAAGCACCTCCTATATAATTAACGAATATCACACGATTAGACTTTTTTCTACCAAATCTAAAAAGAATAGACAATGTGAAGAACCAACTTTTATTACATCGCCCGGTCAGAATAGATGGAGAACACTTGGAGATGATAATACATCTATTTCAAATGAATTGCCCCGTGGTACTACTAAGGAATCGACTAATAACCATGATAATTCAACAAGCGTTGCTAATAATGACAAAGGCATTGATTGCGAAGACAAACTATTGTTGGATGAATATAATCTGGGAGTGGATGGTGAAAAACTTACACCAGAACAGGAAAATGAGAAAGCAGAACTTGTTAAGGAGCTTACGAAACGGCTAAGAGGTCCATTAGCGGATGAAAATGGTAATATTCCTACCGGTGATAAACGACCAATTGCCATAGAAGTAGATGGTCCATCCCACTTCTATGCAAACAGTACTAATTACACCGCTTATACGAAACTCAAACATAGGCTACTTACTAGGATGGGGTATAAGGTTTTACATGTACCATATTTCGAATGGAGAAGACTGAGAGGCGCTAGGGAAAGGGAAGATTATATGCGGGCCAAGTTGGCTGAGGAACCTACTGAGTGGCTTGATCCTGAAGATGAAAAGTTCTACTCCGAGAGGTTGGATATCCTGAAGCAGCAATTTTCGTCCACGCCCACACCAACAACTGTCAATTCCGCTGCTAATGATGTAAAAAATGAAACTATTAATCGTTAATATAGAGTATCATCAGATCAATTTTTAGTATATTTCTGTATAATTATAGTACATGTATTGTATATGAATAAAATTGACTGTAATAGAGTTATCAATTGTTGTTAGTCGCGGATAGTTCCGTAGACTCTTGTTGTTTATCCAAGAGTATATATGAGTATTTTTGGGGTAAAAACGTGTTTCTGAGCAGAAATGGATTCTTGTACGATAATGATAGTAAAAATTCTCGATTTAAATATAGTGTAGGTAGGAAATTAATCTTGTCCATTGCATGTTGCAGTGAGAAATTTGTGTATTTACTACCAACACCCTCTGCCACTTCATTTCCTAGATTTTTCCATTTGGAATTATTAAAGGCATCGACCCATATTTTGAATCTAGCGGATACACCCATAACAAACAATTTTCTAAGTGAGGTATTATACAAGTGTATCTGGTATGGGGAGTGTGATATTTACGGGTTATATTAGTTATGGAAACTAAAAATTAAGTGAAACGTATATTTTTACACCATTTATAAATTAAAATTATTATCTTCGCGTAGGAATCGATTTAATTGACTTCTTTGCCTTCTTAGCTTCCATTTTTGCGATTTTATTTATAGAGATTTCCTTATCCCTCTTTTCCTTCAAAATTTTCTTAATCTTGGCATCAGAATAGTAGAAAGTCCTTTTATTAGAAATAGCCAGCTTTAAACGTTCTTTTTGTTTCAGTTCCTGTTTTAACTTGGCAAACTCGCGTTTGTTTTGAATTGCAATATTCTGCGATTTATATTTGCTGAGTAACTTTTTAGCATCCTCCAATGTTATTTCACCAAACTGGTCCAAATATGTAGTTTTATTTTTACTTTTACCATTATATTTCTGGATAAATTGACGTAGCGCAGACTCCTCTTTATCTCGTAGATTATCGATGAATTCGTATGATTTTCGGAAAAGTTCCACATTCAGTTTCCCTATATCACTTAATTTATTACCTGATAAATCACTAAATCTAGGATCTCGAGCCACTGGTTTACTCCTGGCCATGCCATTAGAATTATTGCCAAAAAAAGTATTGTTAGTTGGTGGCAAGTAAGGGGAAGAATTTGAGACCTTCCAAGGAGCACTAGATTTAGTCCGAGACCTGGCAATATTATGTGTCATATCCAGTATTACATTATCTATCAAACAAATACACAAGCCAGGTCCAGTAAGCAACCCCAGTATATTATTATTCGTGTATACACTTATAACATATAAAACTGAATGATTTTCAATAATTGTGACTGTAATGTCTAAGCGCAAGGATAAGAAAAAGGTGGAATCCTCCACTATGGATGAGTCTCGACTCCGTGTTGCAATTATAAATAGTGATAAGTGCAAGCCCAAAAAGTGTAGGCAGGAGTGCAAACGTCACTGTCCAGTTTCAAACATTGGTATCAACACTTAAATTATGTCATAATGTTAATATTATAAAACAATATTAACATCATGATCAAGTACAATTGTTAATATAGGCAAATTATGTATTGTTGTTGAGTCAACGAGCAAAATCGCTTGTATATCAGAGAATCTATGTATTGGTTGTGGTATATGTGTAAAGAAATGTCCTTTTGAGGCTATAAATATAATTAATTTGCCTAAAGATTTAAACAGTGAAACAGTTCATCGTTATGGTCCTAATACTTTTAAATTACACAGATTACCCGTGCCTAAACCAGGACAAGTATTCCAACTATTCATATAGGTATTGGGACTGGTTGGTACAAATGGCATAGGTAAATCTACGGCCTTGAAGATTTTGAGTGGGATGCTAAAACCCAATCTAGGCAAATTTGACGATCCTCCGGAATGGCAATCAATCATATCTTACTTCAGGGGCTCTGAACTTCAAAGTTACTTCACTCGTATGCTAGAAGACAATTTAACATCTGTGATCAAACCGCAATATGTTGACAACATACCCAAACAAGTTGTTGGCACTGTTTCTGATATTCTAAAGGTTAAGGCAGATGACCCGCTATACAATGAATTACTAACGGAACTAGAACTTACTCACCTGATGTCAAGAAAAATATCTGAACTATCTGGCGGTGAATTGCAAAGATTTGCTATTTGCGTTGCAATACTTAAAAATACGGATGTCATCATGTTTGATGAGCCTAGCAGTTATTTAGACATTAGGCAACGTATAAAAGCAGCAAAAGTGATGCGACAGTGTATTAATCGCGATAAATTCATCATAGTGGCATGTTAAACAACTAACTATAGGTTGAGCACGATTTATCCGTACTAGACTATTTGAGCGATTATGTTTGTTGTCTATGGGGAAAACCATCAGCATATGGAGTAGTAACCACACCTTTTAGTGTTAGGGAAGGGATTAATATCTTTCTTGATGGTATTCACTCTATTATATATAGGTTTCATACCCACAGAAAATCTAAGGTTCAGGGAAGAATCACTGAGCTTCAAAATCTCCACCGATACTGATATTAATGCTGAAGAAATTAGAAGATTTCACTCGTATTCATATCCCATGTTGGAGAAAAAGATGGGCGATTTCAAACTAAAAATTGAACCTGGTAACTTTTCAGACTCGGAAATAATAGTTATGCTCGGTGAAAATGGTACAGGGAAAACCACATTCATTAAGTAACCAGTAACAGTTAATTTAGAATGCTTGCCGGTCTGATGAATCCAGATAATGATTCGGATAATTTGCCACGGTTGAGAGTATCTTATAAACCACAAACTATATCTGCTAAATTTGATGGTTCAGTGCGAGATTTACTATATACCAAGATAAGGACCAAACTCGGAGACCCGCAATTCCAAACAGATGTGGTCAAACCTATGCAAATAGAGTCCCTAATGGACAACCACGTACAAACACTTTCCGGGGGGGAACTACAGAGATTGGCTTTAATATTAGCCATGGGCAAACCAGCAGATATTTACTTAATAGATGAACCTTCAGCCTATCTAGACTCAGAACAACGTATTATTGCCAGCAGGGTGATTAAACGTTTTATTTTACACGAGAAAAAATCGGCTTTCATTGTGGAGCATGATTTTATAATGGCTACTTATTTAGCCGACAGAGTTGTTGTATTTGAAGGGGTTCCTGGCCGTGAATGCGTGGCTCTTAAACCAGATCTGTTGGCGCCTGGAATGAATCGCTTTTTGAAATCCCTAGAAATAACTTTTAGGCGCGATTTCACAAACTATAGGCCCAGAATAAACAAATTGGATTCCACTAAGGACAAGGAGCAGAAGAGTCTGGGTATCTATTTCAGTGTTGATGACTAGTACACATTATTCAACGTATACATTCAAATTTTTGTACAACATCACTATAGTAAACATATATAGGGCCTAGTAAGTAGTATATACCCATGAATGAACTACTACATGGTGCATACAAATTGGTGCTGTATGTATGTGTTGTGTAACGTATTTTTTGTATTATCAACCAGTATCGCAAATTTTCAGATCAAACACTTAAGTACTTTGTTTTTTATAACATCAAATTATGCTAATTATGAACTACTAAATAGTTCAAATCGCATCGACCTCAACTATCGCAGCGAATATGGTGAAAATTTGAAGTTGGATCAGACAAACAATTTTACAAGTAAAATGATGTATAATTAGCTCTAAAAGCCTTCAAAACTCCTTGGTTTACCCGTGAAAGTGCTGAAAATGATGTGAGCAATGAGATTGATGATAAATCTGTTGCTGTCCCTGCAGGTAAATGTGAGATTATGCAGAAAAGTATATTAAAAACAGAACACTTCGCGATGCTTGGATAGCCATGCGTAACAAGCACACATCAGACCAACAGAAGAGACTTTTGTCTTCCTGGGTTGGTACGACATCGTCAACACCCAATGGGTCTGGTAGATTGGCTACTGATGAATTTGAATCCACTAGGGCAATCAATGAAATTGAAGCGAATTCTGCCAATTTGGAGGAGTATTATCTCAATAGGGAGTATGAACGTCACTGGCATTTTGGCGCGGAAGTATCACACTATTTATACAGGTCCCAGATCATCAAATTGAAAAATTGGACAATTCAAAATTTAGTATCACAAAATTAATACAGAACTGAAGACATGGCCTCAAAATACATATTTGAGAATTAAATTGTTGTGTGCCTACCGAAAATATATAAATTTGGCAGTACACCGAATTAGGAATGCCATTCAGGACACCAAAAGCCTAAAACTGACTTCAGTGAAGACTATACCAAAAAAGGTTAATAGATTTCTAATAATATGCTCCCCTACTATTGACAAGAGATCTAAAGATCACTATGAAATTGAGCAGCATACGAGAGTTTTAGATATTTATCCACAAGATGGCATTGACACTAGTAAAATCGGTAAAATATATTTGTATTTAGAATTTAGCAAGTTATTACTAATCCCCATGCCAGTACAAGTTAAATATGAGTCGTGGTTTCAGGAGATTAATGGGCCTACCAAGAGTGAATTTATTCATCAGCAATACATAAAGAAGTGGATATCCAAATATTACATTTACAACAGAGTAACCATTAATTCATCCAGGACAAAAAATCTAAAATTGAAATAATCAATCAACTTCTAGAGCCGGAAAATAAGGAATTTATGCCATTACGTTGGCCTAACACCTTCTACAGTCTATATAAAATACCCTTGCCACAATTGGAAGGGATGCTTAAGAGGTATGGTGGTTAGTTTAATTTAGAGTTCAAAAAAGACGAGATTTAATTAGGCAATATGATATTTTTAACATTCAAAGGCCAAACATAAAACCTTTACCCGAGGTTCCTGATTCTAGAGAACTGAAACTAAATGTTGTTCAAATTGATGATTAACTTAATTGATGTTATAATTGTCATATAGTAGTTTCATCGCATCTAATTTACAAATTTCACACAAAATATCCAAATTTCTATGTATGGACAAGTCCCATTTATCATATACATCGATACTGCTTCCATCATTGTTATCGAATATCAACTTGTCGACATCGTATATAGGATAGATGTTTAAATTATTGCGTAATTTTTCTAGCACACTCCAAGCAGCCATAGGCGCGTTGTCCCTGCATCTTTTCATTGTTGAAACGAATATTTTCCATTCTTTATCAGTATAATTAACGCTATTAATGAATCGATTGGGCAGTAATGTGTTATTCATATTTATAATCGCATTTAACAGGGACATGGATGAAAATTTGGCAATTTCAACGACGTTATGAAGTGATGTATCATGTAGATGTATAAGCCCATTGACTATTTTCTGAATTTCCAGTGAATCTATGGAAGCCAAGAAAGTGTTGAGTATTATATTCCACATCTCGTTATTAAACACGTACGCCATGTTGTTATTGCGCTTTGTTCTAAATTTAGAAGGGTAAATAGAAGAGATATCACCATTCCAAAGTTTTAAAATTAAGTCACTTGTTGAAATGCTATGTAACTTATCCTTTGGCATGCGTTTGCAGTTTCTAAACTTCCTTATTATTTTCAATTGTCTGTTAATGAACTTATTTGACAATTTTTTTTGATATTCGTATGTGTTCCTGTTATGAAGATGTTCACTTAATCTTAGTATAAGTTCCTGATTGCAGGCTACCCCGCCCACAATTGCAAGTTTGTTTATGCCAAATAGAGTTTCAGCTACATCTATGGCCTTGTCTATCTGTGTTATTACGTGCGATATAGTTATGCTTTGTACCCCCCTTGCCAGATTATTTACAACACTTATAGGTAATTTATCTACAGTATCAATGGAATTTTTATTAAGCTCCAATGCTATGTAGCGCTCAAGTTGGGAATTGATGCCTGAGAAACTAAATTGGCACGCTTGAGTATGATTCAGTGGTTCCTTAAAACAATATACCCCATCTATGCCTTTCTGCGCTGCTAATTCCAAACTGGGCGCTCCATTATTACCCAAATACAGCCCTAACATCCTTAGTTAAATATATATAACCTTGCTGCCTTATCTAGCGAAGATCCCATATAAGAATCCACTGAATCGCATAATAAAAAGTAGGTGATTGGACTGGTGACGACATATATTTGAGAGTGGCCTCCCGAAAGCAATAAAGCTAAGAATGGATATTCCAATGCCTAAATAACAGTGTGTATAATTCGCATGTTTATATATATTATTATATTACCTCCTGATTACAAAAGGTGGAAGATTGTAAGTGAAGTGAATCATAAATTGGAGTTATAATGTGAGATGCAAGATGATTAGAGGCAATTACAGGCAAATTATGTAATTTTCCAAATTCAAGAGCTGTATTATACCCAACTCTCAGACACAATTCAAGTCCTGGGCCTCTAGTAACAACAATAAATCCAATATCACTCACTGAAATTTTAGAATCAGTGAAAACTTGTTCTATACCTTGATGTATGCATTTTTCGTGCTGAATTTTAGCTTCTGCTGGATGGATACCCTTGTACTTTTCTATTATATGTGACTGGTTCTTGTTGTACTCGGATATTACATTTCCAGTACTAAATGATGGTTGATTTTTACTTGTCGAGTATAGCAACAGCCGTATCATCACAGCTAGTTTCTATGGCCAAAATGTAATATTTCTCGGGCAAATTTAATCCTTGTATCGGAGATGACTGTAGGATCCTCTCATAGGTAGTATAGTCTTCTAAGTAATCATTGCGTCGATTTAAAAGTATATGTTTATTTTTACAGTATAAAGTGACATTAGAAGCATTGTTTGAAAGAAAATTGATGTGATTATTGCGATATTTGCGATATTGATATGCTAGATTGTGATATACATTAATGGGTTCACTGTGATTTAAACCATAAGAAATATATATATAAATTAAGAAAGCGTATATACATTGTAAAATCAACATGAAATGTAACTTAGTGATCATCCAATAACAAACATCCTCACATAAAGAGAAAGAGTAACAGAGAGTTGTCACTACACAATGTGCGTAGTGTGTTGTGGGTATGTTTAACATACATACATCATTAAATATCGTAATTTTTGATGAGAGAAATTAAGTAAAAAAATTGGTTACATGGACTCTATCGAATACAATAAGAAGTTTCGAGTTTCATCTTCCACAATATCCAGTAAATCAAGCAGCTCAATCCCTATTGATGATTCTATCCACTACAATCACACACGTTCTTCATCGCAATCTGATTCACAGTGTCTAAATATATTCGGAAAGAGGAGATCAATTTATTACGATGATAATTGCCAGTCCTCTGAAAAAATTTCTGATCACTTATCGCTCGAAGAATTTAACAATTCTAAATCTGGATATAATGAGGAGGGAATTTATGTAGAAGCAATTATCCCTAATGTCAGAAAGTTTTTAAACCTAATCACTTCACTTTATATTGAAAATTCAAGTATCAATTTTTTCATTTAGACAAGAGATATAGTCAGACAAATAGGATCAATGACTGCCCTATATACTTCAAATTTGACCAAAAAAACATTAAGATTCATCATATTTCTGAATCCAAATCATTGTATACTTGTTTAATACTTGAGGTGGATGAACTTTTGAGCTATAATATTTATCGCAAAAATGACGATTTGATAAACTCTCTGGAATTTACAATAGATTTTCACGCCATAATATTATCATTGGTCACATTCAATCCAAATGTAAGTGTAATGTTAGTTAGTCGTCATTTAAATTATGCTTTGACTCCAATTATGGATTGCTTGTGCTGGAGGAGATTTTTCCAAAACGATTTAATTTAAAAACCAATAACCAGCAATGCATCACTTGTAAGATTAAGACAATGCAAAATAATTCATTCGATATACCCATCGATATTGTCAAGATCACACAAGACTCTAGATCGAATTCGGATTATGGTAATGATACTATCTCAATTTATTCTAACTACTTGTACAGCTGTCTATATGATATTACATCAGATTTTAGTAATGGGAAGCTTGTGCTAGCAATATTCCCAGAAGATGACTCCCTAAACTCAGTGTTAGTTATGGTGATTAAGACAATAATATAGGCAAAAAGTCAACCAACAATATCTACACAGTGGAACTTCAGGATGGATTGTGAAATATTTGAAAAGTTCAAAATAACATCTAAACATGAATACTACTACAGTATTCGATCATGGGCACAAATTACTAAGGGAATTAAGAATTCAAAACTTGTTAACATACTGGTGCAATCAAATGGTATATTGTTGTTAGAGATCGAAGGACATAATATCACAAACAATGAGGTTAAACTTGGTAAATCTGCACATAAAATCTACTACTATTTATATCCTATCACATAAAACACAAAATTGAATATATAATAATTTCTATTTGGTTACAAATTAACATAATAAAATAGTCATTAGTTAGCTAACGTCATATCTATTAATTGTATGATGCTTTCCATAGTACTCCCACCGCAAGTAAATCCAGAATGATGGACGAATTCGAGATTTTCTATCTCTGACTTATTAACCAATTCTTCTCCCCTTAATCCTGAATAAAAGAGTAATTACCCCTTAAATGTTCAGGGAAGGGCAATCTACAGATAAAACTTGAATCTTTGTTTCTCATACAAGTGCAACGCCACTGTTTAAGGGTTTTGAATATTACAAAATAAATTATGTTATTATTGCTACTATCCCGATTTGACTCTTCTATTGCGTATAAATGTTCCTATGTAACTATTAAATTACATAGTATGGACAGTGTCTGGATAATTCAATAACTTTTCCTGATTTATGAACGTTGAGGCGATTATTGTAAGCATTTAAAACTATTTCCCTTGCTGGAAACCAAATCTGAATGTCAAAATAAATACATTATACACCCTATTTACTGCAGAGACAAATTCATTGCCAGTAAGTGTTACTGCTTTTTCGAATTGTTCCTAAATTAAGTATATTTACATCATAATTTGGATTTTCATCCAACCATGTTGGATTAAGAAGGGCTACTCTAGAAGAAAGACCAGTGTTATCACGGTACTTTAATTTCCCGTCGCAGATCTCTACTCCATTGTCAATAGCATCTATAGCCTCCAGAAATGAGTCATAAACTGCTACATATACGATATCTAGATGTTCTGGTTTGACGGCAAATTTTTCTGTTAAGATTCTCTTGCCAAAATGTCTATATATCAAACCAGAGGCACTGAGCTTGGTCACATGATGTTTATCGCTAAAGAAAGTGTTAAAACCACGTTGATGATGGTCAAATCTACAATTCTGTGGGTCTATATTAATGCTTGTATACCATATATCGAACCTACATCTACAACAACATCGCATTTGTCAAGTAATTCAGGATCCCTGGTGCGAATTAATTGTGATTCTGCATACTCTGGCAACATTCTTAATAGGGATATTGCAAGGGCATCATCACAATGGAAAGAACCATTATGGGAGGCTAGCTTTTTAACAAGCTTAGACATGAGGAAATGAATATGTATAGGGTGAAATGTGGAAATTCTAATAGATAATTGTCTTTGAATGCTTGTAAACAATAAAAGAAATGTATATAGATAGCATAGCATTAAATATTGATCAAATAGAAGCAAATAATTATTAAATGATATTAATATGGATTACAAATCAAACCTGCCAAAACAATGATTTTTTTCTGCAACAAACACATTTCTTCACATAGATAATTTTATAATATAAACACTAGATTTGTATATTGACTAGGGCAGAACAAACACATACAAACACAGATACAAAGATCATATGCCCCACACTCATCATAACTTATATTTAAAAATGCATCTAGCATGCAACATAATATATCACTTTGAAGTCAATAAATCATCTGAAGCTTGCACTAAAGTTATGTGCAATGGCTCTGGGAAGTAATAATAACACCGCCGTACCAAATCCACTAAATACTTCATCTAGTTTGCAAGACTGCGATTTTGCCACGAGACATCTTAAAAACTTTCTGTCAAGTGCTGGAATATTAGTTAAATTTCAAAATGGATTGGAAAACAACACATGTGCGTCTTCCTTTATTAACGAAAATGCTAATTCTCGTAGCGACCATGATATAAAGTTAAATTCTGACAAACTCGTTACCAATCACATATTGGACAAGATTAATGGTCCTGCAACCAACTTAGGTGCTAATTATAATGATAAAAATATTCATGGAGCCCATGTATATGCGGGACCCATGTGCCAAAAGTTGCCTGCGTCTGATCAGGCCTCTCCCATGCCATTTGTCAACGGCAAGTACGTTTCTATTCATGGCTCTAATGTGTTATCTAAGGGTTTCACTGCCAATGCCAATAAGAAGGATGTTGTGAAGGGTCGTAAAAGTGTCGGTAATAAAATTACTGCCCAAAAAACATCAACATCTGCAAATCATTTCGCTCTGCCCCTATATATGAGGGCGCCTGCGCCATCATCCGTTCCTATTCCGAAACAATTACTCAAGGATTTATAATTGTTTATTTGTCATATTATATACTTTGATTGTATAATATAGTGTTTATCGAGTATAAATATGTTCTGTTTTACAATTGTAAAGATCGTAATTATTGTACAAAGAATTAACAAATGCAAAATTCGAAGCTAATGTTCGAAGTTATACTTAATTTTGTTCTGTCTACAATTCTTTCGCTGCTCCGACTTGGACTTGTTTCTAAGCTTGTTTCGGACATTCTCTTGTATGTTTTTCTCCCTATTCCTACAATTGATGATTTCATACCTTGATATGTATGGACGCCAAATTTGGATAGGGTTTGATTTTTTTATATGGTAATTATCTGCCGACTCACTATCTGACGTTACTTCGGTAGCATCATCATCATCAATGATGTTATCACTATCGGTATCATTTTTTAGAATTGTTTGATAACCTTCGCCATTCTTATATTCATCACTTCCTGATTCATGGATATCAGATTCTTTTTCATCATTTGGTGAATATAGAGAACTATCACTATCATTTTCACTTGTAACATAACTGCTGTTGTGTTGAAAAAAATTTTGCAACGCAATTTCATCTCCATTGTTGATCTTTAAATGAGGCTGTGCAGATCTGATACTATGAATTAGTTCATCAGACACAACGTCTTCGAACCTAAGTAAGGACAACAGTTTACTTGGGGTAATCACATGCAATAACCTTGAATTTTCTATTAAAAAGTTCAACGATGCAATTTACATCTCTGTTAAAGTACGTCGCCGCATTTTGGTGATATATTGGAATCACTTGCGGGAAGTCGATCAAGTACAATTTGTCATTCCCCTCATCAACGATTAAATTGAATTCATTAAAGTCTCCGTGGATAATACCAATTTCAGCCATGTCAATAATTAACTTAAACAAGGTTTCTAGTGTATTTCTGGGGGTTTTAAGTACTCGGACCTAAATAGGCAATCAATAACCTGCGATAAAGGTACGCCGTCTATGTACTGCATTACGATGGCATGCCTATTAATTTCTATTGGTTTTGGCACTGGGAAATCCTTTTCATACATAGAAAGTAAGTAGGAGTACTCTTTTTTTGCAGCAATTTGGGCCAAATACATCCAACTAGCATAACTGCGCTTCCCTAGATAATCTCGATTGAGCTTAATTGTGCGGAAGGATTTTCTACCTGAATCAAACTCGGAATATACCCAGCCTATGAAATTTTATTACAACCAATTCTCCTTTAGACTCTTTAGCAATGTGAACATCTGCCTCTTTTCCCACGCCGATTCGTCTGCCTACAGACTCAATGATACCACCGAGGCTAAATGTCCTTAATGCCAAATAGTCTAGGCCCAAATATGTTAGTTTATATCCATCATATTGCTTGTTCCAATGGGCGACAAGTTTGAGCTTATGAAGGTTGGTTATGATTCTCCTAATCCCGCAGGAGGGGAGGTTTGCAATTGATATTATTAGGGGCACTGGGACATATTCATGATTCTTCATGCCAACTTCAATGGCAGTCAAAATTCTAAAGTCTTTTGATCCCAAATTTGCAAAATTTGTAGCATCAAGTCTCATTATTAGGTGCGGCACTCCTGTATAGCTATCACCTACGTTACATAATGGTGCTATCGTTGCTTGGTAATGTCGTGAAAAACAGTTGTATCGCTAGACATAGCCTATTTAACTATATTAATAAGAGACAACTAGTATTTCACAAAACTAGAAGAGTTGTAGGTCACAAATTGGTAAGATCGTGTTAATGCTTAGGAATTCATCAGTGGTAAACATAGGTCTATGAAGATAAATCCTCCAAAAGTCCCTATTCATCCCACAGAAGATGTTTCCAAAAATATGAATCTATTTGAAACATATCGTGATCTCCGTTTGAGATGGAAAAAATCTACATCTTCACGCCGTAAGAGACTGAGGATTGCTAGGAAGTGGAGACTACCAAACAACATTTTTCCAATGCCTGAACCTACTTGTATTTTTGTTAAACACTCAAATCTTCCGTTTACTAGAACAGTAATTAATATTGATAATTTAGAATCCCTCATCGTATTCAGAATTCCCCCAATCTATCATTAATAAATATACTGATAAAAACTTCACAATGTACCCTCCTGATGATATAAAAGATGATATTCTACATGAAAAAATACCCATTTTTTGCATTTTCAAATCAGGACCTCATTACCAGCATAAAGTATCACATTAATTCAATTAGGTTACAATTGGTGACTTGGTGCAGGCGGAAAAATTGCATCGTAAATCAGCAGGTAGATATGATATTTATTTAGGTGATAAAGTTACATTTGGTACAGTGTTACTAGTTGGATCACGTGACTGGACGATTATCGGTAAACCAACGTATGAAAATTTTAATTCAGCGTTCCCTATGCCAAAGTAAATGCCACAATTGAACAGCAAACACTTTGCGGTGAACAAATTAGTTTTTATTATCGTAAAAAAAACAGAACTTCCAAATTTAGACGCATTAGGCACTATGTCACAATTTTACGCATAGATAACATAATTGTTGACAGTAATTATAAGGTATAAAGTTGTTTTACATAGGCAAAGAATGAAGTGATAAAACCAAAGAGGTAACAAACAACTATAGCTAGATTGCTAGATCTATGGTCTAATAGGTGGCTATATAATCATGAATTGCAAGTTCTAAATAATATTGACAACAATTGCACTGACAACACATATGAACGTAAACATGACCCTAGTAGTGATGAATGCGAAGTACACAAAAACCTACAACATACTTATCATAAGAAAGGGATTAGTGATTGTTATAGGTACTTGTAGATTTATTTAGATGGTTCCCAGATCCATTCACCAAACATCGCAGCTTATAATTATCGACTATTATTAATTATTTATTTCACTAATATACAAATTGACATATTATCTATTTGTAGTTGCTCTTTTTTTAAACTTCTCAAGGATTGATCCTTGTAGATCCTTTACTGAAATGCTGCGTTTAGCATTTGTTGTATCTACTGATATATTGTGTTTGTCAGAGGTGCTTGTATTGGTCTTATTGTGCGATTCTGTGTCTTCAGCATCTGAAATAAAGGCTAATGAATATAGGTCGTTTCGAAAAAGTGATTTGTGCTGTCTATAATACAAAAGTGCGAGAATTGCATTTGAATTGGAGTTAAATATTATTTTTGCGATTTCAGGCTTATCATAAGAATAATTCGGCATAAGGCAAATTGAGACAATACCAAATCCATTAAACAATTCCAAAAAGTGGTTACTTTTTACAAGCAGTGATATTTCCTTAATCTTATCAGTTGCAGTAACAATTACATGAATCTTTCCAAATGTATTATCAGTGCTAGTGCAAGTATCTTCCGCTTTAGTTTTTAAAATATCACTGTAATAATTCATGAGCATGGAATTGTCATCAAATTTTGACATAGCTGGCTTGGAATCCTTAGTATATTTTCTCTTGAATTCCTTAATGCGCTTATCCAATTGCGCCTTTAGGTATGCCTGCTTTGCCGATATAACAGTATCTACATGTTCATAGGTGAAATTTTCAGAGTATGATCGTCTATTGGCCACATACTTTTCCAAATTGTTATCCTTAATTAAATGATCATAGGCGGCTTTTAGGATGGCAAATTCGTTAGATTTAGATGCAGTATTGGGGGTCTGTTTGTCTGGATGGCATTGTTTAGCTTTGTACAAAAACTTTTGTCTCAAAACACTTAAACCATTATCGTCTGAAACATCGTTCACAGTCAATCCAAAAATGGTCAACAAGTCTACCTTGCTTAGAATAGAAGGGAGATCATCAACCCCCATGAATAACTGGTGTCGTAACCACAGGTATGCATTATAGAATGTAGCTATAAAAAATCCATTTTTATAATGTGAATAAAATAGATTAATTAAAGCATTATTTTAGCGCTCGGCTTCCCTAATTTAAGCACTAATATAAACAAGGGGCTAACAAGCGCGAAAACTATAATAACTAACAATCACTATGTAATGTTTGATAGCTATTAGTATCAAAGCTGCAGTTTTTACACATCTAAATAATAAATTATGGATAAAATTTAGTGCACGCAAAAAAAGTTTTAAGTTATAGTATATTATACAATTAGTGGAGCGAATGTTTAAAAACTTATAGACATGGACTAATCATGTTGTATATGATGAAATAATGATAATTCGAAGATTAAACCGATGAAATGAATGACTGTAAAAAATGGTTATTATATTTGTACACAGTGCTTTGACCCCATGTCCCCATATCATACAGCTCTATAATCTCACAAGATTCTTTCCATCGCAAAATGGAATCCAATTGATTTTTAAAATCAATTATCGGTAAGTCTAACATAAATTATTGTGTTTATTACTACGAATTTGTTATAATTAATAAGTTGATTATGCATTTTTCGATGTTTAAATGAACCATTTTAACTTGTTATAGTATTTTTGTTAATTTAAGATATTGTTTGAGGGATGCTTATGCCTAGTGATAAAATTCGTCTCCAACCAGGCAAAAAGCCGACAGATTTTGAGGAGGAGATCTCTAAATGCTTGTTTGACATACAAACATCCAACAACTCGGAACTAAATGCCGAAATTAAGGATTTACGCATTTCAAAGTGCTTAGAAATCGAAGTAGGTGCTATTAGGAAGAGGGCTATTGTCATATTTGTGCCTTATCGGACATATCAAAATTCGGTCCGTAGAATTCACGGCAGACTCATCCTAGAGTTGGAGAAGAAGACCAAAAAACACATAATATTGCTAGCACAAAGAACGATTTTGAGCAAAAATGCCAAACTTAAAACTTTCAACATTAGACCTCGTAGTCGTACCCTTACCAGTGTTCACGAGGCTATTTTAGAGGACATTGTAGCTCCAACTGACATTGTTGGCAAGGTAATGCGGTTTAGACCAGATGGCACAAGAGTTATGAGAGTCTATTTAGACTCTAATGATAGACAAAATGATAATATTGAGGACAAATTAGAGACTTTTGCCGCGGTCTACAAAAAGTTGACCAATAAGGAGGTTGTTTTCACTTTTAAGAATTCGGCATAGATTCCCAGTTCTGTCTTTAATTTTTCATTAATCTCATTCAATACCATTATATAATGTATTATATCTATATCTATATTTATTTATAGACTATGTCTAGCTAGGGTATAGCTTTAGGTAAATGTGTTGGTATCTATGCAAAGGCTCGTGTGTGGGTTAGTATAAGTGTTGAGATATTCTGTATACGAGTAAATATTTGTATAGGCATTGTATTAATGAATGAGCTATAACATTCGATTTAGAGATCATTTAGCAGTGTTTATTAGTTCCGCCCTTTCTTTCATTTTTGGGATGGCAATCACGCACCAAGCATATAACAGTGGCATTACAGTTAGTAAGTGCATAAACAAGACAACTAATAACCACAATGAAAATGGTAAAATTAAAGGTAAATAATTGTGATCAACCGTAATCGTCATCCTTTTTGAATTTCTCATACACAATGTCACTTTCGGTTACAAGTTTACACTCATTTACATTTACATTGCCCATATCGCAATCGGATTCCCGTAATTCAATATTATTACTAACACCGGAATCCAATGCCTCGTTGTCGGATTCGATCATATCAATGGTTATATTAGTGTTTGGGGACCAAAGCTCTTCAAGTTTGTAAAATTCTCTCAATTCCTGTGTCATAAGATATACATGGAGAGGTCCTAGATGTGCAATAATCCATTGATCCTTTCGGGAGCTTCTGGCATAGGAAACCTGCGAAACAAAGGGTATTTCAAGATCAACAAAAATACGATATAAAAGTCTGCCAACCCGCCTAAAATAGTCGATTATTTACCTACAGTGGGAAAATGTTTTCCCCGTGGATATTATAGCATAAAGGCCTATATCGCGGCGATTGCATTCGTCTAAATTTATCGCAACAGAGTCTACAAAATGTTCCTATATAATTTAATGTTTTACCTGTTCCAAAATTTTAATTATATCATTTATTGTGGGTATTTGTCCCTTTTGTAACACTATGTGCTCCCTGTGCTCACTAGTGGTTACGGATCCATATTCCCAAACATGATTTTTTGGGGGTCTAATTACCGGTTCTTCAAGGTTGCATATAGTGTCAATTTTACCAAAATTTTCCAAAAATATTTTTTTTGCATTACTAAGCAATTTATCCTTGTTTTTTGCATAAAATTTTTGTGCTGGTGTCATGCCATCAACTAAAGTTAGTATTTTCTTACATTCAGTCTTGCATCCCAAGCCAAACTCATTATAATCACCATTAAACTCCTTATTTGATAAATTTTTGCTATAATCATTTGCAACTGCATCAAAAGCATCTTGAATAAGTGAATATGTCAAGGAACTTGTCGAATCCCTATTAATTATTAATGATTTAGAGTTAGAGTCATTGGAACCATCATTTATGCTAACTAAATCGTTTAAACCACATTCCTTATTGTCTGAATCATTAGTTGTAAAATATTTTTTGTCATAAAATCTATAAATAGATAAACTCTCGCGATATAATTGTCTAAATAACGGTATTTTGTTGATTAAATCCGCATAATTGTATGTATAGAACCGCTTAATTGCTACATTGTTTAATGATATTTCTTTTAATTTGTTAATAAATATCATAAAAATGTATGCATTACAAAATATCCATGCACTATCATACTATATCATTAATATACCACACCATACCCCGTCTTAATATCGTATCCCTAGTAATTAGATAATAATATAATTAGCACAAGTTATATGTTGGATTGAGATATAAATTTGTCTCTGATTCTCTCCAATCTATCCTTTTGCATGGCTATCTCACGTGATATGGCATCTTTTAGTTTCGGAATATAATGCAATTTTTCTTCTGGAGTCATGGCATCAAGTAGTTCTAACTGAAATATTTAATGTACCTGACTTCTCAAACATATCATAAGGGTGAATACTTTTGTTTCCGGATATATTCAACTTGTCAAATGAGCTATCATCCAGATCCTGACTCTCCAATTCACTTGATAATAAAATTAAATACCTATCTTCATCCTCATGTTCATCATGTATGACATAAACTCCCAAGGACCTGAATAGTAACTCATGTGCCTCCGACATCTTCCTGATTTTGTGGTCATATGATGGTATTTTGTAATAAGGGTTGTTTATGGCAGCAGCCTCCAAGTCTATATACGTAGGATATTTACCACGAGTTAGAGTCTCTAATTTTTTTTCTAAATTATATGTTTCTTGTTATAAATTTAGATTCAAATTGTGAATTTGCTTACCAGGATAATCGAATTTTTCAGGATTTGGATATGGAGTGTTGCCTTGTCCTAAGTTATATTGTAGGATTAAAATTCATGTAAATTAACGAGTTGTTTATTGATTGTAGAATAAATAGTAAATACATTTTTTACCTTTAAACCCATCTAAATGATTTAAATTTGATGTATTCTTTATATTGTAATGCGATACATAATCATCGGTAACAATCTCACAATATGTAAGTGCGATTAGATGAAATATTACATAAATTTGAGAGATTATGGCATAATATCGCGTTTCAAACATTATATCTCTTTGTCTACAAGAAAATTGGTTTAATGTGTAAATGTACGCATTAAAAAGCGACGTTATGTCGCATGTGAGGTATATATCACACCATATATATTGTATTATATTGTAAATTGGTGTTTATCAATTAATTGCAATATATTAGCAAATATACGGTTAAAAATTGAAAGTATATTATACAAATAATTATGTGTCCTTTAATGTACATTAAGGGATTTTAATATCCTATCCCTTTGTTCGGAGGTGTAAAAAGTCCAGCATAGAATCCACCTTGAAATTGTCCCTGGCTTTATCTCGAAAATACGTATCTCCCTAACCTTAAAATAGCTCATCTTACATTCAATTTGTGCATAATTTATATCTTTAATGTAATTCCCTCTGATTCTCTTGCACCAATAATCTAGATACGTGTTTTGCATATTTTGAAAAGTCAATTCTTGGCAGTAATATCGCGCCATCTCATTGTTAATCATTTGTTTCAATTTTTTGAGGTTTATCTTTTTTGAAATTAAACTGGTGAACCAAAGTGCATTATTGCAATAAAATCGACTCTCTATTAACATTAATGTAATAAATGCCAATTCTCCGCAAATGCGATTTCTTTTGAAACTTGTCGTTTCATCAAGTGAATTGTTTAAGTCGTCATTTCCACTAGGGTAAATTATGTAGTCACCATAATTTACATGGCATATGTCGTCTGCATTCCGATATTTCTGTGATAATTTCAAAGTGCAATTGTGAGGTATATTGAATATGAGTTCTCTTGTATTTCCCATCTTATGAGTTTTAAAATTATTTCTCCTATCGTCGTATGAACTGTAAAATGGTGGATTGCAAATTGTGAAGTGGTAGAACTCATAATTATCGATAACACCGTTGTACATATTGAAAGGGTTGTTTTGCTTCCGGAGCACAATTTTGGATTCTAATTTATTGATATAAACATTATGCCTGGCGATATTTAGAGCATCGTCACAAATATCAGTTGCAACAAAATTCCACCCGTATTCACAACAACCTAATAATGGGTATATAACAGAAGCACCAGTTCCAACGTCAAGCACTTTAACATTATTATTATATATTTTATGATCTGAGCTTGGGCCTAACAATGAATTGATTGTATCCAAGTAAAGTTTGCGGCCGGGTATACACGGGGATAAATAGCGATTAGGTGCGATGACAATTTTAGATGTATAATCGTCCTCATTTGAAATAATCGGTACATCACATTTGGAGACTAGTTTAGGGTTCCAAATAACTTCCTGATTAGATTCTGTAGTCGAATCATTAAGATGTACAATAATGGGACAAACGCAGGGTAGTTTTAGGTGGATTCCATAGAATTCTATAAGGGAAGCTTTGGATATGTGATAAGTGGAATCCTCATGAATGTATTCAAAACGTCTAAATTTATCATTTGAGAAGTGTTTATATAAATATGGGTACTTTTTTGACAAGTTCAAGTAATCATTATGACAAAATGTTCCATAATCATTAATTCGATTACGCTTGCAGCCCATTCAACTATATTTTAAATATTTATAGATTTATAAAAAATGGTTCATTGCAAATTCATATTGAAAATTATAAATTTTGCGGCTATATGTCGAGATAGAGTTAGTACATTGTATAGCCCCACTCCATACCAATAAAATCATTTCAAATAATCTACTCTAATATTTCTTTACATTGCAATTAAATTATCATATTAATTCTTTGAAATATTGAAAATTTAAACGGTAAGTCCGGTATCTATTTATGATCTTGTCATATCACAATGTTAACAGTTACAACTGGACAAAGTTGTAATTTTCTGCTACATAATTGTATAAAAACTAACTTAGATGGCCATTCCCGGCATAAAGTATAGCTTCATTCCGAAGGAGAACAAAAGGTTGATTTACAAATACCTGATGAATGAGGGTGTACTAGTTGTACAGAAGAATAACGACGTTATGATACATCCTCAATTGAACATACCAAATTTACACGTACTTATGACCATGAAGTCCCTAAAGTCCCTCAACTACGTGGAGGAGAGTTTTAACTGGCAACATCAATACTTCACCCTTACAAATGAAGGCATAGAGTATCTGCGTACCTCGCTTCATCTTCCTCCTACAGTCTTTCCAGTCACGCTGTCAAAGAAACAGCCTGCTAGGGCTGGCCTTGCTTCTGCTTGACTTAGGCAGGGAATCAACTAACAACCTGATGAATTAACCAATAGATTAATTGAATGATTAAACTTTAGTGGATTAGCGGTAGAGCTACACTTATAAGCATTTGAAATTGATAATTGTGACAAAGTTAAGGCTCTTAACCTATAATAGGCACTAATAAACTACAAAACTAACCAAAATATCCGTGTATAATTAGTCAATTAGCATGCGTTAGGTGGCGCGTGTGTGAGCGTGTATTTCGGAGATGAAAACAGAAACTTTAGCGAATACGTCATTAAAAGTGCCAGTAAAATTGCAAATTGGCTGGCCTGCGTCGTTCCTTGGCAGATCCAAATTGTGAAACTGCGGATAATTCATTAGTAGGGCCGTCAAATCTACGTTGTGTGGCAATGAAAGGGACAGTGTAATGGGATAGTTCGAAACTTCATGCATATTTGTAGAATAGCTTTGGTCGAGCAGAGGGGAGGAAGAGAAGCAATATGTAGTGTTGAACAGTTCATTCCCATCTTTACAATTATTAGAATAGAAAATGCCCGTGTCTTTCAAAATTTCAGGAGCGTATTCGTTATATGTCAAGCTGGGAGGGGTAAATTTGCTAGTAGCAATATCTATAGCATGCAAATAACCGTCTGTTGTTCCAGAAGACGTTATATTGTCTGGGGCCAAGTCATTGAGTGTTAAATTTAGGTTTGAGGTTTCATTTTTTTCATCGATCTCCGCATTAGGTATATTATCATATTCTTGTGCCGATAAAAGACTGATTGTATTTTGCAAATTAACATCGTTAGTTTTATTAGCGAATTTCTCATTATCAGCATTAATATTGGATTCCTTGTCGATTTTGTAGGAGATGAAACAGTAGTTTGTGATTCCTATTATCTGGTCAATTAGGTGAACAAAGTATGATATGATGTTACGCAATAACTGGCGGTCGCCCTTAAACGACACAACAATCTCATTAAAATCGGGTTCATTGTATGGGACTATTGATACAAATTTTGGGCTGTATGCCGACTTTAATTCCAATACTTTAGGTAGTAATATATCAGGTAATACAATAAGTACAAATATGCAAGTTGAAGCACCTTGAGTACAGAACTCAGACTCGGACTTATGGGTCATCAGATCAGAAATCATAGTTACAGCCTTAACAACCGATTTGATTGTACCTCGAAGTAAAATAGTTCTGTATTCTGTCCCAGGATAGACTTCCCATGGCATTGATAAGTGGATATCATCTACCCTTGACTTGCGTCTGAACCAATTTAATCCTTTCCCTCCCTTACCAATAATGGTACCAGAAACGATCTGAGTGGTCAAAATCTTCAGAAACATCGATTTCTTCGAGTCCCACAAATTGACAAATGGCAAATTTAGTTTTTCAGTGGAAGATACTTCCACCGATTTGTAGCTATCACAAAATATCTGTTGTTGGTGTTGTATATGTTGAGGAATGTTCTTATGTATCTTGTTCTGTATGTTTTGAAACATATTCTGGTGTGTATTTTGTTTTGTTTTGTTGTTTGTGTAGCTGCCAAATTCGTTGTTGTTATCATTGTTGTGGAATGTACAGGTTATGTCTTTTTTGTACAAGAGTGGGGAATAGCATTGAGAATGTTGGTTAAACTTTTTTTTCGAATGCTCATAGCTGTATGGATCGCTGTAGTTAACTTTAGTTCTGGCATTACAATGGCTGTTAGTATTTTTTGGTATTTGCCATTTTAATTGGTCAATGTCCTTAATTTTACCTCCAGTAGCGGTGTAGATGTTGCTATCAGTTGAATTGTTATAGGACAGGTAGGTGTTGGAATCTGGCAAATCAAACTTGTTTAGCTTAGTATAAGTGTTGTGGATATCAATTAATTTGTTAGACTGGTCAACCTTGTTTATAGAAGTTTGATTTAGATTGGATGAAGATCTGAATTTTAAGTCACAGTGTTGAGATTGCGATTGATCTAATGAACAACTAGTCCAATCCCAGGTTATTGATGAAAAAGGAGAGTAATTCAAAGCCATCTTATCTCGATGATGTTTTACGTCTACTATTAGTAGATAATATATTTTACAATAAATTTCAATAGACCAATACTTAACAATATGTGCGTATATTACATTAAATGTGAGTATTCCTGGGGGAGTTACATTAATACTGTTTTGAATGTTGTTATTATGCAAAAATAGTGAAGGAATGAAATCATTCTGTCATTTTTAATTACCAGTCTTGCGCATGAAAAAAGTGAGAATTTTGATAATGGTTCTATCATAAATTACAAGCTAAAAACTCTGCGAAATTACTAGAACCTTTTCTGAGCCATTATATCACTAGGTAAGTGATAAGTTAGGGAAGATAAATTATTTAAATAATATATTGAGTAGGGAAATGAAAATGCTGCGATCAACACCATAAATCCTGATACGTTCCCAACGTAAGGAAACTTTTGGATAAGGAATGGATTTAAAATGGGGGCTTGTCTACCCAACTATTATTGTTTCAGAATTATCTAAAAATATAAAACGCTAACTTTTCAAAAAAATAATTTTATACATGTTTCTATACATTTATATTGAAATAATCCAAAACTTTATCAAGAATATGTAATATTGATTTTTTTCATGTTTATTAGGTGAATGCTTTTTTATTTGATCAATATATGATTGTTGTGATTTAGTGACAATTTTTTAAACATTTTATACAATCAAAAAAATATATATATTTAACTATTACAATTCATTATAAAATATAGAATGATTCCCGTAATGTAGAACGTATAGTTCTAAGAATTTGTTTAAGCAGTGTCGCTTGGTTGGATGGTTAATGTTCAAACTAGTCATAGTTGGTAGAATCAACATCCCCCCCTAGTGCACCAGTGGCGCAATGGATAGCGCATTGCCCTCCTAAGGCAGGGGTTGTGGGTTCGAGTCCCATCTGGTGTGTTTTTGTTTTCGTTGCTTCATATTATTTATATTTTTGTAATGTACAGTAGTTGTATTATTTAATCTATAATTTTCTCCAAGTCACTAATATTTTCCATTAAAAACGACAATATTTATCAGCAGTTATGTATGCCAGCAATAAACAAAATTTTAACTGTAATATAAAATATGAGGGCACGGTGAGAAATGAATCCGAAAATTATTCATACAAAACTAGTTTTAAAGGTAGTTATTCATATGTTATTAGGCCATTGTATGATTTATATCTGTCAATTATGGCAGTGAGGCTTTATACATCTAGGTGTTGAGATATTGATGATAATTCACATTACTATATGTAAGAGGTAAAATGAAGTATTCCACATAATTTAATAGGAGAATATTCAAATTAAATTGTGTTTGGGAATATCTACTTGAAGTTCAACGGGTTAACCATAGCTGGAATTTTCATAAAATTATTCGATATACATTTCCGCCCATTTAGAGAGGCACATACTTAAGGTAATGGGAGTTAATCATTCAATTTTGTCGTAGATATGATGTCATATCTGTAGCAGTGCCTAATAAGTCTAATGACAATTTGGAAACACAAGGAAGGTCATATATAACATATAAGAAATATTCCAAATACATAAAATTAATAAGTAATCAACGCATAATAGGGCGCCTAATTATCGGAATGCCGCCAATATTATTAAGAAAATGCAAATAGCTATTGTGGCTGCGATGATGCGTTGATTTTTGATCGTCAAGTGCATGATGTTTTTTTGAATCATATCAATGTCTGGAAGATGCATGTCGATGATTGAGTACATTTTATTTCTAATTCGTATAAATTTCTCATTTGATTTTTTTGATGTATTCAAAATATTCAATGCCTCATGTGTGAGTGATTCTATGTCAAATAAGGAGTTATTTAAGGCCTTATTTTGCTCAAATAACAAAGGAGAGTCGTCCGGTGATAATAAATTATCAGTTTTCTTTTTTTGGGTTGAAAACAAAATGTTATCATTGTGTTTGTTTTCTGCATTTGATATTATGGAATTGAAATCCTTGCGGTATTGATCAAAAATTTCTGAATACCGCATAACTTGTATATTATCAGCAGGGCTGAGATTGGATTTCACTTTATTAAGGTAATTCGAAGCCTTGCAAATATCTGACTCTATTCTCGCCTTTATCGCATTAATTTTACTCCAATTAATGTAATTTCCAGCATTATCGTATTTCAAATCGTTGAATGCTTGTTCTTGAAAGTTGTAATCGTCAGGTTTGTTCAGTCCAACTGTTTGTAGCGATAATTCCGATAAGTCATTTTCTATTGAATTTTGCAATGCACGAATCTTTTTTTTGACATAGTCAAAACATAACGCTTCATCGTTAAATTGAGACTTTGAATCTAGACAACTTGTGTTATCGTGGTTGCTAGAGTGGTCACTAGCATCGAAATCAGGCTGGTGCTGATATTGTGACATATGTCCCATTTATGAACACGTAGCATGGCACAAATAGTGACTAATTTACAATTTACAAACAGATGGTACTAAATTAAGTTGGTGATGCGATATAATGGTTTACCCCAGGACAACATATATGGATTGCCTTATTCATTATACACTACACTCTCAATATAACTATGTATATTGAGCCCACATGGCGTAATATTTCTGTAATTATGTGAGAATGTATAGCTCCTACAAACTGTATTCTGCTTGGGGTGACATCATTTCTGGCACTTCACCCGCATTTTGGGCATACATTGGAATATTCATGTCCCTAGGTCTATCTATACTAGGCGCAGCATGGTACCAAAGTATTTTATTTAGGGGCATTTCACTTTGTGGCTCGTCAATTATTGGTAGTTCAATTAAAGCACCAAGGATTACGGCTAAAAACCTTGTATCTATAATTTTTTGCGAGGCAGTGGGTATATATGGCCTTATAATTTCACTTTTGTTGATCAACTCAGTTGGTACTATCAAGGGAGTCTCGAAGCCTGTGGATTTGAATGTTGATACTGATGTCATGATCGAATATGGCAAGGATGTTTACAAGGGCTGGGCCATATTTGCTGTTGGTCTCATTGTTGGCCTGTCAAATCTCTCTTGTGGGTAGGAACTGTACTAGTTATAATATTGAATTTCCATTCGAAAAAATATTTAAAAATTTTTTGATTAAATATTCAAACTAAAGATAACATAGAATCTCTGTTGGCGCTGTCGGTAGTTCCTGTGCAATAGCAGATGCGCAGCGACCACAACTTTTTGTGCGAATTCTTATGATTGAAATTTTTGCTAGTGCCATTGGTAAGTAATTTAATTGATTGTTTACCTAAAGCTAAATAAACTCTCTAATATAGGACTATTTGGAGTGATTGTTGGTGTAATCATAATTGCCATGTTACCATAGTACGCCGTTTATTTGTAATTATAAAAATCGTACTTTGGTTAGATATTCAGTAAATATAATATATTAATTGACTATATTTAAAGGAATGCACTATATATAGTGATAGTCTGGTACATGTATTTAGTATGAGTAGGCGATGAATGTATATTGTGTGGTGGGCATTAATATCTAAGTGATTATCGTATTTATATAATGATATGCTTGATAATTTAAGATAATTCTAATTAAATTTTGGAAGATGGCGCGGAAGACAAAACTTGCCAAGAGCAGGCTTGATAAATATTACAATTTGGCAAAGGAACAGGGATACCGTGCTAGGTCTGCATATAAATTGATACAAATTTCTAAAAGATATAACATTTTTAGAGATTGTAATACACTTATTGACCTTTGTGCTGCTCCAGGTGGTTGGTTGCAGGTTGCTTCTGATACAATGCCCATAAATAGTTTGATTATTGGTGTTGATTTAGTGCCTATTAAACCTATTAAAAATGTCATAACCTTACAACTTGATATCACGTCTCAGTACGCCAAACATACGCTGCTTAAACGTATGAATGGTGCCAAAGCAGATGTGATTCTGCATGATGGGTCTCCCAATATGGGCTCCAATTGGAATTTAGATGCATTTAATCAAAACCAATTGGTGCTAAGTGCCACCAATTTGGCTTGCAATTTACTCAGGAAAGGCGGTACTTATGTTACAAAAGTATTTCGCTCCGCAGATTACTCATCATTAATATGGGTATTTCAAGAGTTATTCCACATCGTAAAGGCAACTAAACCCCAATCTAGTAGAATTGTATCTGCAGAAATATTCGTTATATGTATGCGGTACAAGTCACCACAATTTCTCGATCCCAAGTTATTTGATTTCAAGCATGTATTTAAGAATAGGGGCCTCAATCCGGACCAGAAGTTGACAGAGGATAGTGATAAGTCAAAATCACTTTCACATTTGTTGAAGCTGAAGGAACGAAATAAGAGACAGGGTTATTCAGATGGCGATGATTATCGTGAAGTGTCAATTATTGACTATTTAAAGTCCGATAATCCGTCGGATATACTAGTTAATTACAATCGGATAAGGTTTATCGAATCAGAAACATCGGACATAATTCGTAACCATCCACTAACCACTCAAGAAATACTGACACTGTTTAGTGATTTGCAGGTTTTGGGTAAAAAAGATCTACTATTGTTGTTGAAGTGGAGAATGAGATTACTCAAGTGTATTAAAGATGATAAACTTCCAATTCCAGAATTGTTAGCAAAATTGCCAACTATACAAGTATTGCCGCCACTACAAAATGATGAGCTAAAAGAATTAGATGATGAATTAGATACGAAAGTGAGCGAAATAAAGAACAATTCTAAAAAGTTAAGTAAGAGTATGAAGAAGAAACAGAAAAGATTTTTGGAGAACCTGAAAAAAGGCACTCAAATCGCTCAAAATGAGGATTCAGAGTTGTTTTCAAATACCAAGGAATCGCAATTGTTGCTAGAACATGGAAGTGATATCGAATCTTGTGTCGATTCTATATCAGATCATGAAGAAATTGAGAATGAAACGTACATTCCAATTGACGTGGAAAATGATTATAAATGCATAGAAGAGGAACTGGAGAAAGATTATGTTATGCAAAAGGAAAGGTTGAAAATTAAAGCAGAAAAGGCTAGTAAAAAGGCCACAAGAAGAGAAGCTTCATATATCGCCAAAATTCAGCAGTTGACTGAGGAAACCAAAAGGATTGAAAGTTCCGGTTTTAAAACTTGGCAATCAGATGATGAATATAATTCTGAAAGTGAAAACGAAGAATTAAAATTGCAATTTGCTGAGGAATCACAATCAGAGGGTGAAAAATTAGATGTTAAATCTAGTACCGGTGAATCTTGTATTGTGGGTGGAGATAATTGTTACAAAATTGTTAATAGTAAATCTGAAGAAAAAAATATATATATTGATGAGTCTGGTATTGATTACCAGAATGAATTTAATAGAACTGAATTTAGTAATGAAATTGATGAAGTACAGTCAATTGGTATTAAACATATTGATAGCATCTATGCTAGTGATAAAACTGATTTAGATAAATCGTGTGAATTCACTGCAGTTCAATCAGAGTTATTAAAAAATGCTAAAGAAGGTCGTATTAACAAATCTATTAAGGGTTTAAATACAAAAAATACTTCAAAAACTAAAGATGCCAAAATATATAGGGATGAATTGCCAAATGATACGCTTAGTGTTGATTGTATAACTAATATAAATCACAATGTCAAATCTTTGCATAGCAAAAAAGATATCACAACTAAGACTACACCAGAGGAAACTCCTGAAGTTGAAAGATGGTTCAAACAGGATATATTCAACATGCCAGATGATACGATATCCAATGATGTAGTTAGTTTCAAAAGTAACGTATCAAATAGGAATACTGATAATAATGTAGAACTGCATCCTACTAAAGATAACTCTAAGCCCAATGCTTTTGTTGTTGGCGATGGTAATGAGGATTCCAAAAAATCCAAACTAGATCCAGATAAAATACAATTACTTGGACCCCTTCTTATTAGTAAAAAATCCAGACTTGATCTAATGGATGGTATGTACAATCGTTATGCTTATAATGAAGATATTGAGGATTTGCCTTTGTGGTTTAGGGAAGATGAGGAGATGCATACCAAAGTTCAATTACCACTTACAAAAGAACAAATGCGTGTCTATCGTATGAAGTTGAAAGAGATTAAATCTCTCCCCATAAGGAAGGTGAAAGAAGCAATTTCCAGAAGGATGAAGAAGATACAAAATAAACTTGATAAGGTTAGGACTGATACTGAAAGAATTTCAAACAGAAACGATGTATCAATTGTACATCAAATTGAGAAGAATAAAAAGATACTTAGGAAGGTTGCAAAAGATGCTGTAGGTAAGAAGAATAAAGTGTACGTCGTATCAAACAAGTTTGGTAACAATAGTGTCAGGTCGGGCAAAAAATCTGGGGAGGTAATTAAATTTGTGGATAAGAGGATGAAAAAGGACAATAGGAATGCTAAGAAAACAAGAAAGGTCAGGAAAACTGGTAGACATAAGGGCAGGGGTGGATAAATATCTCACCCCATCAATACCATTACATTAGTTATACAAATAATTTTTACTTGTAAATATTAAATAAATAGCAACTAAAATACATTATAACATCTATTAATGAATGTAGGAAGAGAAACTCTTATTAGTGACAGAACTATACATTGTGTTGAGGATGAAATTGAGAAGTTTTCATCTGAACCAGACGATTTAACAGAAAAACTCAAGTATCGCACGTCAATATTGCTGTATAATATGTGCAGCATGTACAACACCTTTATGGACTATGTTGGCAAACAACATCAAAGACTTTCCGAACAAAAATTTCAGATAAACAAACTTAAACAGGAACTTGCTGAAACTAAAACCACGAAAAAATTGCTAGAAGAACAATTATTGGCATCTAAATTAGAATTGGAAAATTTGAAACGAAAACTATTCACTTAGGTCACTTATTAGCGGAGTAATTTGTATTATTAGCTATATTCGTAGTTAAATGTGTTACTCTGTTTGTTAATTCTTCTATGTTAAATGAATTGCGTAATTATGTGCATTTTTGTTTTGATTATTAGTATTTCCTGATTTTTGATAAAATCCTCAGTAAATTCCAACTTAGTTGCTATAAACAACTTCAAAATTGATATCTAGTTATTGGTTTAAATGGATTTTCACATATTTTCCAATAGTCACATGTGATTGTTATGCATAATTCCTAAAAAAAATCAATTGTAGTTTTATTAATCAACAATATTCTATAGTTAAATTAAAATTTTCAGTAATCTATATGATCATTAACCACGTGTTTATAGGAAATAAGTTTGATAAATTAACAATGATTTTTGTTAAATATCACCACTATAATTGGTTTAAATAACTAAGTATTGTATGTGAGTATTGGATATATTAGCTGAACTTAGGCAATAAGCATGGAAAGATAGTTAAGACTAATATGTGCCCATACCTGTTAATTCTTAAAGATAATAGCATATACTAACATTGAATATAATAATTAATCTGATTATTTGCTTATTGTGGTTAGCGAGATTTTACAAAATAAAGTACATAAACAGGTGAATAAACTATTATTGTGAGTAGTATAACACTAAAGTATCGTGTGAAAGCACATGTGAAACATTTCTAATGTAAGCCAATGTATCCCTAAGGGCAAATGGTTTTTGATGCTCCTAAATGTGCAATTTTTTACTTTTGTTGTATATTTTGTGTTCCCTGTGAATTGGCTTGAGTGATTTGTACTGTTGAATTTTGAGATGAGAAACTTGCTGAGAGCACGCAACGTAATATTACTTCTAGAAAGAAACTGAATGATATTTTTTATACCTCAAAGCCCACAGAATTGTTGCTTTGAGTGGTATTATTCGCTAGTTTAGGTGTGAGCCTAAAATGGGTCAGCCCACAGGGTGGAGGAAGAGGTTGAGCATTCAACACTGCTTTTCTAGCCTGACGGAATTCTTTTTGCCTCTGGTTACTATCTAGTAGGCTAAGTATACCACGCAACCCGCGTATATAATTGCAATTGCATACATTATCGCCAAATGGATCAATTGACATACCATCTGTGCGGCATATATTGCAATTTTCCTTGAACATAAATAATTTACTAATTATCTCGAAGTTATCCAATATATTCGATCTGTTGTCAAAAATAATATCTAAATCCGCTATATAAGTGATTTACATACAAGTTTTGATAAAGCCATTGCCTAGATGAGGTGTTGCTATTACCCCGAAAAAAAGATCTTTGATTCAGTAGTTCATTATTGCGCAAAAGTAACAACTTTTTATTTTTTATGAGAGTTAGTGAGTCATTTAAGTCATTAATTAGCTAAATAATTAATTGATTACTCACTTTTACATTAGGAAATAGTGTTGTAATGATAGAGTCAAAAATTGCATCGTGATGAAGAAATCGCTTTGATGGGACATGTTTCCTGCATTGTGGGCATTCTCTGATTCTGTTTAAGTAAGATATTACCCTGAGCGAAAACATTTTTCTATACAAGTTGAGCAGAAGCGGTGTAGGCAAGTTTTTATTACTACACAATTTTGGATTATGCCTAAATAAGTTATCAAATCATGGTATTGTAAATTTTTTCATAAATTTTCATATACAAATACATTAATAATTAGTACCAGAACAGATAACACAACAAAGGTGGTCTCTTAATCCAGATTGACCCAAAGTAGTTTCGTTTTCCAGTTCACTGGAACTGAGATTACGTCTAGGAACCCGTATCAATTCATCTATTCGCAAATCCAAAGGCATAACTTCCTTAAGATTATTCAAATCTGCCAAAATTCCCTCCTCCACAACCATATTATTGATCTTTAGTTTACCCTATACACAGGCTACACAATAGATTGACCTAAATATATGATTTGACATATTTGAATAATGAATTAGCTAAGTTAAGTTGTGAAATATTGCGACAATTCAATTAATTTTTAGGAGCATCAGTAGATTGCTTAATTTCACTTTCAATTTGATTTATCTATGTGAATATTTAGGTTACGAAAATGGAAAGTGAATCATCGTCCAAGTGCATTAGTCCCGATCTTCTCATAACTGCTACTTCGATATTTTTGGTATTTACCTCCACCACCTGCATTATTTTATAATTGTAGCGAAATCCAATAATTTTGAAATAAGTCTTACCTCAAACAGTGCTTTTATAGCTAGCAATGTTGCCGCTTCTTCTGTTAAGTTTTCAGTGTAATTTTTTTCCAAATATTCCTGAACCGTCTGAGTGCGTAATCTATTACCTTTGAATTTTTACCTACGGCTTTTGATTTCCACGCCGAAAATATACCTGCAGGCTCAGTTTGATATAAGCCTGGATCACCATTGATTTGGAATCCAACTACCAATGTTGAAATTCCAAAGGGTCTTACTCCTCCCTTGTGCGTATATGACTATTTAAGGGTTTTGGCTTACTTGTTGAAGTCTAGCTATATGCTTTGATATATAATCAACAGATGCCGGATCTTCCATATTCAATCTATATCTCTGACATTCGAGTCTTGCCTATGTCATCAGTGTAATTACTTTGTTAGCTAACACTCTTGCATCTGCATTTAAACCGGCAAAGGAGAGAGCCAAATTATCATCGATTTGAAGGATTTTTTTTGCTGTATGGTTGTTTTGTAGCTTATTTGACACTTTTTTTTCTGCAGCCAACACTATTACATCTTTCCCCGTGACTCCAACGATACAACCACCGCGTCTAACGGCCTCGATGGCATACTCTACTTGCAGTAGATGCCCATCTGGGCTGAAGATGGTAATAGCACGGTCGTAACTCATTTAAATCACGAAGTGGTTTTTTGCACTAGATAAGTTAGTATCGTATACAAGAAAATTATTGTAGGTTATATTGATACTGTGTATATAGACCCCCATACACATAATCTCTGACTTATCATACATAGATAATTATACATATATCTTCCTACATATATAGTTACAAATAAGTGTAAAATGTCGAGGTACGACTCTAGGACTACCACTTTCTCACCAGAAGGTCGTATGTACCAAGTGGAATACGCCCTTGAAGCTATCAATAATGCATCACTAACAATTGGTATTCTGTCTAAGGAAGGCGTTGTTTTAGTGGCTGATAAACCAGTAAGTTCTACCTTGCTGGGAGACTCATATTCATTGGAGAAGCTGTACAAAATTGATGATCACATTTTTTGTGCCATAGCCGGATTGACAGCTGATGCAGATACTCTGATTAATCTGTGTAGATTATACGCCCAGCGTCACGTTTACACATTTGGAGAACCACAATATCTCGAAGAACACGTATCCCAAATATGCGATCATAAGCAAGTGTGTTTTGCCTTTAATGTAGAGTTATACGCAATACGGAGGGCTTAGACCTTTTGGTGTAAGTTTCCTATTTGCCGGCTGGGATAAACGCTGTGGATTTCAACTCTTCCATACTGATCCTTCGGGCAATTTTGCTGGCTGGAACGCGATGGCTGTGGGAATGAATGGACAATCCGCCCAGTCTATGCTCAAAGAGGTATGCAAAAAAATATACAGAAATGGAATGAGAAACTGACGCTCAATGAAGCATTGGAATTGTCTTTGCATGTGTTAGTCAAGGCCATTGATCTGTCAAAGCCCAAAGCAGATAAAATTGAATTGGGTACAATTACATACAATAGCACAATTAATAAGACTGAAATTAAATTCATGTCAACCGAGGAGATATCTGTTATCCTTGAGAATAGTTTGAAGAAATACCAAGATAACAGTTCAGATGTACACAATTAATCATTTTATTTTTGACCATTCATTGAATATTGTGTTAATTATCGGATTTAGCTTTCATAGTGTTATATTAGTTGATAAATTATAGTAGATAATTAATTTAACAATATTTAAATAGCAATGTTTTCATACGCTAACAGAAATAAGTTGTTAGTTGATATTTTTAATTTAATGCAATTATGCAACATAAATTAGGTTTCCATTATTAAATTTATTCACTCCAAATAATTGATGATGAAATTCATATATTAATTTATTTCTTCATTGGATTATTGTCAACTAGTTAAATATTTAGTTATTTTACAATTAATTATCTTTCAAACTATGATCAAATAAATTATTAATGATAAATAACACTAGGTATTGTACACGGATGTTTAATAGTGAGTATTGAATTAATTAAAAATACAAATAGAAAATTTCACAAATAAGTTAAAATACTTTAAATAATTATCATTGAATCTAATTGTGTAGCAATTAGTTAACTGCGTTACATAAGAAATTGGAAAAGTTGCGTTTAGCATCTTACAATCATGCCACAACCCAAAAAGAATCCAAAGCTGACTGCTCCGCCCATCTACGTAATTGTGTATTTACTGTTGACAAAGGTAGTGTTAGTAAATTGCGATGGACAATTGAAGCATATAAACCCGTAATTGATCCAAAAATTCCACCAACAGTGGCACCCTAGATATCATAGTTTTCAATACCATCTTGCAACCCATTTTAACGCTCTCGATGCAACCCCTAGCCCTTTGATTAGTCATTAAATTTGACAACCTAGCCCATTTCCCCTTGGAAGATGTATCTTCATCCCTAAATTACACAAATTGTTACTGGTACATGGAATAATCACTGTTAATGTGATATGAATCTGAATGAAGTGGGTCGTGCCTTTGATTTTAGGCGGTGGGCTAAAGCCTATGAATGACCTATCCACTGCATCAATGGATATATTTTTTGGTTTTACTAATTTAGAGAATTAATTACCCGGAGGTGCCACATATGGCCCTGAAGGAGGGGGAGGTACTAATGAATCATAGGGTGAAACATTTTTATCTTTATTTTCAGAGCTTTCGTAAAAAGGCCACCTATGTTAATCATGTATTATATTTTTTTAAAAACGAGTTTTTAAAACAATATAATCCTAACTCACCAACTCATGGTATTCTCGTTAGTATGGACTGATATACCTTTGTGCTAATTATTATTTTATAGCCCTACACTTACATCTATACTGATAGCCAATAACTGTACAAGATGAGCAATATTTTAGTTTGGTGTGAAGTGAAATGATTTTGGGCCTTGTTGAACATTGGCTAAAGCTATTACTCAACATTATCCACTATATATTTATACTGGCCGCCTGGGTTTACCGCAGAAGGTACTTTGTCGTGTATATTCCACTCACAATTTCACTATGGCTCTACTATGAAATCAAATACACCTCTCCAGGATGCACTTTCTATTCTGGTAGAAAAGCCGCGAGATTGTTGAGTAGTTGTAATTTCGTTTTTAAATCGTATCGCCCGCCCATTTACATCTTTTCATGTACATTACAATGGTTGTATATGTGCACATTTAACAATTTGGAGCTACTAAGCCGTTTACTACATTCTAACTATTTCGAATACCTGGGATATTTGCGCCGCCCCTTATACTATTGGATCTCAATAATCTGTAAATTGCTAATCAAATCTCCCTTTTTTAGAAGATTATATAATTACGATGTTTTTATATCGCAAAGGGAAATAATTGAATCTTATGGCCGTTCTCCCATAATTTTGGACTGGTATTTGCCTCCTTGGCTAGTAAAAAAGTGCAGCAAATGTAACAGGGCCAAACCCTCACATCAATTTATGAAGTGTAACAACCAGAGATCGCATCACATAAACAGTAAAACTAATCAAAGTTTTTCATTAATCCCATCCGATAAATCTTTTTGCGACAATTACGGTCAGGAATATCAACGCCATTTTTTTGGAAAAAGATTAAATTCATTGGATAAAAAATCAGTGGATGATAATCTCTCCTCTGCGGATACTCGCGAGCTATATAGATCCAATACGATGAAAATATCAATTAAACCATTCTCCAGGTTTTCTTTTAGGCGTAAAAATTCTTCGGCTGACCAAACTAAACCGCAACAAATTACGCTAAACGATAATGGGAGGCCTATTGATTCCGGAAATTTTTGTGATGAGTATTATTTTGAGGATTTGAATATGAATTTTGATGAAAACGCAAATAATACCCAATATAACTGTTCTGAGGCTTCTTATTATATACAAAATGTTCCCGGTTATTATAACACTTATGTTGACAATAGTGTGACCAGGGGTATTATTTTGATATTGCCTGATTATAACATGCCTTATAATATATGTAATCAACACGCTGGATGTATTTGTAATGCCTGGGACCTCAAGTCTAGGGATAAATTTAAAAAGATAACCTGCCAAAAATGTTTAATGTCTCTTTACAAAGATGCACATTCGTACAACAAGGAAACACCATGTTTATCACTCACCAAATTATTTATTGCAGACGCTTTGAAAGCAGGATTTATATGCGTGGAGATACATTTGAATGTAAATTTGGGTCTGCCGATTCATATTAACGGACACTGGTTGGGTATGACTTCCTACCCTTTCAGCATATATGGGAATTCAATATCTGACCTAGATTGTGCCATTGGCAGAATTTCAAGCAGATATCCTCATTTGCCTATCCAATGTGTTGGATTTGCTGGTGGTTGCAATATTTTAATTGAATATTTACTCAGGGCTAACGATTCTAGGTTTGTTGAAAAATTGAATGATGAACAAAATAATAGTATGTTACCGGCCAAAGGATTTGAGTTGTTGCAAAAACCATTTGAAGGAAACACTAAAAAATCTTCAAGTAGATTTGGTGGTAAAATCTCTATTAAACATGCTAATTCACCAAATGATACTGATGAATCATTCGATTTATCAAGTTCGGAGACTGACAACGAACGTGGAGATGTTGGGAGTAAGAAGTTGGGGATGAATAGGTCTAGGATGAAGAAGAAGCTCAGTGAAAAGTTTGGTGAAAAGCTCAAGAGCAAGAATTCTGCCGAACAGATAGATCATTTGGAGAGTATAGACAGTGGCATGTACCAGGAAGTATTTACAGTTAAAGAAAATGATCAGCTCACTGATGCAGTAACTAGCAATGCTAAAGATACTTTAGATCTTTATAAGAAAAAGAATAAGAATAATAGAAAGATCGTAATGATGAAGAGGCCTAAAATCAGTGACAAGGGGCAGTATAAGTCAAAAATCGTCGATGAGAAATTCAAAGTATATTATAACAAGGTGATCCACTCTGCATCGTGCATAAATTTGAATTTAAAGGCTGGAAGCGAGTTCTTTCATCTAGTTACTAGCACATCTCAAAAGCAAGGCTTCTTTAAGAAGTACGAACTTTTGAATGTTTTATTTGGAATAATTAGGAAGTTGGTATCCAAGGTTTTGAATCTAAATTTACTAGCTAAAAACTATAAAAATACCTGCAAAAATGAGTTGCGTGAGAATATTGAACTGCTGTTACGGCGCATCCATTGCAGTAGGGATGTAAAAAATCTGGACAAAAATTTGTGCAAAACCTACCAATGTTGCCATTATTCAACAACGATATTTAATAATATACAAAGCATTTCAACCTTAAATAGTGCCTCAGATAAAGGATTTGAATCGCAAACTTTATATGCACTGCTTATCTTATTGCATAAGGAATTTTACGAAACTTACAGAGAGTCGTTAAATAATCATACAGTTATCTCTCGTTCATCACTATTACCTGTAAACAACACTAATTGGACTCTCACGATAGGTGATGGATATTACTCCAAATTTTCTGAGGGCTCTAACAAACTTTGCGGCCTGCTCAGTCCCACTGATGACATCGACGCGGTACTCCTCAAGCGGAATCTACGAAAACTTTACGATGATAATATGAAATTGGTACGCAATTGTTTAGGAAGCATTGATTTGCCTATCCTATTCGTATCATCATTAGATAACTCGTTGTTTGGGATCCAAGATATCGATGTTTATCAACCCATACGTAATTCGAACATTCTACACTTTGTTACACAATCTGGCGGAGATTGCACATATTTGAGCGGTAATTCAATATTAATATAGGTACAACAGTGCCTGCATATTGGCTCAGAGATCCAATATTGGAGTTTATTCAAGCAGCTATTGCAAATAAACAAGAGGCCATATTCAACTAGACAGTGATGTGTCACTAATTGTAAAATATTTAAAATTTGTTGGAAAATTAAAAGAATAATTAACAAAATTGATCTAATGTTGTCTTTGTATTTGTGTGTTAGTGCTATTGACACAATTCAAATTCAATAGTCGATTAGCATGATGTTAAATTATATTGTGAATTTTTCATAAAAATCTACGATTTATAGCAGTTAATGATTTGATACCTGTTATCAAAACATATGATTATGATAGTTGTGATGATTATTAATATTGTGATAATTCTTGTATTGGTATTGATGATGGGCGATGTTGTGAATGATGACAAATTATTATGGATAGATTAAGATCAATAGTGCAATATTATGATAAGCTACAAATTATTAAAATAGTTACATTTGTAAATAGAATCTATCGGAATAGCAATAGTTACTGGCGAGAAAATGTACAAAGAAAGTATACTGAGATTCCAATGAGTAAATGATTTTTGTTTGTAAACTAGTGAAAGTTACAAAATTTTTATATAATGATAATTATTAAAACAAACAACAGTCAATTGGATTATATCAAGTGCGAGTGATTGGTAATAGTTTTTGAAATTTTATAAATAAAGTCATAAACTAGATAAGCGATAAAGTTCATGTAATGTGTTAGCTAGTGATTATATATAATTTTAACATCTGCAAAAATTGCAAATAATTGATTGGAATGTTCATAATTACTATAATGTATTTAATATTTCGAATATAGTAATGTTAAGCATATATATGTGTGCATGGTATGAGTACTAGTAAAATTTCAAATATAAAATGCATAGATTATATTTATTTATATATGAGATTAAATAATTGTATCGTATTGTTTATAGCTATTTGTGTTAATTTGGATTGGGATAAGTATGTGGTTGATTAGTTTTATAGGGTGTGTTTATTGTTGAGGATGAGTATGAACATATTCAGACTCACAGGAGATATGCTCCATTTGTTGAGCATCTTCTTGCTACTGGCTAAACTACACACCTCCAAAAATTGCCTAGGGATTTCATGTAAAATGCAGGAATTGTATCTGATTGTATTTGTCTCAAGGTATGCAGTTTTACTGTTATCTCGTTTTTTAATTATTTATTTGTTCCACACTTATATGCAAAATTAGTCACAGTATTATAATATATTTAAGTATCCATAATGTTATACAATATTTATATATATAAGCTTTGCTAACATAGATACCTCGACCTATTTCTATACTTCATAAGCTATTATAACACGATTATGAAGATAATATTCATCATGACTACAGCATATTCAATCTATGTAATAAGGGTTAAACCACCTGTGGCTCAAACATACTGCAGAAGACTAGACAAGTTTCCTTATGAAAAGTATCTCATCGGCCCCTGCTTTGTAATAGCCATAATTACCACCTCATCATACCATATAACAGACATAATGTGGACTTTTTCTATATGGTTAGAGTCTGTAGCCATTATACCTCAACTGGTTATGTTATATCAGCAAAGGGAGGTTGAGAATATTACATCACACTATGTAGCCGCCATGGGTATGTACCGTGCATTTTATATCCTGAATTGGATATATCGTTATATTAGTGAAACTCCACCCTATGTAAACGTAGTGGGTTGGATTGGCGGTTTCATACAAACTGCTCTTTATATCGACTTCTTTTACTTCTTCGCAAAATCCAAATGGTACGGTAAAAGACTTGTTTTACCCTATAACGGCACAGTTTAATAGCTTTCAATACATCAATTGTGTAGATGGACCTGTGCAACACGATTGTAAATTAACAATTTTAATTTATTAGCCGTACTTGGCCCTACTAAATAAATAGTTGTAGTTATTTATTTGTGCTATAATTACAATGGTTATTTTGAACACGTAAAACTAGTATACCGAAAATTAGGTTACATATCCCTGCCATAATCTCACAGATAATAAACACACTGGCTAATGTTCCAAGTTAATCTCACAAATTGGTTTAGCCTTCAACGGGCGTTTTGCAAATCTGGAACTATTTTAGTTGAGTATGTACCTGCAAATTTTGCACATTATCAGCGATTTATCCGTACAATAAACTGTCAAACATGATGAACAGAGGTATCCAATTTCAATTGTATTGTTATGGCAATAACAAACGGCTGAATTTGATATTTGAGTTAGTGAAGGGGGGGATAATATGTTTTTACTGTCGTTAGAAGCGAGGAACCAAAAAAGTAGTGTCTGAAATAACGCATATTCAATGTTTATTGAGTCATTCCCATACATATCCATTAAGCGCAAAAATGTCCCTTTAGTAATATCGCTCAGCTGTTCCAATAGTTTCTAGGTTAATTTAATTAACTACCGAGTGCGATTTACCTAGGGTTAGTGTATTAATTGGTATTTTCTGAATGACATGTAATTTACCATGTTTAAAGCTGAGAACCCTATGTTAAGTAAGGGTATATGTTGTTTTAGGTACATATCATTGGTGGAGTAGTCAAGTAATAAGATTTCCCGTGACAAATTTTCCTTATGGCCAATACGATTTAGGTCTAATTGAAGTTAAGCTTACAACATAATGCAATATACATACTTGAAGATAAAGTGGGCTGAGGATTTGCATCAGGCAAATCCTCAGATATAAACTTTAGGAGAGACTCCTCCATGGAATCCAGTGTCGAATCCATGCTGGTGGTGTTAGAATTAGTTGTAGTAGGGATAAGTGTGGAATCTGTTAAACCATGAAATATAATTTTACTGCATACACAGCTTTCCTACCAGTAAATAGTGTTAGTGGCTATTATATACAAAGTCCTGCCACTAGACATGCAATGATAGGCTCGGATGAAACGTTTGAGCGAGCTTACAAATTGAATGAAAGTTAATTTATTATCACTAACACCATCATTACTCCATGAACGTTTATTTGCGTCTATAACCAACACCAGTGATGATTTATACATGGACATGCTTACACTGCACAACCATACCCCATGAATTACCCTTATATTAAGTATTACATATGTGTACTATAATTATAATAAAGAATGCAAAATTTCAAAACAGTTTATGATTGCGATGTAATAAACTTGTGATACTCTGACAACTTCTCATGTCTATGCAGTTGGTCTATATTGTCAAAATACCGCAGGCAAATAAAACATATCAATTGTACCGATATTTCATTACCAGAACATGTGGATTCTAATTCCATTTCCATGGCTTTATCGTCTAGTATCGATGAATGTGCTGTTTTTAAACGATTTGTAAAGGTTGTTGATATTTTTATTCCATACGTGGAGCTCGTGTTGTCAACCACACCTTTTGATCTACTTGTCAAATTATTACATTCAACTGAAGCAGTCGTTATAATTGTTGATTTTGACTTTAAGGGTACATCAGTACATGCTTCATCAGTGTCTGTTGCATCGGCGATGAATTGCCTAGATACATTATCAACATTATTAGCTATAGCTGCTACCCTGAATGACTGGGACGCTCTAGCCATCTTTCTTGCTTCCTCCAGTACTCTAATGGATACCGGTATATCATTCATACACTTATCATTGTTGCTAGTGCTAACATCGGTGCTAGTGTTATTATTTGTGCTAGTAACAGTCGAGCTTGTTGGTTCCACTCTTACAAGGCATGAGCTATGCCCATCCCAAACGAAATAGCCCCCAGAAGCTAGCATATAGTAACGTGTATTTTGATCGTAATACAAGTTAAGTTGACTATTATACTGATAATTTGTGGTCTTATCTATTGGCCATCTGTCTGAGTCAATACTGCCACTGGAAAACCAAATTGTTTTACCCATCCAATTACTCACATAACCTGAAAATCTCATCTTCATATCAATAGATTTTAGCAAAATTTCCACGCATTCAATGGTTGTGTTGTATATTTTACAATATTTTTTATCTCCGTTCTTATTACCAACTGACTGTTTATGAACGCTGTCAAATTTTATGCGATTAACAAGATCACTGGCCACAACTTGTTCCTTTAGCAGCATCAAATCTACGCGCAGCGGCGTACCATTGAGTTGCTGTGACGTGCATTTAGTTCCTACCAAATTAAAGTAACTAGACAAACAATCTTTTGAGGTAAAGGCTGCAAATAGAAAGCCCATACTCAGCCCATGTATTTTATCTGAAAAATAGTAAAGCCGCTCTAGCCCAGTGATATCTGGTAATATATCGTCCAGAAGTTCTATAAAATGAGTATGTGCTAGCGTATACGGTACATCCTTGATAACTATCCAAGATGAATATTCATTTGTGAGATTTGATATGTTTGTAAGGAAAGATAATGATTGTTGTTGAAACTCTTCAGGTCTAGGCATGTTACATTGCAAACATACAATTCGCTTTGAAAAGTTGAAGTAGTTACAGGAGGGGCAATTCCAATCGCAAAACATTTTAATCATAGAATTTTTGATTTGTATTGTACCAGTTGATGATGATTGACCAATTATAATATCGTCGGAATTTTTCGGAATGACTCGGTCTATTTGTATCACTGGATAATAGTTCCCTTTTATTTTTATTTTTGGGATTTTTAAAGACTTCAAAAATTTGTTTACAACGATACTAGATGGGAATTCAATATGTGCCTTATTAGTTTCAAATGCAGTGGCGCCACAGGTAGTCGTGAAATTAGATGCAGTTTTATTGTCATTGAAGAGGATAGTGACTGAATTAGGAGGAGAAAAACCATTTTTAATGGAAATTTGACGGATAACCTCCTCAATGTCCTTTTCTACAATTGATTTATCAAGGCCCGTTATTTCAGCTATATTTCTACCATCATTATCCTCTTCATCTTCATCGTTATATTTCCTATCTGATTGTCTGTCATATATTGACCTATGTAAGTGATTATCTGGTGTTGAACGTCTACTATTTCTGTAAATATCTCTGCCATAACTACTAGTATGCTTTTCTCTGTCAAAACTGTGGTGATCACTATCTAAACCAGAACGTTTTTCTTTGTAATTACCAGTAAAGTGTTGATGTCTGCTATAACTGGCAGTAGAATGATCTGATTTAGATGGGCAGCTTCTTTTGTGATTGTATCTGTCACGATGATTGTCATTACTATGATAATTATAACGATATCTATCTCCGTGATGATCTTTGTATCGCCCGTGAAAATCACTCTTATCTTGGCTATACATTCAGCTATTTATAAGACAAATTTTACGAAATCTATAATTAACATGATTTATTAATTTATAAATATAAAAAATAGTGATTATGTGGTACATCTGACATAGATAAGGTAATAAGTAGTGCTGGCCTGATGTAGTGGTTATCATATTGCTGACAGTACTATAAAAATGGGATGTCAATATAATGGTTGTAAATCTGTTACTTTTTGATATTTTAAATTTTTTTTGATAAATCGAATAAAAAAATCAGTACATAATTCGCGACTACTGTGTAAATGTAGCTAAATGAAGAGGCCAAATGAGAATGAATCCAATGATTCTAATGAGCTCACTAATTCTTTTGATAAAAATCACTCAATAAATTTAAAAAATGAAATTAATATCACCACTCCTTTTAGTGATGCTCAAAAATCATATTTCAGTGACCTAAAATTCACCTCCCTCGACATATCAGAACCACTCATGAAATCAATCTCAGATGCTGGTTTTACCCAAATGACTCCTATTCAGGCTGAGTCTATACCCCTACTTCTAGCAGGAAAGGATGTTTTGGGTTCTGCAAAAACAGGTAAACATGAGCTGTTATTTAGGCTCTGGCAAAACTCTAGCGTTTCTTATCCCAATGATCGACATATTATACAAAGTGCATTTTAGTCCTAGAAATGGTACTGGCGCTCTGGTAGGTTCTGGCACATTTTTACCCTTGTAGTAAAATTGTACATATTCAATTAGATCATATCACCTACTAGGGAATTGAGTTTACAAATTTTCAATGTGGGCAAACAATTGTGTGAACTTCTACCCCAGACAATTGGATTGGTTATTGGTGGAGCAAACAGAAAAATGGAAGTAGATAGGTTAAATAAGGGAATTAACATTTTAGTGGCTACACCTGGTCGTCTATTGGATCACATGCAAAATACTAAAGTAGGGAGTTATTTATGTAGGGGTTTGTATTTAAAAACTTATTACTCCTCACAATTGATGAAGCAGATAGAATTTTGGAAATTGGTTTTGAGGAGGATATGAACAATATCATAAAAATGCTCCCGAAAAAGCGTCAGACTTGTTTATTTTCTGCTACAAATACCAATAAGGTTCAAGATCTTGCTAGGTTGTCACTTAATAAACCAGTTTCGGTTAAGGTATGTCAGTCTGTTTTTTCACCATTAAATTGTCGGGTTTTTACAACAGAATTTAGTCAAAAATTATCAGTGTATTGAATTTTCAATTGAAATATGTGAAAATTGTTAAAATTTTACAATTTGACAATCTAACATAGATTACAGACACGCCTACTGCAACTGTGTCCGGTCTGGAACAAGGATACGTCATTTGTGATGCTGAAAAGAGATTCCTTCTGTTATTTTCCTTTCTCAAAAAAAACAGTAACAAAAAATGTATGGTCTTCTTCAGTACCTGCAATTCTGTTAAATTTCACGATGAACTGATGAATTATATCGACCTTAAAACTACGTGTATCCATGGAAAAAAGAAACAGAGTAATCGTGAAAATACATTTTATTCCTTTTGCAAATCTGAGGTATGTTGTTTGATTATTTAGAGCGGTATTTTGTTATGTACCGATGTAGCTGCAAGAGGATTAGATATACCTAATGTAAGTAAATGTCTTACATAGGTTGACTGGATTATCCAATATGACCCCCCAGATGACCCAAGGGAATACATTCATCGAGTTGGTAGGACAGCTCGAGGAGCTGGTGGTAAAGGTCGAGCTATTTTGTTTCTAATGCCCGAGGAGATCGATTTTTTGCAGTATCTAAAGTTGGCAAATGTTACACTAAATGAGTATTCCTTTAACACGACTAAAATTGCCAACATTCAAACTCAATTGGAGCGGTTAATTGAAACAAACTTTTATCTCCATAAATCATCTAGGGAAGCTTACAAATCGTATCTACACGTATGTAAAGTCAGTTACATAGGCCTACCTATCGCACAGCTTGAAAGATATCTTCAATGTTCATTCATTGGATCTTCAGAGGGTAGCTAGAGCCTTCGGTTTTTCGGTTCCACCAACAGTAGATTTGAATATTAAGCATAAGCCGAAGAAGCAAAAATTAAAGATTAACAATAAGTTCAGAGGATCAAGTTTTGGTAATGAGACACTGATTTAGCTAATGTTAAAGGGGATAATAGGCAGTTTTCAAGGTGATTAACGCATCACTCACTCAAGTATTTTCTATTAAATTAATTAATAACTTTGCTATTTAATTAATAATAGGCTTAAATTGTGTTGTAATGTAGCATTATATATTGAATTATTTTATGAATTAATTTGCAACACTAGTTCAATAAATAAATGTTGTACCAAAATTACAGATTAAAATGCAGTTACAATTGCAATGAAACAATTTTGGTGTATTTAGCATTGTTTATGCCATAGAAGAGGTACGGGCTACAATTTCCTGCTTGAGTGATATCGCTGCCATTAAGCCATCTAAATCAAGTGTTTCTTACAGTGAATAAGCCCTTCAAATAGATTGATTATGAAGCTATGCTTTTGGTAACCAATTTTAAATATTTGAATGGAAAGTATTATACAAACAGAATCACCAGTGTTATTGTTAGTGTTGTTTTCAGGTTTGAAGGTCTTCTTGCACAAAATCCTATATGCAGGTAAAACGTTCCAGGTATAATTCTGTTGTATTAAAATTTGGAATATTATCTTAAACAAACTCAATAAATTATTTTTAATTGGTTCTGCAATTTGCCAACGGGGGGCGTCCCTGATTAAAACAAATTTTGTTTCATTGGGAATTCGTTTCTCTTCTTTCAATTTGCGATTATAATGATATTCTATAGTGTATCGTATTTCTGGTGAAAAGGTATAATACAATTCTGATGGTATTGCCTCTTTAACATTATAATTATCACTATATTTGTCAAAACTAGTAGCATCATTTATAAGCCGATCAGGAGATTGTAATAATTTATTTGATCTTAATTCATCGAATGTTGCACGATCCTTTGGATTTACATGTAACATCCTTGCAAGTAGAATTTTACAATCTTCAGAAATATAGCCAGGTACGTTGTATTTGCCTAAATAAACTGTTTCCTACCTAATTTGATTTTGGCAAACAACGAAGGCATATCTTCATCGTCAAATGGTAACTCTCCAACCAATAGCACATATAAAATGATGCCCAGAGACCAAATATCCACTTCAGGCCCGCTATAAGGTTTACCACATATTATTTCTGGAGATGCGTAATTTGGCGATCCACATGGAGTTCTCAAGCAGTCACCATCAATCAAGAATCTAGAAAATCCAAAATCTCCCAGCTTAATGTTTAACGAATCATCCAATAATATATTCTCTGGCTTCAAATCTCTGTGACACATCATTTGTGAGTGGCAATAATCAACTGCTGAAAAAATTTGCTTAAACAATTTCAGCGCATACTTCTCAGTGAATCTTGGTGATGATACGATATGGTCAAATAATTCACCGCCTAAGTTGTTAAAATTATTATACCTTGAATGAATTCAGTTATTATGAATAGGTAGAAGGGGGAGTCTAATACATCAATTAGCCTGATTATGTTTTCATGATTTAATTTACGTAATACGCTTATTTCCCGAGACAGTTTCCCCATGAGGTCTAACTTTAGTAGTTTGTATTTGGGTACAATTTTGATTGCTACCTTTTCGCCAGTGATCAAATGGACTCCATCTAAATTAGCCATTTGTATTGATTTTAAATATTGTGTAGATATAATTACTTACAGTATACATTAGCAAAAGTTCCAACTCCAATTTTGTGTTGGATTAAGTAGTTCCTTAGTCTAGTTCCCTGAACCATTATTATAAACAGCATACGTGACGCACCATAATATATCACTCATTTATAGTGTTCACCATGACAGTATAAATGCTACCAATTAAGTCGGGTCTAGATAGTAATTTTTTTTTTAATATAACAAAAAAATACCACAAGTACTATTCATATCGCAATTATACCATTCGTAATAATGTAACTGATGAATCCCATACTGATTGCAGTGGGACATGGCGGCAAAATGTAGTAGGCGCACAAGAATTCCAGAATTTAAAGGTTGGTCCTTATAAAAGGGGCAGATGGGTTGTCAGTTTCAAGGAAGATCCGGGTAGTTTTGTCACTAATATGCTCATATTCGTCATCACAGGCTATACAATCTTCACTCTTTCACCAGGTAACCATAATAGCTTAGACAGGCGAATCCATGATAATCAGACGAAGGAGGAAGATTAGGCAGGAGATACTTGATGAATATGGATTGACCGAAGCAGAGCTGGAGCAAATAGAGGATTACAAACTACCCCCAGGCCTATAATTCTACATCATAATTCATGAATCTCTAAATTTTGTATACATAAAAACTATGTTATACATAGAATATGACTGTTTAGTGACTTATATTTGTGAATTTAGTAGTTTTGTGGATAAATTATGTGACCCACATCGGATAATGCACCAAAGAAATTGTCTTTGGGCAACACTTCCATATTTGTTGTGGCATTGCTCATTGTTGGCCAGTGCAAGTTGCCTAAATAATAGTTTGGCTTACATTCCATGGACCATATAGCTTTTTCGTTATTTGTGAAAGTTGAGAAATTCATAAATGGCGAGCATTTCATGGAATAATTCTGCGTAACTCATTTTGGTTACTGCCGGTGCTAAACAATAATTGTTTCCTATGTGAACCCAATTATATGGGCACACTGTATTGTAATTTATGGCTAAATTTTTAATACAGGGCCAATCGGATTTACATCTATGTTAGATAATGCATGATTACTTGTAGGCAAACTCCTCCTTTTGTTTAGATGTTGTGATCCTGTTAACATTGTATTCGCGGCAATTTCCATTGTAAGATTCTGGTGGTAAACAAGAATCACTTTCCAAAGACCAGCCTTGTATGATGTTATAAGTTACCTAAATAGAGCACTGATAAACCTTTGGGACATGGAGCGGAGTAATCACGTCTAAATTAATTAAAATGTGTACTTGCATTGGCCAGTGAACCTAGATTAGTGATACGCATACCAAAACTTTTTTAAATGATCCAAAGTAACGGCAAATATTTCTGTATAAACTGTTTGTTTTACTATCATTAATTTCCATGTTTTTGTGTTCATTTACTATTGTGTCATGTATGTCATCAGTGGCCTGTATCAAATTTTTTATACGTTATTAATAGCTTTTGAGACTAGTTCCTCGAATTTACTAGTGTCTGATGGCATATTATCGCGATTTACAGATGATTCATCGATTGAATTAATATTATAAGTGTCATGCACTGCGATATCTTTGACATTCGAGTACAAATTGTCCATATCACTGGGTAAGCATCGATTACTGACGTTGACAAAGATGACTCATCAAATTTTGACGTTTTATGCGATAAAATTTGGGGTATCATTAAGAGTATGGAAGAAAACAACATCGCATTGGTGTGTGGCCCCAGATATCTTACACACTGATTGTGGCGGCATCCCATAAATGAATACGCTAACACTGGCTAATTTATCACTTATATTGCGTATTGGTGGCACTCTGTGTGTAACACAGAGATCTTTAATGTTTCCCATCAGTTCTGTATGTATCTACTTATCTAGACTTTGAAAAATTCGCTTATGGGTTCGATTCAAGATTCTGCGGATTTTGCCATCAAAATTCACGTAATCATAACACTGATTTAGCCCCCAAAGCAAGAAACTAACGAAATATTGGAAGATATTGGTATTAGTGTTATGATGTAGACGAAATCAAATCGCTGGAGATGAAGGAACTTAATTACGAGATGGAAGATTATGCCAGAGCCAAGCAAAAGATGTTAAATTTGCATAAGAGGAGAATTGAGTATTTATATCTTTACTTAGACAAATTGTATCTAAGGCATTTGAACCACTTCATGCTACACTAGTATATTAGTTTACATATGCATTATTATGGATTAAAAATTCATTCACTTAATTTTTGATTCACTCTCTAATTAATAGCTTAAATACAAATAACAATTTGCATGCATATTTCTATGTGCAAATAAATATAATAACATCAATTTTGATATTGTGGCGCGATGCAGAAGTGTAATTATTTAGTTTCTCTTAGTAGGCTAACATTTAGACTTAGTTCACACCAATATTTGAAGATATTGTCAGTCTTACATGTTTATCTACATCAAAAGTGTTATTTATTTATGCAATGATCATTACTATTTGATAATATAAAATTTCACACAATTTATATTACTTTCACATATAATTTTAAAATATATTTTTCATTTTACTTCATATTACAGTTTACAATAAATGTCTACAAATGAAAAATGTAAGATATATTTGGTATCCTAAATAATTAGATGAATAATTGTACATGTTAATTAAATATATGCAATTGTCCATACAACTTCCTAATTAACTTTAGTTATTTAATTCAAGATAAACAACAAATCATGATAGTAGGCACAAGTACCACTCCTACTGTGATTATTCTACACATGAAATTTGAAATTTTTATCTTTAACACGATTATTCAGTCATTTAATGATATATTTATAGTAAAGCTTAGAAAGGTGATTTTAATGGGCCAGTTTTTAACGGGCGGTGCAATTTATATCTCGCAAGATAACCATAGGAACATATAAATAACTACCGGTCAATATAATGTACATTGGACGTGTGAATTATCATTGCCAGCAAAATATATTACCTAGTGATATAGTTACATTTGATAGGGGTATCAAGAGTATAGTAAGCTTTTGTTCAGAATTAAATATTGTATATTGCTTATGTTTATTGGTTAGTAAAATAGCGATATATGATGTGGTCATCTTCTAGTAGCCATTAAATGAAGGCTATTAGATCAGATAGTCAAACTGTTTAATAGCCGAACTCAACAGGTGGTACTCATTGGTCTTTGCAATCTTTCTCACAATTTCCACAGCATAAAGCCAAGTATTAATGTCCAATGAATCGGCATAGACATTTCCACAACTAAATCAAATCTCCCTCACTTGCAATTGGTAGATTGATATGAGATACGCGCGTGGCTGCAATATACGCATCTGAAATTCTGCGCATGAAGCGCGTAAAAAAATTCCTCTAGATAATCTATAAGCTTGAGCTCGATGGTTTCCTGGTCCCACGGTTCATTACAATAATCACAAATTGTTAGATTATTTATGATGGTAATATTTATGTTTGACATTGCAAAACAATTAGTGCAACACATATCCCTGAGTACAAGTTTGTCATTAATCACGCTACGAGCCAAACTATTAGGTATCGTGTGAGGGTTGCTACCAACAATGCTCTTAAAACGGTGTAACAACTCTTGTAACTCCCCATCTTTTTGTATATTTAATGATTTCTCTATTTCAAGCAAGCAAGTAACCAAGCCCACAGCTTCACATTTCCAGTCAGTGGCCGCTGTTGCAAATGTTCCAGGAATCATTGGAAATTCTAGACTTGTGATGAGGTTCTCAGTGTTTTTAGAATCTTCATCATTAAGATATTCTATATTAGTCAGTTTCATACCTGTAAGAAAGGTATTCCTGTCACGCAGCAAATTTTCTATGTTTTGATACAGATTATCACCGAGCCACCAATCTCGAATGGAAGTACATAATAATTCCTCCGACTCAATCATCTAAATTAGATCTTTTGCACCTTATCTTTAGTCTGACCGCAATTGTTCAACGTGTTAATAAGTGGAGTCAATACGATACTGTCAATTAAACTAAATGGGTTATGGCATACTCCCTAAAAAAACCTTGTATGGGCAAGGGGTAAAGCTTTAGAAGGGGTAAGTCCTCAACCGAATTTTTAACGTTGTGCGGGGAGTATTCTTTGAATCTTATATAATTATCATCGTTAAGCTGTATAACCGCTATGTATTCGTCACACAACTGAATGGACGTAGGCTTACAGTAAAAGTGACGCTTTCGTAACAACTTCCCAACGATTTTATGCTTCTCATGGCCAAATCAATGACTTGTCTTCCCATTTCAACGTTTACCTGCCCAGTATCCAGAATGGCAAAGCTCGAACCAACGTATATAGGCATAATTCCAAACCTGGATTTTAATTGTAGCAACAGTTGAGACAAATAACTTTCATAACATATTACAATTTGACTATATAACAACGGGTCATATAGAATGCTCGAGCTGTCAGATATCCAGGCACGAATGTTTGTTAACGTTTGAAATATGTTTTGAAATGAGCGGTAGCTTATTGATTCGTATAGGTTCATTAGTGTTTTTAATATACCATCCAGTGTTTGGGCCAAAATCTAAGTAACTAAAAATGTACCTTCAAGGGCTCGTTTGATGAATGATGGAGGTTATTACTCTTGTCTACCGACTCAAACTTATTAGCGTGCCTTATAGCGTGGAATATTATCTGAATGATTTGCAAATTACTGAGGGATCGAACTCTATTTTGACCACATAACCGCGGTAAATACCACTATTGGTCATTTTAAGCATACAATTGTTAATAATGTCATAGTCAATAACTTTGGTAGATTGGGTATCTTCATTACACCATAGTATCTAAATTAATACAGTGCTTACGTGATTAAACGAACGTAGCGATCTGGCATATGATATGTCAAGGAACAGTCTGGCCACATCGATAGTTGTCTCGTTTATAATCATATTAATTGGCAGACCAGAGATGCGGGCCAATGCCAATTTCTCCTCAAAATTGAAGTAATCATCCTGTAGCAAAGACAATGAATCCCTCACATTTGCTTGTAAAAACGTACTGTCCGGCGCCATCTTTAACCTAAAATTCAGTGTCATATTATTGATCGTTAACACGTTGTCATATACACAACTGAACAAGTTGTTGTCTTCAAGTGACGTGTTAACTATGAATAAGCATTTTTTAAGGTTAACCAACGACTGCAAATAGTTTGTAAAATATTTAATGGCATTTTTGCACGATATGCTCGGTGATCTATGGTCAAATTTAATAGCTTCAGAAAAATTGTTTATACAGTTAGGGAATGGCTGATACTCATAGTCTTTTAGCATGTCTCCACCGTCGTAGTCCTGTTTAAACTGCTTCATTAATTCTACCATTTGTTCCGATGATACATTTTGGGTTATCTCTTTGGATCCGCCAACAATAATTAAACTAGAAATAATATCAGTCGCCGACACTTCTTCTCCCTTGTTCTGCGCTGAATATATTATGGCGCAGAATCTTGTGATATTGCCATCGGTGTAAGAGTGATAAACGTATACATATCTAATATCCGCATCCATTAAGTACTTTGAAGAGTTACTCCCAAATGAGATCCCAGCTAAGGATTTCTCATTGAAACTATTTATCATAGTGCTCCCGTTATCAGACACAGCTGAGTTAATCATTATTAACCTGTTTGAAACTTATCTTTGTCCACTGCTATCTCATTTCCCTTACGAACGATAAAGTCAAATATTAGTGGAATCTAAATATACTATTTTAAATACCTTAGATTCGTAAATCCCCCTTATCTTGTTGTGAAACAAAGCATTCAGTGTGAACACAGACTGTACAGCATTCTCCTCATACAATTCAAGCTGTAATAAGGTTTTCTTTTCAGCTGATTTTGGAAGGCTGTGTCTCACTTTTATAACTTTGGCGTTTTTAGTAATCTCATAGGGCAAATCATTCAGATCACCCTCAAAATTGATGTAAATCCATCGCTTAACAGTGATGTATACTTGATAAATTTTATTGTGATTCAGCACAGAGATTTGACATTTGAAGATCCCAAGCCTTAGAGTTGATTGTATGTCAATTATGTGCCAAGTCTCTGTAAATAAAGTATATAAATCGTCAATTGTTAAACTATCCATTGAAACTCCTTTTAAAAAAGTATACAAGTTGTCGGAAACTGTCTCAATACGGCCCACTTTGCGCCGTAACAAATTCTAGCTAATTTAGTACTTACCAAAATATGAAACGACCATTTACCTCGTAATCGAGTTATCTCTTGTGATATAATAGAATCAACGTCTATTGGAGTTTTCTCACCGTCCGAGTCTATGACTAGGACCTCTTTATCGCACTCGACTATTTGTGTTGTCAAATCTATTACATCCCCTTTACTTGCACATTTATTGCTATCCTTGGAATCAACTAATTGTGCAGGTTTAGAAGCAAAAAATGCAGTAATCCTCCCCTGGCTTGGGTTCAGCGATCTCTCTTTGCGGTAAAGCCAATCCGGAATCTTTATAAAAGGTATTGGATTTGGCACCCCTTGAATTATGCAAGGTATGCATATCAACTTCAACAACTGGATATCAAGCCTTTGACGATAGTAATCCCAATCCAAAATGTCCCTAGAGTTCAATTGAGATGCCTGAGATAATGAGACCTTTAGCCATTTGGAAATAAAAGCATGCCTGGTAGTATCTTCGGAAAGAAAAAGTTGAATTGGAATGGCACGCGCCGTTTTATCAGCATCGCTTGGCTTATTTGTGATCAAAAATTGTGTGGAAACGTTTCGATCCTGAATGTACATAGGGTTGTTTAATAGTTCAGATAAACGCCGTGCCGTTGTAATACCAAATCCCTTCATATTAGGCTGCTCAAGAACAGATTTTTTAATGACACTTTTAGACATCAAAAGATCAAACAGTTCCATATCATCGCTAATGCATTTTGCCTTGTCATCCAAAGTCCTTCTCCACCTAATACCTACTGCGGCAGCGTGGCTGAACGCCTCCTGTTTAGTGGTTCCTAATGCAAATTTCCCAAAAATTTCCTCTTGAAATCGCTGGATTAATTGTAATTCCCCCCTTCGTTTTATTTCAAAGCCCTTAAGTTCACTAATGCATTTTTGGTGATTGTACACAACATAGCGCTTCTTTAGTAATTCTTCTGATTTTTCAGATGCAGGCAAAAACATTCCATACCATGGTCCATCAAGCTCAAATTCCACATGGTTATGCCTTTCAATGCGGTATTTCTCTGTCAATTCATCATATTCCAAATACTGGGTGTTTGCCCAGTTTTTGTCAATCAGCAAATTAAGCATATTAGTGGGATATTCAAAAGTTAGTTTATCTAACTTTTGGTTTGTACCACAGGTACAAACAAAGTATTGCAAATTAAAAATGAAAGGGAATTTTTCGGGCAGCATACACCAAATACCGTCGGTATCCAACTCAATCGCTATACCAATCTTGTCAATCAGTTTCCTAGCAAATTCGATTATTTGAGATCCAGTAAAAGTTACTATTGCTCCCATCTCCATGCTAAACCACCTAGACCCATTACGTTTGACGTAGCCGTAAAAACTGTTAAGAATACACTTGTGCGCCAATTGCAAAGAATCATTTATCAATATTGATTCGTTAATCTCCTTAAGCTTAACTATGTCTACAACAGAAGACTGTAAAATGTTGTGCTTAATTCTTTCCGCCTGTTTAACATTACGTTTAAAGACATACCTACGATCACGAAACTTTAGTACCGTATTGACGTAGAAGGGGTTTTCTCGCTGGCATACTATGCTTTCGACTTCTACTTCCTTAACTAATTTGCTCTTTTGGGTTGTTTTTAATGAATATGCTTTCACAGCTTTCATCAGTTCTGTATTTTGCTCCTTTGCGCTCAACTGATTCCATTTGACACTGGTAACCTTGGCTTCCGGTTTTTTAAGATTAATATTTTCCCCATCACTATCAGATCCAAAGTCACTGATATCATCTTCAGATGCTATATTAGTGACTGAATTGTAAAATTTCCTCTGCGTAGGCTTATAAACACGCGTTTTTAATTCATTTAGAATTGGCATTATGTGACTGTGATCAATTGGTGATATTTCAATTTTTCTCTTCCACTTCATCCGCTTTTGGCACTCATGTGCTTCAGAATAGTACGAACACTTACTGCAAAACTCTTCGTTCACTATAGCAGTAGGTTGTAGCCTGTGGGTCAATATGATATTTGGATACATGGCTCCCACATCCAAATGGATTACTTTTGGTAGGCAATAGAGCTGCTTTGCATTCTTCAAATCAGTTAATTTGGAGTGTATTTCGTCGTATATGTCTCGAATGTTTGTAAAGTAGTGCAAATTTCTATCCATCTTACCTACAATTAAATCTGACTCGTTGTGTTCAAGTGTATCAACCGAGCAACTGCAATGCTTGGGAGGATTGAGATTCTTCCCCCAATGGCTTATGGTCTCTGCTATATTATCGATCAACTGCTGGTATGCATTGTGGTCAATTGTAAATTGCTCGGGTAAATCATCGCGATAGAGCCCGCAACGCAGTGTCTCTACTTTACCACCCACGTATGAATCGTCATAGATGAGATGGAATTTTCCAGTGTTTTCATCTTTATAATAGCTAGAAGATTCTGATTGGTGTTTATTTGGGAAGATTATTTCCTTGGCATAGGCCTCTGCCATTAGTAAATTTTCACACAGTGTACCAGAACCTTGTCTCAATACATCCTCCACAGCCAAAGGTATAATATAACTTAGCGCCAACACAAAATTATGGATAAATTTAATGTACAAATAATATGTGGCTACAGCATCTGAGACACTGTAAGTTGCTAAAGTTTGTGGATCATTTATGGCCAATGTAATCATTTCTTCTGGATCCACCTCGGCTGGGTTATACTTTAGCTTGATGCGGCATACTTGTTTAAGTGTTCTTGAACCATTTGGCAGATATGAATCCCTTTCAACCCATTTATAGCAATCCATATTAAGGAATTCACTCCTTGTAAACTTGTTTTCCATGTTTTTAATGTTTGCCAAGGGGTTTCTCACGTTATTAATTTGGGCTCTTCTATATAAATAGGGGAAGTCAAAGTTATCTCCGTTGTAAGTGACCAAAATATGTGTGCCCAAATTTTTAACACACTCAAAAAATCTGCTAATAATTGCATACTCATTGGGTTCGTTAAATACTCTAAAAGTTCCTGCCCCAGAGAGGTCATGATTTGGTTTATATGAAAAATCTTCAATATCATGAGATACATACTCCCGATTAACTAACAAGTAGCCCTGCCCATTAAACATGAATGATATTAAGATTATCGGATCCACTTCCATATCAGGAAACTTTAATGGCGCCTTGTAACACTCAATGTCCCATGCAAGAACATTTAGTGGCGGAAGTATTGTCCGATCAATCTGATTAAGTGATAGTGTCAGATTGTCTGTAGATGCAATTTCCACGTTATACCAACTGGCACAACGAATGTTCTTATCGATCAGCACTCTAGTTATGTATCTAACATCTGCTTCGTAGCACTCATCTATGTAGGCTAGACAGTCTGGGTTAAAGTCATTAAATTGGTCATTGCACAAGTTATTTAGGTGCTGTTTCACATGAGAAAATCGCAAGCAAGCATTATTGTTTAATTTGCTGGTGTCATAAGCGTTAGAGTCTTTGTATCTAGACTTGATTGATCTGATGTATTGCAATCCTTGGCGCAATAGGTCTATGGTTGCAAAACTAATCTTTAGAAAGCTTCGCTTAGTAGCTTGCTTTGAAAGTTTTGGATTTTTGATGTGGTTGGGACGAGACAAATCCTCCCTATATACCTTCTCAACCAATCCCTTAACATTTTGTTCGAGAAAATGTTTGACATGGTCTAGGTAATTATCGTTACTGAGGCCCACATAGAAATAAGGTAGATGGACCAAATTTGTAAACCAATCCTGTCCATCTTCTGATACAAAAAATAGTTTGAGCGCAGAAAAGGTGTTTATTTCGCTGAAGTTGCGACTACTCTGTAACTTTTCAAAGGAGGAGGAGTTGCTGTTGTAATTAAAAGTGTCGCTAGATGTATTTATTGTTATGTTATTTACCGCTACGTTGTATAGGTAGCCAGTTCTGATTGTTGTTCCTTTATACTTTGGCTCCATCTCACACATCCAGAGAGCTTAACAACTGGAAATGTGATTGTCTATCCTACTCACAAAAAATTAGCATTCTCACTCACTAATTTATTGCAAATGCTGACATAATTTACATATTGTGCAATTGATGATACATCAAAAATACCCCCTTGTGATGTTGCTATGTGTGGTACAGATTCTGCCTGATCCATAGGTAGTGGTGTTGTTTGTTCATTAGCCATTTTGAAGGCCTCTATATCTGGCACAAAATTCCCATAATATTTCACGCTATTGATAAACATTTTATTCAACCTAAGTAGGGATAGTTTTAGTGCTAATCTTTCCCTCTCAAGTGTGCTTTTAAGATACCATTGACTACGGTGGTTGGAATTTTGACAAACGCTGCAAATATTCTCATAGTTGATACCACAAACAAAGTCTCCACATGAAATTTTGTCATGTAAAACATTTCCACAACTATCACAAACAGTGCAATCACCGTAACCTCCACAAGCAACGCAATTTTCAGTCAACCCCCAAGAGAGGTCAAAAAAATTCTGAACGTTACTAAGTGCATCCCTACCAAAGCGATTGCTAACATTCACTAGTGTATAACACTGGAAAAATCGCTTGGCTGCGATGAAGAACTCAGGGTTGGATGTTGTGTTCAATGATTTTTGCGGATTATACTCATATGCAATGATGGACCAAGGTAGATCTATTGCAAATTTTTTGGTTTTAGCATTGGAAAAATTCTCCAATGACAAACCGTTAAGTGCGATCAACTTTGTATACAAATACTCAATATGAGTGTGTGATTTTATATCCACAGGAAGTGCTAGGAGTCCCCTATTAACTGCCTTAAGAAGGCTCAAAACTTGCCTATAATCCATATCAACTTCGTTGTTATTGATAAGTAGTTTTCTAATCTTATTGCATATGTTTAAATGCTTAGTAATGTTGTTGGTATTAATTAACCTATCATTTGCCTCCAAGTCTCCGCTAGTGAATAAGCCATTAATTACATCAAGTGGTATTGGCCGAGGCTTTAGCGATGAATTATTCCCAATAGTAAATAGATTCTGCATATCCTTTAACAAATCGTTCAATGAATCCATAGTTGTCCCATCAAGTTTCCTAATCAATGCCTTCTCTAGCGAAGAATCATTAGATGAAGTGCCAATAATACCTCTGCATTTATTGCTCCCACAAGCACAGTTGAAACCATTATATAGGCCATAAGATTGAAACCCATAGTTGTAAGTTATTTCCTCGTTGGGATTAATGGTTCGCTTCGAGAAAATGCACATATGAATTGTTCCCCTATAGCTTATAGGCATGCTTTGACAATTTGGTTCGCACGAGTGATTTATGTAGCGTGAAATGTTACCCATCCTAGTGGAATCAATATATACATCCTTTTGTATCTTCATAATGTACCAGTGGTTATGTTTGCCATCATCCAATTCGCTAAAGCAGCGACTTAATAATCTTTTTTGGTATAAATCATGGTTAGTCACTTCTCCTGTATACTCGCATACCAACTCCCCCTCATAAATGTAATCTGAGGCAAACACACCATATCCCTTTTTTTCTACCCTTGATATATACAATTTTGACTGTGTATAATTTGCTAATCTTCTATTACCACAATCAATATCCCCTAGTTTGCATATACCGCTGTGGCATTCAATTCCACGGGATCTATTATTGCAATTTCTGTCGCAAACATGGGCGCAGTTACAGCAGTCAGGAGCGTCTATAACCTTGAGAAATTTCTTGGTTTCCTCTGTGCAATAGTTGGAATTGAGGTATGTGAAGTTCGGGGGGAGGATATCATACATATTCAAGCGTTCACCTGGAATAAATACAGAATTTCCGATAAATGTTTTGGTGCTATCCAAATTATCTTGTTTTTCATCTTTTTTGATGTCATTAACACCGATTGAAATAGAATTACAAGTAGGGGTGTTATCTTTTATTGGATAATTGTCATATGTATCATAATTAACATTGTATTTCGATTTTGAAACTTCACTATTACTAAAAGTTGAATAGACATTATTTTGGCTGACGATAAAAGACTTATTTATGTAACTTATATCGCCTTTCGCCGCTTTTATGACAGATTTTAACTGTCTATAAATGTTCTGAGAGTTAGAATGTATATTCAAAGAAATATCACTATTTTTGTAAACATGAGTACTTCTTTGCGTTTTTAATCTTGAAATTTCACGGTGTATTTGTTGATGCAAACAATTATGGCAGAGGATGTTATTTTTGCAATTCACAATATATGAAGCGTCTGGAGGCAAACACCGGATACACCAGCACATATCACACCGTATACATGAGTAAATTGTGTTTTGGGTTAGTTTATTTAATTGTCTCAGTTGCGTTAATATGCCATTGTCAGTGGTTGCGCGGTTGGGTAAGTTTATACGTAGTAACGCTGGCATCCGTGGCGGCTTAATTGGATATTTACCCTTATTAAAATGGGATGATTCAATTGATCCTTTGCATGTCCTACGCAAAAAATCCCAAGCGATACTCGCATCTCTTGATTTGCTATTAAACAACTCCTTCCTCCAGCACTTTTCCCAGGTGTACATGTACTTGTCACAATCATAACAGCTATAGCAGAAGTGGGAGTGACAAATTATGTTGTCTTCACAAATATCTAGAACTTCAAGAGGTAGTTTCATGTTAGTGAAATAGGCAATTAGATCTTGTTTAGCCAAGTATATCACTCGAATTCTTGCCAAACATGAATTGCGGCAATAAAAGTTGGTACAGGTTTTAATGCTGCACTTTATAACTTTATTTAAATGGATAAATTTGTGGCAGTAATTACAGCCCACATAACTTTGCCAGCAAAAGTAACAAATGGTATTATCATTATCACAAGCAATAGAATTCGCGCTTATAACAGTAGAATCGGTATATAATTGGTTATTTTTGGATAATTTGATATTTTGGTGATATTTTAGACAGCTTTTGTGATAACTTCGAGAGCAAAACCCAGTACAAATGAATAGTTCTAGCTCTGTACTAATTATTGTACGGCAAATCCAGCAAAATGCACATTGATCGTGTGAAATATAGCCCAGGTTATTCAAGTGCATTATTTTATCTTGATTCCCGCCATAAGGATCTACTATTTAGCTAAATACTGCATGGATACATTTTATATAAACGATTCCCCACAACTACCGTGTATTTATTCTGGACTATATATGACCAATTAAGTCGATATGTTTGTAGTTACACCCGCAAAATTTTGAATATATAATAGTACAACTCATATTTGATGTATAAATTGGTATAGCTTTGTGATAGTGGAAATGCGTCTAATGTGTAAAGTTATTTTGTTTGTGAATATATAATTGAATATTTTCGTCTAAAAACTAAATATTTGTGGTGTATGATTAATGAATGTGTGGATTACTGTGGAAATCAAATTGACTATCAAATGTTTAAAGATAGTAGTTTCAGAACCTAAAAAATATACCAATTGCATATGTGTCAGTTTATAATACAATCATACTATTAAATCTATTTGCTGATTGTGCGCCTATAAACTAGGGTATAAGGTGGTTACTGATTTGCCATATACTAGGGTATTTCCTATGTATGTATTTATAACAAGTGATACAAAAAACGTCACTGGATATGATAAATGATGTAATATATAGAACCAGACCTACAGATAGATAGCAACCACTTGTGTTTTGGGTGGAATGACAGATAGTAGATGTCAAAGTTAACAAACGGAGCGTTGAGGTATAGTTTACATACAATTACATACTTACAGCATCTAAACTTTTATAATCACTCACATTTGAAATGTGAATGATTGTAAAAAAGCAGTTATTTAGAGGTAAATAAAATTGTCATATGATGTAACAAATTGTAGTACTTGAACAATGTTAGTGGTATGTTTAAATGTTTAAATCCTGGATAACTTTAGAAAATATATTTGCAGAATATAAAGTGGAAGATTGTATTGTTAGAACAATTGGGATGATGAATAATGCATGGTATTTGAGACAATCAAATAGTGATGGTGTAGATTATGTTTGAAATAAGAAACTGTTTTTTAGTCAACGTCATGCGTTGCATTAGAAAATAGAATGGGGAAATGTGGTTAATACATTAATCTGTTTTGCCATTAGCACAACCAAACTTTAAACAAAATAGTCATGGTGGCTATTTTGTTAGTAAAATATTAATATTTATGTATAGTGCCGTTAAATATGTAATTATAATTCGATGCACATTTAGATTATATTTGGTATAAATAAGATTATATCTGATATATCTGAAAGTGTTTATTATTATTATTATTATATATATATATTGTATGCACATCTGCGGCGGTGGGGGAGGAATCCTAGTTTATATCACCGACACAGGTATGGATCAAGGTGTGGATAATAATACAATAAGCGAAGTACAAGCAGAGTTTGTCACGCATATTAGTGATTCAAAGTATCACTTGAATGACAAAAATCTATATGTGTTGCCAACAAATATGACCAGCGACGATTTAAATGAGGTATTGTATTAATTACTCAGATGTTATGCAATCTGCTATCTATTAACAAGGTTAAATTTGCTTTCTATTGTTACGGAATGCAATTATACAGTACTATTGCTGAGTAATTAATTATTTACCTAGATTACTAGAGCAAATTGACTTCAAATGCGAATCTACTTTAACTATAACATATTCTCTATTAGATTATTCCAAAGAGCAAATTATTGATGAATTAAATTGTTGGGTTTCGTGTATGGATTATCTACATAATTTGAACCAATTGATTATTTCCAGTGCCGAGGGTATGATATGGACTATTGATAATGACAACGGACAGCGTGTTTTGGGTAGAAAAATAACAGATGGGGAAATCGCATCATTTGATACAAAAACTTACAATAAATGCACATACCTAGCGATAATTTCATCCTATGGGCATATAGAAATAGCGGAAATATCCGACGTCAAAAGTAGTTATAATTCAATATCCCATTTTAAAGCGTAAGATATTAGTGATTGAGGCACTTAAATTCAGGAACTGGCATCAAGTTTAGCCCAAATTTTAACGTTTTGGCAACATCTGGCTATGATAGAGCCATTCGTATATTTTCCATCAATAATATACAAGATTTTTGTAAGCCCAATGAGTCTAAAAAAAGGTATTATATAATTAAAGTAGGAATTCTACAGATTTTTATAATATATTGGAGGAGAAGGATATTTATTGGGGCCATTCAGATGCAATTACTGCCATTAATTATACAAAAAATGATGTTATCAAGACTGTATCCTTTGACAACACTTACAGATTGTGGGATGTTACATCATCTAAGTGTAAGAATACAATCAACCTCTCGAAGGTATCACAACTTATTATTTAGTCTGCTAGTTGTCTAGATACTAATGTAAATGACTTAAGCGCAATAGGGCATATAAATGGGTTAGTATCCATATACGACGATAAAGGCGAAGCATGTATTTTTGGTGGGAAATTACACAGCAGGTATATAAAAGTTTACCTAGAATTGTATCTGATGTAAAGTGGAGTAGTTTCTATGAACATATATTTGCAACAAGCAGTAACGATGGCATGATAGTTGTTAGTGACTTGAGGTTTAATAAATCGCCAATTTTTGTAAGATTATGTTTAATTTAGACTTGGAAATGTGATAGATCTGAGGAGTTTATTAGGGCATGTTGCTGGATAAATGATAACAATTTGGCCACCGGATCTAACAAAGGAGAAGTTACCAGGCATGTAATCAACAATTTAAGTATTTGATTTGTACATTAATTTGGAGTTAATTTTTTGTGCATACTATGACTATAGATGTGTTATTTGATGTTACAGTTGTAGTTATAGCAGGCCCATTGGATACCACTGAAATACATAGTTCTACCACCCTCGAGCTTTTGATTAATTACCTCCTCAATAACCTTCTTTTTGAAGCAATTTGGTATTAATAATAATAATTTCGGGTTTTTGTAGGTCAATTTTATATAATTTAAAAGTTTATTCAACATATTATGGTGATATTTCTGTATTATAATTTGACATACTTTTAGATGTGTTGGTTTACCATTTCTAATTTCCTAAATTGAACAGTTATTACCTTACGTAATTCTCCAGTCAAGGGTAGGGTGCATATAAATGTTGGGTTTGTTATATCATCTTTGATGTATTGAAAAGTGTCTAACGGCGATCCCTGGTAGAATTTAATATGCCTCAAAACCTATATCATGTAATAAGTTACTCCTGCATTGTTTGCAGAATGTACTGCAATATTAATCTTTTCCCAACTCTTTTCACAACCAAAAACACTAAACTAAATTATGCAATCCCTCACATCTTGTTGTTTCAATTTTTTAATTTGCCTGATCATATTGGAATAACAAATTAAAGTTTTGAGTGCATTTAGATCATTATGATTGAAAATCTCTGATGAAAAATGTCTAATGAAACTTCCCGGTGAAATACCCGAATTTATCATTGCATATTCTATTGTTATTGTGCCTGAATCATGTTAATTATTACCAATGCTGCAACTGGTGTCAATCATGCTGTTTTTGCGATAATTCGTGATAAATTTCTCACTCAATCTATCATACAATTGTTTAGTATTATTAATATCTGGATAATGATTGAAATAGTTTAGGTAGTCTTCCAAACTAATTATTGAGTTATCAATGTATCCAGAATCATCTAATAATGAATTTGCTAATGTAGAATCTATGTCCTGAATGAAACTTTGGTGTCTATATATGCGATTATTGAGTTTAGTGCCAACTAGATCCACATATAGACTGGATTCTTTTGCCGAATTGATAGTTAGTAGGAATGTCAAATCTGGATTCTTCAAATCAACGTTCAACTTGTATCTATATAAATAGTGAATTACTTGTGGGCAAAATAGTCCATAATGGCATCCTTTACCACCAAAGAAGTGTAATTATTTGATTTAAAGCTATCTAATCCCCTAGAAATATCTGATTTTACCATAAAACTGACGTAAGGATTTAGATAGTTTGACCATTCGACATTCCTACAGGAGTTCAATAAATCAATACTGTTATGAGAAGTGAAAGTGGCGAGTTGTAGATAGATTTGTTTAGCAAATCTAAGTGAAATTTTGGCTACCTTGAGAAATATGAGAGGAAATAGGCATGTTTTAAGGAAACGTTGGAAATAGATACTGATGAGTGTGAAATTGTCATGTCATTTTGAGGGAACCCGAATGATAGTAGCTCATTATGTAGATACTTTTCAATTCCAAATACGCATTTAACATAGAGTTTATATAATTTGTCACCACTGCATGTTGTCATATATGTTATGTAAAGTCAAGCACTGGTCAGTATAGGGTGTAACCAGTGATGATGAAGGTACACATGCCCAAAAGTATAGTTGATGGTGTATACCAAAACTCAATTAATTATGAAAATGTTGGTATTGCAATATCTCAACTTTTTGGCATTATAACTAATGATGCTTCTCGTTTGGAATTAATTATTTTATATACAACGGAAAGCGTTAGCTCCAATGAAGTTGATAAATTGAGTAATGATGTGGAAATGTCATTACCATGGTGTGTTAATAAATTATCTGTGTTTGTTAAATCGCAAAATAGTGTTAATTTGGATAACTTAATCAATAAAATCTGTGGCCTTGGTGTAGAATATGTGATTGTGAATGAATATTGCATGGAATCTCATGTTTTAAAATTGTTTTCTATTAAATATAATAATTTGGAGAAGTTGGAATGTGAATTTAATATATTAAGTAATGAATTTGATCTGCTAAAAAAGTTTGGTTATAACACTTGCAATTATACCATATTTATCGAAGATAATATTTCTATTAAGGAAATAAAAGCTGGATTACATGTTTCAGACAAATCATTAGCTATGAAAATTAAGAATTTGATTGAGTCTATTGATTTGGAACAGTTGACAATTGATGGAGATAGTGACACATTTAATACGGATATTAGTGTAAATAAAATTATAGAGGATAGTGAAGCTAAATATGTTAATGAAAGTAACACAGTTATTTCATTATTAGCACAAATTTGTGTGTTATTCAAAAATGGCACTGAAAAACATGATTTGGAATCAATGGTTAAACAGAAATTTTTCAGTTTTGTTACCTATGTTGGCGATAAAGTAAAAGTGGAAGATTATGATTATTTGACAGCTGCCATTACCAAAGTTGAGGTTAAAAACGTTGAGAATGAGGAATGTACAGACGAAGGAAGAATGGTTACTATTGGAGCTAAAATTAAATCTAAGGGCAATATTAAGGGTAAAATTAAGGGTAGTAAAGGCAGCAAGCCAAAAAAGAAATCTGATAATAATCCTAAAAATATCATTTCAAATAAATCGATTTCTCTGGCAAATAGAGTATCATATACACCTATTACCAAAACTGGTAAACTAGACTTAAACATTGAATTTAACCCCAGTAATTCGGCCATAATTATAAATCCTCAAAGTGATACGAGTGTTATTGAAGGCGATAATGATAGAAATGAGTCGGATTTTGAAAGAAATAATTGTGATACAGACGAGAAAAATCACTACAAAATATCTCTTCTATTCAAGCTAGAGTCTCTTAAGTCAATATGTGGATTTTACCAATCTATACCTGTAACCATTCCATTTTATCGACTAGTTAATCAACTAAATATATCTACCACTGGTTATAATACATACAATAAACTTCCGTATCTGATTAATACATACAACCCACGATCATTACTACCTGATAACATTGTTATAAACGTAAGTAAAATGAGTGATGTAGCCACACGCTAAAATGGAACGGCCCTACTGGATTTCACCAAAAAATTCCAGTGTCGCTGTTGTTTCTGGTAAATATGCTTACTACCACTACTGCATGGTAAGAAATTATTTTATACAGGATGACATTGAAGATTCGGGTTGGGGATGTTGTTATAGGTCTCTGCAAATGGTGTGGAGTTGGTATTTATTGCAGAATTATACCGTGGCAAAAGTGCCCAATCACTGGGAAATTCAGCGTATTTTGAATGAAAATGATACCACTGGTAGGGTAATAAAGGTATAACAATATTAACATAGGTTGGGAGTGATACATGGATTGGCACAGTAGAATGCAGTTACATAATTAACTGGAAATTGAATATGATTTGCAAGATATATTATCTGAGTGATTCTAGTTATCTACCAGACTATTCTATGGTAATTAAAGAACACTTATTGGTGCAGGTATGGAGATGTATATGCAGAAAACACCAATAATAATTGCAGTTGGCTGCTATGCATATGTCATAGTCGGAATTTGTATTGATAATGATAATGAGCCCACTTATCTCATTGCTGACCCGCATTACTCTGGGCAGAATAGCCTGAAATCAATCGCATCCAAGGGTGTGGGTTGGAAGAGGATAGATTTTTTGAATAAGGTAGTCGATTCCGGTTTTATAAACCTATTGCTGCCACAAACTAGTCTTTATAACGATTAATCTCAGTGTGCTTAATGTTTTAGTGATTACTATTGGGGCCCATACACCGAGCGTAGTAAACTTAGTATAGGTACTGTACAATTGTTAGGCGTTATCTATGTGTCAAGATGGATAAGTTATACAACGTGAGGGACATATTTAAGAGTGTTGCATCAAAATACGATTTTATGAATGACCTTATGAGTTTTGGTGTACATAGGTTTTGGAAGGATTGTCTAGTTGGTCTATTGGAGCCAAAACTGATATCGCACTGGCAGAGTGTAGAGAGGTGTTTACTTTCAAGCAATAGGGGACGAATTTTAAAGGCCAGGGTACCAAAGTTGAGCATAATAGACCTGGCAGGAGGGACTGGCGACATAGCCTTTAGAATAAATGACCTATCCAACCACCTTGCGTTTAAAACTGCCAATGGTTTTCAATATCATTGCGAATATTCACGGAAATTCTACCCAAAAATATCAATTGTAGATGTATCAGAGGAAATGATCGCCGAAGGCAAGAGAAGGTATAGAGACCAGTACGGCGGTCAGACGGGCGTAACGGAATGGTTGGGCAATTCAGATGAAACAGGTAACGTCGAATGGATCCTTGGTCCTGCAGAAGAAATTCCACTAGAAGATTCATCGGCAGATATTATCACAATCGCATTTGGTGCGAGGAACTTTGATAATTTAAGCCAAGGGTTGTTAGAATGCAAACGGGTACTTAAGCCAAACGGCGAACTTTACATTCTAGAATTCAGTAAATGCAAATTACCGGTACTTTCTGCGCTTTATAGCGTGTATTCCCACTTGGTGATTCCAAAGATGGGGAAAGTGGTTGCCAACGATGAAGACGCATACCAATACCTAGTGGACTCGATAGAAGCGTTCCCTGGACAACTAGATTTTGCTAAAATTATTGAAGATTGTGGTTTTCATGAAGTATCCCACTTGGATTTATCCGGAGGGATTGTTGCGATACACAAGGCTGTCAAGAGATAGCAGATGGCAGGGGATGGGGGATAATTTCTCAGGCACAAGATTAGCTGTTTGCAATAGTGCAGTGTTTTAGTTAATCTAGAACGCATGGCAATCGTGTCAATTCATCCTTCCCAGGCACGAAGGGGCACCACAATGGCAAGATAATTTTTTCGCTTCCGCTTCAATGCCGAACTAGATAATGTCTAAAATACCTGGTAGTTGTATGTTATTTCCTCCCCCGGATTGATATCCCGCTTCGCAAAGATCACTATGTGCTTTAGTCCAGACTCACACGTTATGATCCGGCATATGCAATTGGGCTACATTAGATGGTTATTGAAGGACATGTAGCAATTTCAAATTACACGTAGCAGCCTTCAATACGTATTTGTAAGTATATATTAGTATGTATATATATGTGTATATATTAGTATATATTAGCGTATATTAGTAAATTATTATTAATATTTATTAATCCAAATGAGAAATTATTACCTCACACGAATGATTGATAAATCTAGCCATGTTTCCCATCCTAGTGGCGTCCACAACGAGCTGCTCGTTCAACTTAAACATGTAACACGAGCCATCAATTCCCCACTTATCGTTGTAAAATTTCTCCCTCACGTCACTTATCACGTCCCTAATGAGCTCCCCAATGTACTCTATCACCGGTTCCCCGGACTGGATGAGCTGGTTGGCAAAGAGGCCGATTCCGTGGATGGGAGACCCCCTAACCCTGAGGCGAGAGGGCTGAGAAAGTGACTGTATGTAGCGATAAAGCATTGAAGAACTCAAAGTATCAAATTTTTTCTTCGGCCTTGAATCCTCTGCAAATTTATCTACGGTAGAGTCAAATACAACCTGAACATCATTTTCAAACTCGTTCTGCTGCGGCTCCTCGCGCGCGCTCAACTGCCGCCTCCCCAACTCGCTCGGCAAATTCAACCTTTCAATGCGATTTCTGACGTAGCGCAAATATTTCTCCCTATTTCTACGAACTGTAACCGGATCGTTAAAACCAAAAAACGTCTCTGCGAAACTTCTGAGGTGAAACCGATCGCCCGTCTTCAGCATAACCTGGAGAAACCCCGCGTTCGCCTTAAATGTAGCTATAAAAGCTGTCGTGGTACGCAGTAAGTCACTGCTGCTAAACGACTCGCCAACCTGCGGGTCGTATATCGCAAACTGGAGCATACCCCCACTGAGGAAGGTGTACAGCACGTAGTAAGTCCTGGCCCCTGGAATGAACCGGTGCCACCAGCGCCGGTGGGCCACGTAACCCCCCGGGTAGGGTGCGTCGTCAAGCAGCCCGCGCATAATGAGGTAGCCCTCCCGAAATGTGCCCCCGTGCCCCAAATTCAGCTCAGTACCGCCAAACAGACTGCTCGGGGGAGAAAGAGGCGCCAGAGGAGCGGGCACTATCCGCATGCGCTGCCTGACCTGCCTGGAAACTGCAAACGCAGCTCCCCCACCCATTCCCTCGCATAAAATAAAGTCCTCTCTAACGGCGACCCCCTCCCTGGCGGCTAGGGCAAGGAAGTGCTGCAGCTGCTGTAACCGGAGACTCCGGGACCCGGCCCAGCAGCCCTCGCACCAGGCCCGGCGCCCGGTAAAATAGATCGACAGCGAGCTGCCGTAGAGGCAGGGCAGGTGGTAGACTTTGCCGCAGTTGCCGTAGCACGGCACCGAGGCGAAGTTCCCTCCGCACAGTCCGCAGCTGCTGCCCCTCGCTGCGGAAATGGCCTCGAGCAGCGTCCCCAGGGGCACCTCCACGGGCGGTACGAGCGCCGGTAAGTACATACACTCCCTGAAGGGCGTCCCCTCGGGAAGTGGCCGCAGCGTTATGAGCGAGTCAAAGACGATGTTCCAACTCTTGCTCAACAGCTCGCGGCGAACGGACCAGGCGAGGCACTCACCGTGCACGGAAGAGACGCCCTCACCGGAGCTAAACTGCAGCAGATTTCCCAGAAGCTCGGGTGAGCTGTTCCACCCGCAGAGGACGCAGGAGTGGGCGACCTTAACCCTGAGACCGGTCAACCCTCCGCGCAGGCCATCCGGCAAGCCCCGCTCAGGATGGCGCAGAAAGTCGCTAGAAAGCGGCTTACCCGTGGCTCCCCGCGTACGCAATTCTCCAGCGACCGTCCGCAGGAAGGAGCGGCCCAGCAGGTCGCACAGGCGCTCGGCAGCAGGGATGGCAGCAGGGGCGGTGAGTGAGGTTTTGTGTGGGGCGGCGAGTGGGGTTTTGTTGGAGGGGGTTGGCTGGTATTGCCGCCTCATAAACCCCACAAACTGGCAGCACACCACCCAAATCAGCTTGCTGGCCAGCGCCACCGTCTCGGGCATGACGGAGCCCCCCCCGCCTCCGTACTCGACTGAACAAATACGCCTGACCAGCTCCACGTACGCAGCCCCCCACGGACCTCCGGGGTGCAGAGACGAACCGAACAGCCCCTCAATGGCAGATACAAGCGCCTCCCGCGGACGCGAATAGAGCAGCGATCCGATGAGCTCCTGCGAAACACGAAAGAGTGGCTTGAAAAAGTCACTGCGCACAAAAGCCTCGATCGCGGCCCTGGAGGCCGCCCCATCCGCGGCGCTCGCCACGGCATGCAGTAGCCCGTAGAGCCCGCGGTGCGTGGCCACCAGCGGGCGATCGAGCCGCGGTAGCTTAAGGGGACGCGGTGCGGGCCAGCCGGCCCCCTGCCCGCCGCACCCGGGGCAGAGCAGAGTATACGTGCGGGGCAGCAAAACAGCCGGCCCGTGTGATGCCGCCACGGCAAATTCCGCGCTGCAGAGGCTGCAGCAGGCGCTGACAAACCCAGCTCTGCCGCCTCGCCCTAGCGCGCGGGCACAGCTGCCGGAACAGGCAAACTGCAGGCTGCCAGACCCATTGGAAAGCTTGTGCCTGGGAAACACGCCTACGTGGCGATAGCGCTTGCCCAGCCTGCGCAGCCGCTCAAACGGCCCTAGCACGGGGCTTTTGCGCCAGTCGCGCCCGCCGTCTGGCTGGAGGTTGTTGAACAGGTTCTTGCGCCAGTGCAGCCGCTCCGCCGCCACAACGAATGCCTCAACCGCGGCGTCCGGTGGCCCTGCCTCTCCGCAGACGAGGCCAGCACAGGCCTCGTCTGCGGAGAGGCAGGACAGGTGGTAAGGCGCCAAGCAGTACGCGCAGGCAATGGTGCGTAACGGGCCCGCGTGTACTTGGGCCGGGCCCGGAGGGCGCGGCGGGCAGAGGCGCAAGTGGAAGCGGTCGTACAGCAGCTCCGCGTATTCGCTGCGCGCGCCCATCTCTGGCAAGTAGCCAATACCATTCAACCTCGAGCCGGCAAGCGATTCGGTCATGTGGGGAGAGACCCAGCCGCACTTTTCCGCAAGGCCCAGGTCGGAGATGTTCGACGCGTCGAGGGGGTGCCCGGAGTTGCAGGCACCGCCGCAGCCGGTGCAGTAGGCGCAGTTGGCGCAACGGTAGCGTACAGCATCCCCGCGCGCCACGCCGACCTTCGGTGCCCCCAGGCATGCCAGGTGCGCCGGCGCGGCGCAGCTGCGGCAGAAGACGAGGTCTTGCTGGCTGTCTACCGATTGGCAGATGTGGCAAGTGTCCAGGTCGATCCAGGCGGGCAGGCCCCCCGTTAAGGGTATTTTTCTAGAGTGGGCGAATAGCGCGACAAAGTGGGCGTCCAGGATGTGTTTGAGCGGCTTTTCCTGTCCCTTGGGGACTTTTCCGAAGATGGAGTCCCTGATGCGTAGAAGGAGAGGGTCTGTGTCAGGCGCGGTGTCAGCAAGTTCCGGAAGGAGTTTGATCAGTTCGCGGATGCGCGAGTCCATTCCGTTTGGATGTTGATGGGCAGAGGCGGAGGGCCAGTTGGAGTTGGGGCGTATACCCGGGAAGGCAAGGGATTTTTTTTCGGGGCGGGTGTTAGTGGCGGCGACGGGCGCGTCAGAAAGTATCTTGGCGATGAGGGTTTTTCCTTTTTTTTCAAAGTTGGTGGCGAGTTTGTATACCTTTGTATTGGGCATGCTCATCAATTTGACATTATGCGGAATCAAGAGCACGTCCCTGGTGAACTCTTCGTCGCTGGCGTATCCCGATGTTTCCAGCTTGTGTTTGATCTGAGAGAGATTTATGGGGTTTTTGACCAGACGCCAGTAAAGGGCGTAGGACTGCGGCACCTTGTAGCGCAGTTCATTGTTCTTGTCTAGCAAAAAGAGCTGCTCCAAAATTCTGTAATAGCGCAGCTGGCGGTTGTTGCTGCGGCAGATGGGGCAGCGATAGCGAAAGTCGCGCGAGCCCATGGGCTCCAGGTTCTCATTCGCGAGCGAGTCGCAGGAGGCGTGCAGCCAGAGCATGCAGCCCCCGCACTGGATCCAGGAAAGTGACACGCTTTCCCCGTGGGTCGATGTTGAGTACAGCGTGTGCCTGGTGCCCGCCATGGGCACGTTGTTCCCGTCGGGGCTCCAGATCCCGTAGCAAACAGCGCAATAGTTTAACTGCCCGATCAAATAGTTGCAGCGCCGGCAAAAAAAGAACTGCGAGTCCCAATTGGTATAGTCGCACGCGTGCTTGTCCTGCCAGCCGCAGCCGAGGCAGCGCCTGCAGTCATCGCAGCGCCAGAAGGAGAGAAAGTGCAGCCGAGGCACGCTGGGATTGCAGCAGGCACCATGTGCCCCAAAATTGCAGGATACGCAGCGCACTATTACGCCACCGGCGCTTCCCTCAGTGCCCCTGCGTTTGCCTGGCCGCCTGCCAGCGCCGGGATCGGTCGGCGCGGGCGGGTCTGGTATAACCTCGCTCCGGAGGGGCAGTCCACAATAGACGCAGTTGGAGCAGTCCTGGCATCGCCACTGGTCAAACGGCAGGTGGGCCGTCACTCCCTCGCGGAGGTGGTAAACCGGCACGTGGACTCGATTCCTATCTCCCCCCAGCGCCCCGGCGCCCACGGCGCCGTCTGGGGCTGGAAAGGGGGCGATTGGGGGGATTCTGGCGTTGGGCGGGTGCACGCATTTGGCGTGGAAGCTCAGCGAGCAACCGGCGCAGCGTAGCCCCCAGTAACACACCTCGCCTGCGCATGCGGGGACGTTGGTGTTTGTTGCAGGGGGGTGAAACCAGTGCGATTGCAAGAGCCGCACGAACTCCCTCACCGTGGCGATCTGGTCCAGCGGGTACGAAGAGGGCCATGTGAAGTGCTTGGCCGCGTGGACTGGGATCAGGGAGCGCATCGTGATGTATACGGATGAAATGGGCGTCACCATGCTGCTGTTGAAGATGTCGTCGGTGCTGGCGCCCATTGTGTACTCGGGGCCCTTGTCGATGGCGAAGGAGAGCTTTTCTGCAAGGGAGGCTAGGAGGGGATCAGACGGGTTGGACGGGTTGGATGGGTTGGATGGGTTGGATGGGAGGGGCTCGACGCCCGCCAGGTGTGCCACCTCTCCGCCGCAGATGTGGCACACGACAAGCGAGCGCCCCTTGTCCCGTACTCCCCCCTCCCCTTCCCCCTTCCCCTTCACCTCCTCCTCTCCCTTGTCCCTTATCCCTCCCCACTGCCCCTGCGGTAGTGCGGCTCGGTGGGGAGGACCGCAGACAAGGATATGCCTGCAAGTGCTGGGGAAGATCCACTGCCTCGACCTCTCCAGGCAGGAGAGCCTGTTTTTTTCGGCCTCCACCAACCTTTGGAACTCCTCCGGGGTGATGCTTCCTTCCAGCAGCGCGTTGGCGCCATCGTCCAGAGAAGGAGAGTGCTCGTAGAGGTGTGCGAAGAGAACTCTGTATTTTTTGTGCCAGTATTTGACTAGTGCGTGCACCCAGATGTCTGGTGGGCATGAAAACAGGTCTGTTGTGAGCAGCAGCAGGTGGGAGCCGACGTATTGCGCGCCGTCCTGGCTGGAGAGGTCAATTTGTGGGGGTATGTAGCCTTTGCTTGTGGTAAGAACCCCATTTTTGACCATGCAAAAGGCGGGTTTTTTTTCCTCAGCGTCAGCGTGCTGGTGATTGTGCGTAACGGGCCTGTGTATACCTCGGCCGTGCCCGGGGGGCGCCTTGGCCAGACCGGTCAGGAGCGCGTATGCCATGGAGCAGGCGAGGCAGCAGCTGTTGTCGATGTGCGGGCCCAACGGGGCCGCGGCGCCCTTGAGCAAGTACTTCAGCGGACGGCCCAGCTGCGGGGCCAAGCTGTCCAAAATCGAGGCCGGGCCCTCGGCCGGAAGGCCCATCATCAGCTGCAGGAGGTCGCAGGACTGCTTGAGAGAGCCCCTGAAGCTGCTGATGTCTCCGGGCAAATATCGCGTTAGCCTCCCACCTTCTGTGTCGCGTAGGACAAACTGGAACGCGTTGCCCAGGGCGCAGCAGACGAGACACATATCCGGGGTAAATTCTGTCGTCGGCAGGTTGTATGGCTTGGAGCTGCCGGTGAGCCCGCAGGAAATTGTGTCTGCGTCAAAATTGGAGGGCCTGAATATTTTGGGGTGGCTCTTGCGGTCAAGGATGCCTTTGTGCCAGTGTACCCTCACGGCCGGGTTTTTGAGCCGGCCCGCGCAGTACCAAAGGATGTCTCCAAAGTGGCCCAGCACCACGTTAAACTCGTCGGCTTCCCCAGCTTCCAGTATATCGACGCCCTTGGAGTCGACCGTGAAGGGGGGTTTAGAGGACGGTGCCCCGGAGTCGTATTTAACGTTTCTGACGAACTTGTACTTGCCCGATGTTGTTTTTACGGCCATGAATAACTGCTTGTCTGCCGGCAGTTTTAGACTTTTCCTGTCCTTGACGCCGCTGAGGGTATCGTGGTCTGAATTAGTGCAAATAGTGGGTAGAGGAGAATTTAAGATATCAAATAAAATTTTAATTACGCAAGGTAACATGCGTACCTGCCATTATTGTCTCCGATAACGTTGCAGTGTTTGCTGGATGGTAGGTTTAGAGAGCATTGTGTAGAGGTAGAATCGGAAGATTTGCCCTTGGATTTGTGCTAGGCGCGGTGTGTTTATCTCTCTGATTCCCATCCACAGATGCACATTATGCATCCGCTTTGCCGCGTGGGTCCTGCGTGTAGGACGTCGTCTGGGGGCACTCTAGTCCTTGGCCAGATTGCCAGTCAGTCCTTGGTCTATTCCCCTGTGGGAACCGGCCAACCCTTTTTGCACTAGGCACTTATCAGTCTAAAGTATTCATTTTTGGCATTCATTGCTGTATTTATTTATACGCTACATCTTTCACGCTCGGATGTACATGCTTTAATATGTCCTTCCCTAATTTGCACGTATCACAAGCCTTACATTTGCACATAGTTTATTTAAAAAATTATTAAAAATCTGTAGACTACTAGTTATGTGTTTGATATTTAGCTAAAACCTACGCGTGCCCTTTTTATTAATGTCTGGAGTGGGCGGTTTTCCATATTATCTCTGCATTATCACAATTAATTATGAATTAAAGATGCGATTAGCACGTATAATAATTAGAAATTTTTCAATGATCCGGGTTGTCTACGTTAGGGTCCTGGGTGGGTTACACCCAACACAATAATCGGTATACTACTGTCGGCGATAAAACCGCGTGACATGGATCAATTAAAAGATTCCATTGATCAATCAAATATTGATCGAAAGGCAGCTCTGGAGGCTATTGAATCCTTTCTTTCCTCTAAAATACAAGCCGCTAATGCGGGGAGTATTCGTGGGAAAAAGAATCCAGCTGTTAACGATTTTAATAACCCGCCAATAGTACAGTCATATTTATCCGAGGATGAGGGGGTAACCAGTATATCTGAATATAAAAATGGAATATCCGACCCCTTTTACAATATTGCCGTAGGTACCAATCATTCCATTTCCTCGGCGAAAAATATACCTGTATCGTATCAGCCGAATCACACTGATACAAATAGAGAAACGCCCCTGATACAACGTAGTATTGCCTATTTTAAAAATAAAACTAAATTCCTCTCCAAAATGGACACGTTTACCTCGGCGTTGATCCCCGCTGCCATTACCCTGGTCATTACTAACTCAGCACAACCACTACTTATATTCTTGCTTAGAAAATATGGAGGGACTCCGGTAAGCACTCGTGCATTTAATTTAAAAATCTAAATTTGCAATTTCAATTCATTTATACTCTGCATAGTAACATAGGTGGGTGCCTACTTCTTCCTATTCCCAACCTATCTCGGCATGATCTGCGTCGGCCTATATCCAACCAAAAAACCCGTATGGTAAAGTCAAGGCATTATTTAGGAAGGAAAATTGGATTTACCCCGGAGTATTAGCTGGAATTGACTTCTTGCATCAGCTTATTGAAAAGGCTGGGTTGCTATACTGCGGTCCATGCCTATACACTGTGGCCAGCAGCAGCAATACTCTGTTCCTAGCGCTATTTACTTCCATTTATTTAAATGTAAAAATAACTAGAAATACTGCAATTTCATTGACTATTATTTCAATTGCAGTGTCATTTAGTGGTTCGGGAAAATTGTGCGAAATAAACTCAACACATTTGATCGGCTTTACATTGGTTATCATCGCTTCTATACTAGTGAGTTCCGTAATCCTGAATTTGAATGCGTGTTTTTTCTATAAATATGCGTTTTTCTTATACAAGTATATACAATCTATATGCAAAATGTCATATACCATGTCATCTAGAACGCATTCAACTTTGTGATAGGAGAGATCATACTCAAAGAAAATAAAATCGAAGGCCCAAACCTCGTCTGTATAATGGGATTCATATCCTTTATCTCTCTCACCCTCTGGACCTGCGTTTGGACCATTCCAAACTGGAGTACAATCGCTCATCATACGGAAATGAATGTATATGCCATTTTCATTATTTTATTTGTCCTGTTTATATCAAATTTCATACGGTCTTCTGTATATTGGATACTCATAAAACGTGCTGGATCTCTATTCACAGGTGTGCTAAAGGCGCTCCGAATTGTTATTGTTATTGTAATAAGTCACATTTTGTTCTCCCACATAGATCCCATGCAGAGGATCACATTCACCAAAATCTTCACCGCTCTGCTGGTAAATACTCTCTAATTTAGTGTTCAACCGGTATCGTGATCTATTCAATAGACAACAATAATAAGATTGATAACTATAAGAATGAAATGAAGGGGGAGAGAGAAGCGGTTGAGGATGGCGAAGACGAAAAAATCATGGTAAATGATGATGTTTAAGCATCGATATAACATATTTTTGCAATCGCTAATTTTACAGTTTTTCGGTCATATCTAATACTGGGAATCTAGGCCATTAAATACTCTAGTTCATACTTAAGATCCATGTTTTATATGCATCACACCAATAAGCACAAATTATAAGTATATTAAATCAGCTATTAGACTAAATAATAACTAAATAAGGCATTACAGATAGGCTGGAAGTTGTACTGGTACACCCTATAAAGTGATCAGTCCAGTGCTCGTTCTATAGGGCTCTACGTATACTACTTAACGTTGTAGTTAACGTGCTGAGAGCCATGATTGAAAACCCTAATCCCTCTCTAATAGAGAGGAGCGGGCTCAAACACACATTTGATGACTCAACGTCCGAACTCATGGAATCATTTACAAGAAACGACTCAAACTATGACCATGTGGATATATATGTATGAACACGCGAGTAATCTAGGAAGTTTTCGACTTAATTAGGGATATAAAAGACCCTGAACATCCCTATTCGATAGAATGCCTAAAAATAGTGGACTTGGAAAGTGTAAAAGTTGAAACTAACCCCCACGCGATAAGAGTGACATACAGGCCAACGATTCCTCACTGTAGTCAAGTAAAAATCCATACAAATAGGCCACTTTGATAGGCTTGATGATATATATGAAGATTAGGCAAAATGTTCCCATGAATTACAAGATTTTCGTGCAAATTGAAAAGGGTAATGTTAATTGTTTTCATAATTTACTGTGAAATATATGTTAAATTAATACAGGATATCATGACAGTGAAGAAGCAATTAACAAGCAGTTGGCAGATAAAGAAAGGGTGTCAGCAGCTTTGGAAAACCCAAATTTAATGAACATGATTGACGAAGGTAAGAAACCTCGCAACGTAGCAATCTACGGATACGTGCCGCCTGACATTATTGACCTGTCCATATAACTAGTGTAACTAATGTAGTATATGACTGAAAATTTTTGGTTAATCTTTTGTTGTATATTGGACTGTGTACTAACAGTTAATTTGTCATTTAGCAAATTTAGTAGAAATGCGTGCACTTTTGTAAATTTTCCGATTTCCCCTACGCATTACATTAATAACATTGTTCGTAATGATTTAAGGGATGATGTACCCTTAGATCAGCAATTTGATGATTTTAAAAGCGATAATAATGGAGAATCTGAACCTTCAAATGTCACTGAGGATCAATTCAAAGCGGCCGCTGCTTCAGCCGTACAATTGTCTACATTAGGCATCGATTGGATCAAGGTTATAGAGGGCCTCAAGGAGACAGACGACTGTGGTAAGAAAACTTATGATATAGCTATAAGCACTAATACATTAGCCTACAACGCTGCAATATCTTCTGCTGCCAAAAACTCAGATTTTGATAAAGCAATACAACTGTTCAATGAGGTGAAGAAAGAAGATCCAGGAGCTATTGACGTTGTTACGTATAAAACATTGATACTGGCTTGTGAATTGGCTGGTAAATTTGAACATGCCATAGCTTTCTACAACGATTTTTTACAATCTGATATTAAACCGGATTATGGCCTCCTAACATCAGTGCTACGCTGTTGTTCTCAACTTGGATTTGATGAATTTGCCTGTAATGCATTCAGTGGTATAAAAAAGTTGACAGATCCCAAAATTGCAGATTATGAAAATGTAATACAAGCTTGTATTCTATCTAATGACACAAATGGTGCCTTAAACTATTTTAATGAATTATCAAAGATTGCAATTGCTGGCGACCTAGTTAAATCGACTTCCAAATTGATTCTACATGGATCATTTAATATGAACGGTAAATTGCTAGATAGGATATGGGAGATAATTAATGAAAAGGGAATTAATGTTGGCAAAAAATCATTCGCAGATCTTCTACAAGGATTGTATAACTGCGGTAAATTTGATGTTATGGATTCTGTCTGGAATAAAATTTGTGAGCTTTATGGAGAAGAAAGAGGGGATATCGCATACCAAATGATGCTTAAAAGTCATGCAGCCACAGGAGATTGCTTAAGTGCTAGTAAACTGTTGGATGATATGCAAAATCTGTACCGTCAAGATATGAACGACATAACATTCTCTAGTGCCATTGAATCATGTGTAGCTAGTGGTGAATCTAAATTGGCAATTAACTTCCTAAGGAAAGGACAATCAATAGGTATCGCAATAAGTGTTAAGATGCTAAATGCAGTGTTTAGAGTGTGTGAGAGGAGCGAAAGTTGGAACGATATAACACTCATTTATGAACAGAATGAGGCACTCATGGCACAAGCTTCGGGTAGAGAAGTTCTGGAGGCCAAGATATACTATTTGTTGGCAAATTATCATCTAGATAGAAAGGATAGGCTAAAGGATATTATTGGAGATTTGTCTGAACTGCAAAAATACAACTTCCCTTTTGCTGTGAAAGTCCAAAAATTTATACAACAAAAGTTGTCTGGTAATGTATAGTAATTTCGTGGTATTTAGTTGCAATTGCCGTTAGATAGTATTATTCATGGTAATTAGTTATCGAGAGTTGGGCTAGGTTCTTAGGGATTATGGTGTGGGTGGGTATTAGGTATGAGGCTGGCCTTCTGGCCACCCTTGTCATGTCTACTGGTGCTCACATTCACCATTATACTGTCTCACTCCATTTCACATAGGCATCTAGTTGTACCATTTTACCTATCCCCACTGAGCGGGAAAATTGAGGGGCAAAGAAATGGTCCCCGATTCTATAACTTCTCCGATGCGAGTTTAAATGTGATAATGTTATCACAAGAGTATGCTAAATTGGATGGTGCGAAACTTGTGTATCCAAACCACCTATTGAATGGGTTAAGGAGTCTTAAGGATCCAAAATTATCCCCTCTGTTAAATGACTTGGAGATTCCAAAGGTTGAGCCCATAGAATCTCTCCCAGAAAGTAACGATACAATCAATTTCAGTAAAGGTTCGAAAGAATGTATAAACTATTCTTATAATGAATCTAAAAGGCTTGGTCATACAACGATAGAACCTGCACATATATTGCTAGGTGTCATTGCCTATGCCACAACCGCAGCTGATGATGGTGATGAAGGTTTTAAGCAAATTTTTAAAATGTCCAATAAGAATCTAAACGAACTAGTTGCTAAAGTTTGTAGAATTCTGTGCGATTACACCCGCATACTGGAACCCATAGAGATCGTACAGCCAAGCTATACTACACCTGCTAATATTCCAGGGCTAGATACAAATCCTATATCATTAAGCGACTTCTCAAAAGATTTGACTGAACAAGCAAAATTGGGCAAATTAACTCCCATTGTGGGCAGAACTAGTGAGTTGGATTCTGTTGTTAGAATTCTAAGTAAAAAAACAAAATGCTGTCCTATCTTAATTGGAGATCCAGGTGTAGGGAAGACAGCTGTAGTGGAGGTATATAATTTAAATTACATAGGCATTGGCCCAGAAAATAATAAATTCAGATCCATCATTGCCTAAGGAATTCTTACACAAAAAGGTTATAATGCTAGACATTGGGTTGGTGGTTTCGGGCACTAAATTTCGAGGACAATTCGAGGAACGATTAAATAGGATTATTGATGAGGTCAGAGAAAGGGATGATGTCATATTGGTGCTAGACGAAGTTCATATGCTAATTGGTAATAATAAATTTTGTAATTTTGTTTAAATATGGGGTTTTGGCATTTTATTGTGCAATTGAACAATTTTAAGCAATAAAAATCACTTAGGCGCTGGAGGTGGAGAAGGAGGACTTGATGCAGCTAATATTCTTAAACCCGTACTATCTCGCGGAGAAATTCAATGCATAGGCATTACCACCTTTGCAGAGTACCAAACGCACTTTGAGAAAGTAACCCATGTTAATTACTTAGGACTTAGCCCTCAGTAGGAGATTCCATCCAGTTTATCTAAGGGAACCGGATGAGAAGGAATGCATTGATATTTTGAAAGGGATTGCGAAACACTATGAGCAATTTCACAATGTGCAATACACAGATGAGGCGATTCAATCTGCAGGTTTGGTGATATTTATTTAGTAAAACTTTCAGGACAATGTGCGAGCAATAGACATTTACCGGATAGGGCTATTGACATCCTTGACGAATCTGGCTCTTTGGTTAAAATCAAACGTTCTGGTGCTGAGGATGATCAATTGGCAGCTATAGTTACCAAGGATGACATAAAGGAGTAATTATCGAATTATGTAGAATCGTTAAATTGTGGACTGGGACTAGTGGTATTAATGACGTGGAAGAGATATCAAATATGTTGAAAGGGGATGTTATTGGACAGGATGAGGCGGTGGAATCGTTATGTCAGGCTATTGTTAGGTCCAAGTCGGGTGTTCGAGACCCAAAAAGGACAATTGGAAATTTCCTATTTTGTGGTCCCAGTGGTAATAAAAATGTAATTTTAGGCGTAGGTAAAACACAAATGGCAAAAGCACTGGCCAAATATTACTTTTCAGGCAATGAAAAGATAATTCATCTTGATATGTCAGAATATATGGAACCGCATAGCATTAGTAGGATGATAGGAAGCCCTCCTGGGTACAAAGGCCATGATGCTGGTGGGCAACTTTGCACGAGGGTACGCAAAAGCCCTAACTCTGTTATAATGTTTGATGAGATAGAAAAGGCACATCCGGATGTATTGAACATTTTGCTTCAGGTAAACGCCTTTTCATACGCAGATTTTAGATGAAGGCAGACTAACTGATGCAAAGGGCAATGTAACATCATTCACTAGCACTATAATTGTTTTGACGAGTAATGTCGGTTCTGGGTTGATCTTAAATGAGAATGCCTTTGGTTTCAATACTAGCGGACTCAAGCTCGAAAAATCCAAGGTCAGATTACTGGTAGAGGAGGAATTGAAACGCTTCTATAGGTTAGTATTTTTACAAGGCATCATGTTATATTTATACAAGTTTTAATTGATTTTTAACATTTTAAATTTGAAAATTTTGTGCAAATTATCCCTTAAATGTGATGAAATTTGATTTTTGTACATTAAAAATGTTAAATTGTTATTAACACTTAGATTTTGTAATTTTTAAGGTTTATTTGTGTAAATCGAATTTTTAATATTTGCCAATTATTTAATTTTTATAAATCAAAACTTATCATTAATTCAATTGATGTGTATATGAAATTACGAAACTTAATGGGTTTTTTTATAGTTTCAAATATGATCTAGACCTGAACTGCTAAATCGCATAGATAAAGTGGTTATATTCGACAAACTATCACATGAAAGCCTTAGGGAAATCATAAAACTTCATGCAAACAAGGTTCTAGATAGGGTCACTGAAATGGGTTACAAAGTTCGTGTAGGAGACTCAATGCTAGAGCATATACTTAAACAGCCTACAGAAGCTGTCTACGGGGCACGTTCTGTTTTGTAAGTTTGCATGACAATTTTGAATAATCATCCCATTGAATTGAGTAATTATGTAGGCGCCATTTGACTAAATTCGTGGAAGATCCGCTGTCCAATGCAATCATCGCCAAGCAGCTAAGGTCAGATGTAGATTATACGATAGAAATTGTAGATGGAAATAGTAAGATTGTGGAAGTATCACCTGTTATAACTGGTGATACTTGACTGTATAATACCGAATTGAATTGCTGTAAATTAGTCACTAGTAATTGCACTGGTCATAGGGTAGTTGTGTAGGGCTTTACTGTAGTAATGATCAATGTGCAAGAATAGCTGATAATGAATGAAACGGAATTTATTCTAATTCTTGGTGACATATACACACCTTCAAGAGCCCTTTGTATACCAAATCAATTCAAAGAATTGCTGAGGAATAACAAGATTTCAGCTGTATTTTGTACTGGCAACTTAGGTTCTGATGATGTAAAGGAGGAACTTGAGAATATATCCACAAATTTGTACATAACCAAGGGGGATTTTGATATGAATGATGAATATCCAGAATATTTGAATGTCAAAATAGGTAGTTACTAATTAAATCAGGGGAATTCAACTTTGGCATGATTCATGGACACCAAATTGTGCCTTGGGGGAATTTTGATTCATTAAGAGCTATAGCGATACAACTAAATTGTGATATATTAATTTCAGGTCATACCCATGAACTATCTGTTATCACCAAATCCGATAGATGTTATATTAACCCCTCAACATGCACCGGAGCCTATCAGCCCTGGTCCCCAAATCCCATCCCTTCGTTTGTGCTGCTAGCTGTTACTGGCGATCAAATAATGATATACACGTATCAAATCGGGTTAGGGATTGATAATGACGGGAAGCCGAATGTTAATATGGTAAAGTGGTCCAAGAACAATAGAAGAATGGATCCTTAAAATCGGGGAATTTTAAAAATAATCTACGTCTAATTAATATTTTTCATACATCCATAATTACAATTGTGTGTTATCACTCACAAATCTTTAATGTCCTTTAGTTAATTAATAGTTGTGATTATTTAAATAATCACCTGGTAATATTATATATTTAAACTTATGATGTGTGCAAATGTGTATGTTCGTTATTAATGGCATATTTAAATATTGACATTACATGAAACAATAATTAGTATGACATTAAATGCATTATCCAATGTGTTTATAAATTAATTGATATATTTGCCATGGTATATTGTATTGAGTATGTGAAAATTCGTATTTATGAGTAATCATTATTTCGGTTAAGTAGGTTATTATAAGCTCTACTTTTATGTTAGATTGCAAGCATTAACGGGGCTAATACTAGAAATCTAACTGGAATAATTACAAATAATGCATTTACGCAAGTAGCATTTAAAATTAGTGATGTTAGAATTTTTATTAAAGTATGCACTATATTATAAAATAAGTGTCAAGGCTAGAAAATATAATGATGACAACAACTATCCGAAGTTTTCAATAGACGTCGAAATAAAATGTTAAAATAACGTGGAAAAGGTGTTGTGGTAAAATTATATACAAACACAAGCCGTTATTGGCAAAATTAACAACTTGTTGTTAATTTTAATCGATATAATCAAGATTGCATAGGAGTGAGATGGGTGAATTTTTCTACCTGATGCTCCACATCATTGGTCAATTCGGTTTCATTCAAGGCTGGAGATGTGTATGTGACTTCTGGTTCGAAATACACTGCCCACAAAGAAGCAGCCAGCAAAGCTAGCGCTAATGTTGGTACGAATGGTGTTGACATTTTAAGCATGAATTTTAGCAGTTCTGCATTAAAACTTAAAATACCAAAAAGGCCGGATAATATAAATAATACACTGTTAATGTATGCGTGTAAATCACCCGCACCTTCATCATGATAGACTTCCAATAGGTAACACGCTACACCAAATAATATAAGGGAAAATGCATGAATAACTCTGGTGAATAAAAACAAAACTAGTTCACTCCCACCCTCATTCAATAGTATGTACCATCTAGTTGTGTAAAACTTTGCAATATATAAATGGAAAATGAATTGCAAAGTTGAGCTTAGAGTGTCCAAAAAGGTAGCTAGTCTTAAAATCTTGGACCCAGATCTATATCCCCTAGTCCAACTGAGTGACTAATGCCTTACCATGTATCATCAGCTAATATGATTTGAAAACAGAGTAGACACAAAGATCCTCCAAGGTAGATAATTGAAAAAACCGCGGTAAAGTTGCGAAATGATTCATTCAATCTAGTTTCTTCTGATAATCCACTCAAATCGTATGTGTAAAATCCCTTTCCTCCATGTGAAAAGTGTGTTATAATCAATCCAAGCAAGGAAAGGAGTTGTAAGCCGAACCCCGAGCGGAGACTGACAGAAAAGAATTCATTTAATGGTATAATTGGGCCTCTAACAACATGAGCTGGACCATCTAAGCCATCTTTTCTAGTAGTATAATACATCGCCATGTCGGCAACTATATAGGGTGATGAAAGGGTTAGCACATTTGTGCACGTTACACATCGAACCTCACGGTATTCACTAAAAAATGCCCATTTGTTATCAAGCTAAATTTGTTGTTTATACATGAATTTTATATTTTACTGAAGTCTACACATCACACAATTGTAATGAATATTATACTATTTAAGAGTAATATCCGAATTGTTACTAATGATAATATTCCTATTATAGTTAAAACTCTTTCATTTATATAAATAATTAATGTTGCGAAATTGTAATTTTCCAATATGTCTAGCAGTTGAATCTTGCTTTGGTAAGGATTACTCTTGGTATTGAAATTTTATGTGTCAAATCGACTATATTGACTAATGAAGTCAAATGAAATATTATGTTGAGAAAAAATGGGAGTAAAATTATCCAATACAAAATGTTTCTGTATAATACTCAACGTGGTACCCTCAGTAGTATCTTGATTAACCGAAGTTGAGTGTATGTTCCGATCTGTGAGACAGAGCAAAATATCAGAGTATATAAAAAGATTCTCCTACGAACCGTATCGCATTAAACAATTCAATAATTACTTGTACAAACATTCAGTTTTGGACGTTTACCAAATGAAAACCTTGCCACTTGCTTTGCGTAGGGGAATAGATTCCACCTTCAATGATGGGTTATTAAGTGTTAAATGTATAGAATCTATTAAGTCCGACAGGGCAACAAAAGTACTTTTTGAATGTGGTGATAGTTTTAGAATTGAATCTGTACTTTTAAACTTTCCTACACATACATCTCTTTGCATCTCATCACAGGTAAAAATATTACAATAATTGAGTTGATAATTGTTTAGAATTATCATATAGGTGGGTTGTGCCTATGGCTGTAAATTTTGTGCCACAGGGAAAATTGGAATAAAACGGAATTTGACGGTAGATGAGATAGTTGACCAAATTATCTACTTTAAAAACATGGGTCATAGAATCAACACAATCAGTTTTATGGGTATTTCTCACTTATTCCATACAATTTATAATATTATGCTAACTTAGGCATGGGAGAACCATTATCAAACCCTAACACATTTCATGCATTGGAAATACTTACCAGTGAAATGAATATATCGCCAAGGAAACTAACAATCAGCACAATAGGACTACTTCCAGGCCTAAGTAAATTATCTGCCAAGTATCCACAAATCAATATCGCATATTCGTTGCACACTCCCTTCACCGATCAGCGTAATGATTTGGTAATAAATCCCCCATTCAGATGCCAATCAATCGCATGTACCCCTTCCAAGAGGTGTTTGAGTTGCTAGATAAGCATTTGGCTAGGACAGGGAGGAGAGTTTGGATAGCATATGTTCTTATAAAGGGTAAATATAGCTTTAAAGTAGACATAAATGATACAGTGGACCACGCCCAAGCCTTGGGTAATTTTATACGCAGCAGACCAGGTGATGTGCGACATTTGTATCATGTAAATTTAATCCCCTATAATAAAGGTATCATTGTGTTCAATATAGTCCAAGGGGATTGCATGGAAAGAGTACTAGTTGATGGTGCAAAGGCTTTCGAAAAGGAACTAAATAAACTATCAATTTCCACTTCCTACAGGTTTGATTGAAATTTGTATATATAGAAATCATTTTGGGCAAGATATAGACGCCGCTTGCGGTCAACTATTCGCAAAGTATCAAATTAATGGTTTAAAAGTTGATGATTTACTTGTTGCTTAGATACAGAGTGCCTTTGTAATTGCAATGTGATTTAAAAACAGAAATATCATTAGAAATCATATATATTTCAGATAACTTTCAATAAATTCTAATTAACATCACCAAAATATAGAATAATATCAATAATATATGTGACTACGTTGATATTTGATTTATGCCATTTAGTGATATGGGATGTTGTAGATTAATCATTAAGTTGTAACAGATATACCTACATGCGTTGATGAATATACATTAGTCAATAATTTAAAACAATAAAAAATGATTTGCATTCATGCCAAGCAATGCTGTGTAAACTGTTAAATATAAAACTAAACTAGAGTGTAAGAACATTTTATGAATGACTAATTTTATATTACATTTTTTAATTTTAGAACATTAAAAAATGTAATACATAAATGACATCGTGCCCTACACACTAACTGATGTTATGGCATATTCTAGCGACGCTATTTTTGTTCCCAGTTCATACATTGACAAATGAAAGTACTGAAAATAGTACTAAAATTTGTGGTAATTAGATTTCACATTTAGAAGTTGATGATCTAGTGGAATATGCCATTAAACAGCGGCTTCCAATATCCGAGACACTATTTGATGGGTAAAGTTGCACCTCATTTAGTTGCGATGGCACATTGTCATTGAGTGGAACCAACGGTAATATTGGTGGTATTTTATTATGCGGTAAAAATGGCAAATTCAAAACCAAGTATCACTAAGCATAATCTAGTATTAAGCATGTTGGTGTAGATATAGGTGATATCAAATATATTGTCTTGGACAAGGGAGATAGCTATGCATATGAGTGTTTAGAAATAGAGATTAATAAGAATAACCGATTTTGGAGGTTTAATTGTACGGAACAATTTCATAATGGGAAAGCCAAGCTATACCCGGAAGGGAATAAACCTTATATCATTGAGCTTAAAACTGGGTCTCAAATTGGAGGTAAATATGCGAGTTATTTAGCTGGCACGGAGGGTAATGTTAGAATTAAATTGATTGGTGAAAATGGACAAACAGGGTCTATTTATCTAACTAACCATTTGAAACGGGGTAGTGTCAATATTTACCACATCAAGGCCAGTGATGTTGGCGAACTTAAGTCTATTGTCGTGTCAAATGATTCGACAGATTTGCCTTGGTATTGTGTCAGCGTTTCAGTGTTGTTCAACGATAGGAGGGTTCCCTTTGGAATCAATCGTTGGTTAGGCGGGACATATAATAATAATGCGCTTGTATCACTAAATGACAATTCTTTTGTCCATGAAATTACTTGCTCAACTCGTTTGGTCGATATTTTTCTTGGGTACTAATTGCATAATTTAGAATGCCCACTGATAAGCTGCACTCATTTGCTGTTAAGTGTCCCCTAAATTGTCCAAAGGAGAAGGTAGAGGGATTTATAATACACCCAGGGTCTACTTCAATTTGCAGTGCAGCTATTGTTGATGGAATTATTTCATATGGTGGTAAATTTTATTTGATTTAGGTGGTGAAGTTAATGTAACAGTTGGGCCCCAATTACCAAGGTATAATGCCGGTATTGGCACTAGAAATAGCATCGATTATGAGCCCTTTAATCGCACTTCTAGTTTTTACCTTTACAAGGTAAGATGGCTGATATGTAGATTGATAGCATTGATGACATTGACTCGAAGATTAGGTTGGTAGATGGGAGGGGTGAATTGGCGTCAGTGGGACGACTTGAGATTTTTGATGAAAATGCTGGTCATTGGGGTACCGTGTGTGGGAGTGGCAAGGGCACCAAATTTACATCAAAAGCAGCACATCTGGTTTGCCATCACTTGGGTAATTAATTTTTGTTGTTTGAATGCATATATACAATGTTATATAATCATTACACGCTAAAAATGAACGTTAATATGCATTTTACGTTAATACATAAATAGTGTGTCCCAATATATTATTATTACCTACAAATAATTTTTTATAACTTTTTAAATTGGCAACTTTAACCCATTTAACCTGCCCCTATCAATCTGTCAAATGTATATAAATTCATATAGAATTATTGGCATGAATCAGTATAAATATTTTACATTAATGCATCATTTGTAATGTGTTGTAATATATTGTTTTAACGTATGTTGATGTCTGCTTATATAATAAAAGTGTTGGGGAACAATCGCACATATTATGCATAGGTCTATTGCATTTTTTAGAATTTATGATATATACTTGGTATACATTATGTTGTATATTCATTTCAATTTACATCATTAATATGTCATTCATCTTCACAGTTTAATATAGGTTTTGAGACTGGAGAAAGGGTATATACTGGATGTAAAGATGTTTATGGTGAGTATATGTGTGCTCACAGGGGTTATCCTGTTGCAATAGCCGGATTGGGATGCCTTGGCAATGAAAGGTCAATTACCCAATGTCCATTTGAGAACCCCACAGTAGACTGTTTGAATCACGAAAATGACGTGGTTATTCACTGTCGAAAGCAAATATCCTCCTTTGGCGATGTGAAATTGGTGAATTACGCGGATCATGTTACTAATAATGGTAATATTGGTAGACTTGAAATCAACGTTGGAGGTAGATGCATCTATTACTTAGGTTACCGGCCCATTTGCAGCGACAAATGGTCACTTAAGGAGGCAATTATAGCTTGTAATCAATTGGGTTATGCTAATGTTGATGGCGAAGGTTGTGTCAATTGCTATTGTGAAGAAACGAATGGGCACAATTATTGCTCCAAATGGGGAAGTGATAACCTCATCAAAATATCATGTAAAGGTATGTTAATGTAAAATGATTGCAGTTTTGTATGTAAAATTTTACAAGTTTTTGTAATAAATTTTTATCCTCCGCATAAAATCGTTCTAAATGAAGTGTTATTTAGGCTACGAACAGCGTTTGAGTGAGTGTAAAATTGAAGGGGCTGAGGAACACGAATGTAATGGAGAAGTAGTACTATCATGTGCTGAAAAAGAATTGTCAAAAATGGACATTGAAAGACTTCAATTCCCTTCAAACCCACTCAAACCCATACTGAAACTTAGCTGCTATGATACAGCAGATGATGTAGAGTTTGATAAAGATGGAATTAGAGTGGTCGATTGTCCGTTGGGATGTAAAAATACTAAATCACTAGTGGAAGGAACACTCATTTATTCCGTAAAATCTTCAATTTGTAAGGCGGCAATACACTCTGGAGTTGTGGATGATGGTGGAAATTTAGTTATTAGAGTAGCGTCTGGTGTTAAGCGTGTGTTTGGAACCAGTAGGAACGGGATTGTCAGTATAGAAGGCATTGAGGTTGAAAAGGGCTGTAAGTCCACAAGCTTATCTAGTCACGTTGTCATCTGTGGTGTCTAAGTTATTGGACAAAGTAAGGATAGGTGTTAACCCCGAGTCCAGGAGCGGGGGGACGTACGCTTCTAATAGCACTGAAATTGATAAAGCTGTGGATGAAATAGGCGATAAACAGGACAATGATATCGAAAATGAAAATAAGAACAAAGGTATAGATGGATCTTTAAGCGTCCCGTCTCATAACGAGCGCCTCAAGCCACTATACAATATCACGCCAAAACTGGCATTTACCGGTACCAGTAACTCGTGGTTGGATATTACCAACTATGAGTTCTGGAGTAAAATAGCTTCCAGTAACAAATTCTCAATATCTATTCACTTTAAACCCGCGACTAATGGCATTGATGGTAGTAGGAAAACATTATTATCATTGGGTAATTGCGGGGGATTAATCTTGTCACTGGATGATAGACAATTGGTTGTTGAACAGATTTGCCATGCAGCAATTACTATCACTAGTGTAATCAATACTAGCGATGATGATACGAGTATTGATAATGAAGTGGTTCATATATTGTTAACATATCATGGGCCCAGTAAAACTATTGCAGTGTATTCAAATGGGCACAACACGATACACAAAAGTAATTGGAGTACAATATCTTTGACGGTATGTAATGGACTGGTTGTTCAGTAAAATATTTACTATACGTTTGAATTATTATTGCGTATGAATGTCTTATTCAGGGTCCCAAATACGTCGGTAGACCTGGAACAATGTACGATGACTACTTTGTCGGTCAAATATACAACATCCAATTTTTTGACCATATTCTTACGTCACAAGATGCGTATTCACTCATTAAAAACTTCAATTCAACTGTCATTAACACATTCACTGTTGTCGATGACGGTAAAATACACTGTCTCAAACACCCCATTAAATACAATTTGACCAGCAGATGGGATGACAGTTTTAAATCATTGGTACTGGGTTGTGATGATGATTTGAGGGTCATAAATGGATTTGTAGGACAGACATTTTCAGTCTACTGTGGCGACGACTGTAGTGACATAAAGTTGCCTCTGAAAGGGAGTGGTATCTATTCTCCCGATTCTTCAATCTGCAAAGCGGCAATGCATGCTGGTGCTGGGAATCACGTCTTACTTAAGCTTCTAGACGGATTGCCCTCATATAAATCCACCAAGGGACACCACGGCATAATCAGCTGTAGTGAATACAGTCCACAGCTTATCAGCTTTTCAGTATCTCCAATGGTTACATCTGAATATTTGACATGTGAAGGTTAGATAATAGTTATTTTAGATGATGCCATGTGGATTTTGAAGTTACCCATCGGGTCTAAACACATTGTAATGTGTCCTAAAGACTGTCAAAACAATAAAAAAGCTAAGGTTTTTGGTACAGGTAATCACAACAGTTTATCTAGACATTTATAGTCCAAACTCTTCAGTGTGTAAAGCAGCGCTGCATTCTAAGGATATAAAGGTAGGTCATACCCATGAAATTCATATGTTATGTGAATAATTTTATATAATCTGCATTCTATATTTTGTGCATTAGCGTTAATATTATTTTGGTGATTTTTAATGGGTGAATTGAAAGTTGTTTTAACTTGATGTGTTTAATAGCATTATCTAGGGCAACATGAGGATTGAGGTGGAAGTCGCGGAGGGATTAAGCGATTACAAGGGGAGTGAGAGGAATGGAGTGACATCATATTCATATAAGGGATACCTCAGGAGTTTCAAAATAATAAGCGTAGATAAATGTTGACCATTTTTGATGTATGCTATGGAACTAGCTTTAGGTATATTAGTTATCGCATTGATGGAATTTTTTCTATAAATTAGTTCAATTTTCGAATTTTAATGCCTTTGGTAATTAATTTAACTAGTGAAAATACTAGACTGAATATTTGTGCAATTAATAACGAGATTGGGGCTTTTAATGTTGAATTGAGGAATAGTTTTGAATTTTTAAAAATTATTTTATTTTAATCTAAAGATTGTCACAGGAAGCGAACCCATTTTTAAATCTTTTGAAAAATAGACAACTTGACAATTTTATGGTTAATAAAGTAGACAAGTGCCTGAGTAGATGGTATAGATAGTGAAGTGAGTCTAATCAATATTTTAGTTTAATTTCCAATGTTTTCAATTAAAAATGTGTATATTGCAATTATATATAACTATGAATTAAATGATTGTTATTTAAAAACATGTAGCAAATATATGATTATCATATATGATAATTAAGTATGTGATGGGGTGAGCATGTATAGCACAGGGATTGCCGTGTTTTGATATGGGTATAAGCAAATTCAAGAATAACTTTAAGGGGAAAGGAGTTAGAGGAGGGGAAAGTGGTAAAGGGTTCAGCGGTAAGTCATTGGCCATTTAGGTCGGGGTAAAATGGCTAAGAAGCCTGGTGGGTTCAAGTCTGCTGGATTTAGGGGTGGATCTAACAAAGTGATTATAATTCCTCATAGATTTCCCGGGGTGTTCATAGCTAAGGGCAAAGCTGATGCGCTAGTAACCAAAAATATGGTACCAGGGGAATCCATTTACGGGGAGAAACGAATTCAAGTGCAACAGGATGATGGAGAGAAAGTTGAGTATCGCATTTGGAATCCATTCAGATCCAAGTTAGCTGCCACAATAATTGGGGGAATAGGCAATATGCCTATCCACCCAAACTCAAAGGTTCTCTATTTAGGTATGTTTTCTCATATTATAAATTCTTGTTTTCCATTAGCGTAAATTTTAATAGTCTAAAAATATCTAACTAAGGCGCTGCGAATGGAACGACAGTCTCTCATGTCTCCGATATGGTTGGACCAAATGGAATGGTCTATGCTGTGGAATTTTCCCATCGTTCTGCACGTGATTTGATAAATGTTGCAAAAAGACGATCCAACATAGTACCGATTGTTGACGATGCCAGGCAGCCTCAGAGGTATAGAATGCTTGTAGGAATTGTTGATGTGATATTCGCCGATGTAGCACAGCCAGATCAAGCGAGGATTGTGGCTATTAATGCCAATCAATTCCTAAAGCCCAGCGGATGGTATATAATTTCAATAAAAGCATCTTGCGTTGATTCCACGGCAAAACCTGAGGCTGTATTTGCTGCAGAAGTTGATAAGTTGAGGAAAGACAAGTGTAAGCCTAGGGAACAGCTTACACTTGAGCCATATCACCGAGATCATGCGGTAGTAATTGGCCAGTATCGTCCAGAGAAGAAGTAGTTATACCGATTATATGCCTTTGTTTATTTATGTTAAACTGATAGGTTTTCAAATTTTTAATGCTAACTCTTAAAATAGTCATAAACCTTATTGAGGTTGAACATTTTATGTAGTAACTAATTCCAAATCTATTTGCATAATAAGTAGTTTTGTGTTGTTATTTCTAACTTAGACGTAAGTGTTTATGTGCTAAAATAACTTTCATTGGCTAGAGTAGTTGATATGCTTAATTAATGTGTAACTGGATTTTTTTACTTACAAAAAGTAATAAAATTTTTATCCATTACATTATAATATTGTAATTTTACGATTTCTGTAAAATTTTAAATGAATAAGCTTAATGTGGCAATAATCTTTATTCTTATTCCTTTATGAAATTATTTGAAATGTGCTGATAAATCCGTCGATTTAATATAAAATAATCACATTTATATCCATTTTTGTGTATAACAGATACTTTCGTATAATATTTAATGATCAACGATATGTTTTATAAGTTTTAAATAACAATTGATTATGTTGATGTAGTAAATATCGTAATAACTCTATTTGTTATGCTTAATTGTGTAATGTTATCAATAAAAAACTGTATTTTATAAAGAAACATCATGGTTTAATATGCTATTTACTTGTTTAAGAAATATTTAATTATTTACATTATAAAATTATATCACTAAATGTGTTGTGATTGTTTGTCTAATCAAAAAAATACGCTATTTACAATCAATCAAGCAAATAATTTAACGTTTAAAACAAAATTTAGTTTCCAAAAAATATCTACTGAGTGTATAAATTATGTAATACATTTATGTTAAATTACTTAATTACATTTAATAAAATAGCAAGTTTCAATCTAATATTATACGTCATGCCACTAGTGCCGTTCTGTTGTTAAGTTGTCAAGTATACTTTAGAAATTAAATAATTTACAAGGTAAAATTGTCAAATTTTTGGCGTTAATTCGCATTTTAAAGGTTATTTTTAATTCTAAAAAATATAATGTCATGACTACTTTTTAGAAAAAGCCCTCTTAACCAATACAACCAGTAGAAATACTAAAGATAGAAATATCAACATCAAAATACCCCTACATGCACACTCTATCTTGCGTTGTTTCTTTATGATCTTTTTGATCTGATCTGACAACGTGCCAATTCCAACAGTCGTAGTCTTTACGTTTTCTGCAGTTTTAATTGCACTTTGCGCATGGGCCTGCGATTTTTCACTTATTTCCAATGCTACATCCCCTAAATTATCCAAATTAACAAACCTATTCTCTCTACCGCCTCTCCTATTCCCCTAATTTGATCGTCGAATTGTTGGTCTCGAAGTTTCCATCTATTTAGAGCTTCTTCCGCTTCAACTTTGTCCTTATCGTTAATCGGTTCTATGTTACAATTTTCTTATTAAATTTTCATATAATATAATATAATATAATATAATATAGACTAACCATCCGGATCGTTATCAAGATCCATCATCTTCAGATTACAGAGTTCCTGCTTGGTCATTGTCACGGTTTTGTGTCTAACCGCCGCATCGCACTCAGACACATGGGTAGTAAGTATCTTTACAGAGTTAGCGAAGTCATCCAACTGTTCTTCAGTGTACTTCTTTTTCAATTTCTTCGTCTTAGCGATTTTGTTGTAAATTTGAACGAACGCATCGTGTACCAGTATTATCTGCTCAAGTTTAATGTTGATTGTGTTGCCAATTTTGATGATCTCAATCGGATTGTTAGTCCGATTTTTTTTCAAATTATCCCTCTCTTTTATCTTCACATTAATATCGTGGATCAGGTCGATTAAAATAGTTTTTTGAGCTAGAAAGTCTGCATTGTCTAAGTTGTGCTGGGACACCTCAGATAGATCCATTTTCGTAGCTTTCAATAGTCAAGATCGACTGTTTTATGAGCCAATTATTGGTAAGTATTTGCATATAAAAAGTAATTAGATCTAGTGCTATGTAAGTGATGCATGGTGGCACCAAGCCATATGGTCCAGGATGCGTATACCGGCAGATATGTAGGGTTTAACTATTTACAATTGTTTGAGTATGAATGGATATCCATCAGTATAATAATATTAGTCAAGAATCTACACAATTTGGGTTTTTTGATACCGATTCTACCCAAGATATAGTGCCAAAATGTCATATGCATAGTGAGCGATCAATTTACATAGATAAACATCAAAATGGATGTAGATTTTGTGTGAAATACAAAGAATCCCTCAATAATTCTAAAAAATCTGACAATTATAATTACTACAATAGCAACTTATCTGAATCATCACACGAGTAAGTCAATGATTCTTAATTGTATCCAAGAAATCCATAATTCTAACTCAGGAACAATACTGTCATTAGCAATCTTAACCCTATATTAAGAAATAACATCCTTTCTTCGGAGTATTACAAGAGTATAGCTGGGTTTGATACTTTTGAGGAGATACTGCAAGAGATTCATCAACACGCAGATCATGCAGAGCCATTTTGTTCGGCAAATCGCCTTAAACCATCGACATTATTCTGTTGCTTATACAAGCTATTTACTATGAACTTGGAAGATGATAATCTAAATTTGTTATTGGAAGATACTACCAGTGTCTACGCTAGATGTTGCGGATTCCTATACATACGTTATTCATTTCACTATGAAAAGGTAACCACTTTTATTAATCCAGTTGTATAAATGGTTTAAGCCATATCTGCTGGATATACAGGAGTTTACAATAGACCTTGCAAAATCTAAAACGGTTACTTTAGGTGGCTATCTTCACTCACTTTTGATTGATGAAAAGTATTTCACCATTGGTAAATAAAATAATTACTTAGTGTTGCCTCGATTGCCGATTAAATTTAAGAACAATTGCGTACCTGAAATTTTGGAATTTGAGGAGTTTCGGCGTAGGAAAATTACAAATCTACGCAATATCGAACAATTCACTAGTAATGTTCAAATAGAATTTTTCGATGGGTAAATACAAAAGTTATGTAGGCAAAGATGGAAACGTGGTCAAGTGATTGAAGTACATCCTAAGGGCGGATTGACAACTATAACCGTATCCAAAAGTGATGGAATGTCAGAAATAGTGGATTTGAGTGCCATAAAATTGCCTAGTGAATGCAAAGATGATGATAAGAGATCGGGTCGGTATGATGGATCCAGGTCTAGAGATAGGGACTATAGGGGCTCCAGGGATAGAAGAAGATCCAGATCGAGAGATAGGGACAGGAACAGGTACAGAAATATGGATAGGGATATGCGCAGAGATAAAGGCAGAAGATCCAAATCTGTAGATAGAACGTATGGCAATCATCGCAACAATAAAAATAGCAACTATGATGATAGATATGAAGAATATAAGAGAATTGAGAGAGAAAAGGCATTAGCAAGTGGAAAAGTAGGTAAATTGTTACATAGGATTACTCCAGACGCCCTTCCAGTTTCAAAAGCTCACTATCATGCAGAGCCAACATATACCACTAATTGTACAATAGTTTAAACACGAATTTACTAAATTAGAAAAAATCCATTAAACAACTATTTAATATATAATTTTAGTTTAATGTGGATATAGCTTATAGAGTGTTTAGTTTTTGTAGTGTCAGAGTGAGATGAGACTGATAACGCATAATCTTCTCGCATGGCAAGTTGTAACTGATATAGTAATGTCAAAAGTTGTACAAATGGGTATCCCCTTAGAATTGACAGTGAAGCTATTATCGTGAAGGAGAAGAATAAGATAGATCGAGAGTTTGTTGAAAAAATGCTCACTCGCCTAGATTATTATGTGTTGCATTCTGCAGCTAAAAGTATCGGAATAGACATCCCCCCTACCTACGATCGCGACGTTCAGCTTAGTGATGAATTTATAGACACAGTTGGGAATACAATTTTAAATGTATAGCGCATATCATATAGGTATCAGTTAAGGAGGGCAAATTGGTATGCCCATCATGTGCTCATGTGTTTACAATTAAGAATGGTAGCGTAATTATTATGTAGGAATCCCTAACATGGTCTTGAAGGATGAATGATTATGGTATAATAATTTTAGTGGGAATTTCCCCGAAGAATTTTTTAATTTTTAAATCTAGTATCTAAAGCCTACTTTGAGCATCATACGGGTAGTACTATCACAGATGTGATAGAAATTTTTAGAAAAATAAGTAAAATTTACACATCCAGATTTACTATAGATGTCTATTGCGAATTAGTTGAGTATTTAGTGAGCGTAGAATATGTTACTAGTTGTGATTTTCAGAATTATTCGTGAATCCTAAAAAAATAATATGTAGTGGTCGGTGAGCACTATATGCTAGTGAGTGTGCGATAAGTAAAATGGTCCGTTTCATTGACTTCAAGTGCGACTTGTCTGGGGAACAAATTTACTTTGAAAAGAGCGGTTTGAAATTGGAAATTGGTGGGAAACTCGGAGGAGGTGCATACGGCGACGTCTTCCGAGCTTATCTGGTGGACAACTTACACACTGGTCTAGAGCAGCCGGCTAAGAAACGATCGATCGAGCCCAAAAATAGATCGTACAAAACAGCTTCGGCCCATGAATTTTGCATTAGAAGAGTGTCCCAACTTGATACTCGTGCCATTAACTCGTTGGACTCTACTAGGGAAAACTTTGACTCCAATAAATATACAGTGGATATGTGTGTTCCTTCTAACCCCCCCAAAAGGGATGCTGATTTCGCAATTAAATACTTTAAAGATGATTCAGTTAAGATTCTAAAGCAAGGTCTCACCTCGGCGACAATAAGGGAATTATCAATTATGAAGGTAGTAACGTATGTGACGTAGAGTTGCGAGGGTCATCCAAATATTTTGAAAGTAATCGACATTTTTGTGGGTAATTACAATGATTATGTAGATCCACACCCTAATATATGCAAAAAACTAAACGCTCAACTTCAAACATTTTTCTCCACCTTCCAAGACAAGGATCTCATTGAGAAGGAGTTTAGTTTTTACCCATTTGCTGAAACACAACCGTTTGTTTTAGCCCTTTACGAATATTGCAAAGGTGTGTAATTATTAATTGTATAGGCGGGGACCTTAGTAAACAAATAAACAAGTGCAATAGGCAAATTCCGCAGCAGCAGATGGCGCTACAGATGTTGCATCCAATGCCTAAACAGATTCTGGAAGATTGTATCGGTGAACCCTGTCGCGGAATGCCCATACAACAAGTGAAATGGTACAGCTTTCAACTGCTAAACGGGTTGGCTTATTTGCACAATCTTAAGGTTAGTGTCACATTGCATTATAAAATGTTTGTCTAATAAACAATGTTTTAGTGTATTCTATCTTAGTGCAAAAAAATGTGTTATAACTCTATTTTTTGTTTCATACAATTTTTGAAATGATATTTAAATGATTTAGATTGAACATCGGGACCTGAAACCTAACAACCTGATGCTGGATAGCAATGATAAATTTGCCGTGTTAAAGATAGGAGATTGGGGTCTGGGCCGAGAGAATCGATCTCTAGACGGTACTGTTACTCCCACTGTATGCACTCTGTATTATCGTCCTATAGAAATCATCTTGGGTAGTATAAACCTGAACAAAAATCGCAATGATATCCTTATAGATGGGGCGCAGACTCAGGTGTGTAAATGTTTTGTTTTAAAAATTTTGTGTTTTAAAACAAATTCTCAACCACTATCCATTACCTAACAATTTCCACTAATATTTTAGTGATTTCACAAATATTTATTATAATTTCTACACTAAATATTTGGATGTTTAAATACTAAGTAATTTGTGGATGCTAAATAGCTATTGATTATGCTGTTGTAGTATAACAATTTTCATTTGAATAAATTTTTTAATTAGTAAACTCGTCTGAAACACCTGAAACACAATAAAAACAATTTCCTTTGCCAATCTATTGTCTCATATATTATGCCTATCAGTGTTACATGTTAAGTGTGAATGAATTATGGGGAATTTTTGCGGCGAAAATTTTTTAATATAATATTTCTAATTTAGATTCACTCCTATGGCCTAAACTCGGATATATGGAGCGCTGCATGTATAATAGCGGAGATGGTAACGGGACAACCCCTTTTCCAAGGGCACTCGGATTTTCAAGTGCTCACTCGTATAGTCATGGCCTTGGGTAAACCGACAGAAAATGAATGGAAGAATTGTTCGCTGTAAGTCACATGCAACAACAAATGTGCTATAAAGCACCACAATTGTTGGGATTCAGTGTATGATTACATGAACTAACCTAGTTCAGAACACTATCCATTCCGAGACGATCTTTACAATATACATGTAGAAGACAAGATGAATAATCTACGCGTTGCGCTCTTTCAGCGCATGGATGACCTAGGCCTGGATCTACTGCTAAAGATGCTAGAATATAATCCGCACAAACGGATAACTGCACAGATGGCTCTATCCCATCCCTGGTTTGCAGATGTAAATTTTAGGAAACTTGACTCTCTTGGCGTGATAAACTGCTACAGTAATGCATTGAAGGCCAAGTTTGGCGTGAAAACGGTAGAGTACATGGAGGAACGGTGCAGCGGTATAACAACAACAACTTTACTGTCACATGTAATGCACAGAAAAGATGGAGTGAGGGATAGCGTGGTTGATGTGATAGAGGGAGACTTTTTAGCGGCATATAAAACAATAGAAGAAGGACGGTTGCCCATCGCAATACAGCAAGTACAATAAGTAACGGCATGACACAGTGTAATCGGTTTATAATATTTTGAGTCGAGTTATTAATTTTTTAGTTATATTAGCGATTAGTTTAGGATGGTTGATTGTGTAAATATTGAATATGAAGGAAAGGTAGGATAAGGACAAAATGTGGGGCTGGATTAGAAGATAACATCAGATCGACTGGTAAGTAATCGCAAGAGAACGAATTCCTGGGGCATTTACCAGGATAATAAACAAACTCAAAAACATCTGATGCATTTTCACACAATCCTGCTTAATTATATCAATTAATCATGGAATCTAAGCTAAGTGATGGTACGCAGATTGATGAATCCATCCCGGTCAAACTACCAGGCAATTATCCCAACGCCCACACCTCAATTGGTATGGTTAACTCTACTGGAGAACCCCCCTCTTACCCCGACATAGAACCCTACAAATATATGGAATCCCTTAGTTATTCCAATTCGCAACCTCCAGGAATCTCAAATGCAGTCAATGACTCCTACACCGAAGAAGGTGTGGAAGGTACACGAGTTATAGATGAAACGCATATCCATCAGGAATATTTACCAACGCATGTTCCACATGCAGAGTATATGCAGCCCTATGGCACAGAATTTGATCTCTCCCATAACGGCACCAACACCTACGGGGCCCTAGTGACTGACGGCATAGGGTTGGGTATGTCTGTGTCAGACCCTCTGGGCGTAGATATGGGCCATTTAAAGGAAAATGTAAAGGGGCGCCATCCGATGTACCCCGCTGCAATGCGAATGCAATCGCATGATGGAATGCCCTTGTTGCACGCTGACTCATTGGAGCAGCACAGAAGGAGTATTGGCAAGGGTAGGAAAAACAAAAGTGAGGCTAACGAATTGGTTAGGAGGGCGAAACAGCTGCCTAAAGTTATGGGCGTGAGATATGACGCCAACCACCAATACTGGGTCGCCACTTGGTACCAGAATCGCAAAAGAATGGATCGCTATTTCTCTGTTGGCCGCTTCGGTTTTGAGGAGGCCCGTCTCCTTGCAATTGACTGCAGGAAAACTGCAGGAAAATCTCTGCAGGGCAAGAGCTATGATAAGCAGATGTCTAATGAGAAGCATATGAAGGTTGTTGATATGTATGGTGAGGAATTTGCAGCGAATAATCTATCTGTGGTGGCAGGGATGCCTATGGGTTACATGGACCCTGTTCATATGCAACACATGGACTCTGATAAGCTTAATAGTGATAAGGGGGAAGAGTACGCGGATGGTGATATGAAACACAGGATACAGTATAGGGGCGGAGATCCCAATAAGAAGAGTAAGGATTTTAATCGTCTAAATGTGTCGAAAGTGGCTCTAAATTACATCCTTTCCGATCTGTGTAACAATTGTCTGCCTACAATTCTTGAAAACAACCATATGCCTGGCGAACTATACATTCACTGTTATAATAAAATATCCGATCATCTGCAAATGATAATCACAGCTAGCCAGTCTGAGGACATTGAAAAATATCTACATTTGTTCCAGTTGTGCATCCAAAACCGCGTGCTGCCTAGCGCCTTGCAAGTCCAAGAGCAGCGAGCCATGATCACCAGGCTCTGTCAGATCTAGTATCGGCCACAGTTCAAGACGCGGCATTTATACTAGTAACTGCCCATTTGACATATTTGCTTATATTGTTTTATCTAACTTTTTTGATTAATTTTTCCCCACGCTATTTTGTTGGATTGTGTGTGTAGTACACTGTAGTCTCCGATAGAATTTCACTTGTGGTGCAGAATTCACTTGTATACATTAATGTGATTGCGGTAATTATTTGTGCTTGGATGCATTTACTACGGATTGTATGTGATGTAAAATCTTTATTTTGTAGCCTTGTTTCAGCATGAACTAACTAAATCATATAATATTTTGTGTATGTCTTTTTATGGGTCTTTATATAGCAAATAATCAATAATTATAGGTATCTATTAGATACCTATGGTTTCATCTCTTCATTGACATTGTTTGGCTCAGCGCCTATGTATGTAACCTTTTGTGATTATGTAATTTGAATATTAGCATTTGCGTAGATGCCTCAAAAATGCAATACGGATGATATCATAACTCCACATTTCATTCCATTTTCGTTCATTTGTCATATTTATCTATCCGATCTATCTATACAGATACAATGGTAGTTAATGTTACTCATTGTTATTTGTTCTTATTGTAAATATATTGCCCGTTGAGCATATATTATTGGGTGATGAAAAATGCGATACTCTTATAATATATACACTGAACGGCGCTGTCAATAATCACATGCATGTACGTGGTACAATTGCCTATTGTTTCACGTTGATAGGGTAATCATCATTACCCAGGTGTTGTCAACGCATTCCCAAGTTATTTATTATAAGGGGCATCAGTCATAACAATTATATATGGTAATAAACATTCTTAATTAAATAGAGTTGGGGAAATTTGTTAGTAGCATTTAGGGTTATAGTTAGGATCTTTTCGTTGGTAAATAACATGGGTTTAGGATTACAAAAGATGTTTTAGGAAGCAAAAGTTTAGGGATTAATATCATAATAACTATGTTTTAGGATGTCATGCATTCTCTATAATTGTTTAACTTTGTAAAAAGTATAATTTTATCATTTGTTAGCAAAACACATATAATGATCAATATAAGTTTACACACGTCTAAATATTTATTTTAGATGAATAATCTACGCTATTTATTACGTAGAAAATGTGTAAATTTGTGGAATCTTCGTCGATTTGTATCACTGGCACATTGTATAGTGCACAATATCGTATTCTAGCATGTGCCGATTCAATATACAGAAGTTTCTACTACCCTTAGATAACAGTTTATTTACTAGAATTAGGTTATCAAAATCTCTGATTTAGACCTCTAATTTACGGACCTAGAGAAATGGTGAAACCGCATTTACATTTATGCATTGCACGGGGTGAAGACGTTCACTATCTTAAAAGTTTGGATTTTGTGATATAGGATTTGGATTGGACCATGTTTGGGGAAAAATTTACTTCATAAGTTTGCACATTTGGCTTGTTAATCGCAGATTTCATGCCAACGTAATTCGGCATTTAATAGTAGAGAAATCGCATACGTAAAATCGTTATTTGGGATATGCTGTGGGAGTACATTCGTTATTTGATGTTTAACATCGAAGTAAGTATTGTATTGCAACAATACAAACACGAAATGCTTGGGTTACATCCGTTGTCTTTCGTTATTTACAAATTATCGGCAAATTATTTTAATTGTACATAATCATCAACTTATTTAGGTACGCGAAGGAAACTTTGGTAAAACGTTGAAAAAGGTGCAAGAACAGGTCTACGGTCTATCATTAGCTCTGGACCAATCCCTTGATACGTGCCAACTCGAAGCTGAACAATTGGCAGCCATGAAATATGCCCTATGGGTATTTTTATATAATATGGACAAGCAAATGGAGTATAGCAATGCACTAATGAATGTAACAATGTATGTAATGGACATGAACAACTTTATCGCATTATTACCCAAGGAAGAGTTTAAGCAGGGTGCTTTTATATGGTACGTTTAATTTTATTTAGGCCACACTAGTGACTTGTATTATTATTATTATTATGAAATTTTTACCTAATATAAATTTGAAAATCTTCTACGCAAAAATTACAAAAAAATCACAAAGGCAATTTGTTTCGATCCGTTTTGACATGTATATTCAATCTAATGTTCATTTTCCACAAGTGAGATAATTTTTTTGCCACTTTATCCTGTATCCTAGCGATTATTTTTCCACCAGTGCCACAAATGATCTTTGCAGCCAAATCTGTCTTTGTGTATAGTTCCTAAATCAAGTGATTAAATACATGTTCAATAAGTGTAGTTGTGTCATCTATTTTAGTCCAACCAACAGTTTTATGTCCTATCTTATAAGGTAAGTCCTTGTTGAACCAACAGAAAATGTATGTACGTATGGACTGTTCTAGGATTTGTATCTTTGACATTGGTGTTAGTAGATCATGAGGGTAAATCCAAGGCGATTGCTTTGAGTATCGCTCCAGTACATCCAAAAGATATTCAATACCCAAATTCTTTTTTGCAGAAGTATAAATGACCTGTGAAAATGACCCATAAACTTTCAGCTCCTTAAACCTAGACTTGGCCCACTTGATACTGTCCAATAAATCACTCTATGTAAGCACTTATACAATTGTATTGCAGTAATGTGTAATACTCACTTTGTTTAGTACCAAAATGACAGGTATTCTATTATAACACTCATCCATTCCAGCTTCAAGTAATTCATCTGATTCTTCTATGAGAGATTCAGTTAAAGGGTCAGAATCTGTAGGTTGTGATGATGATTTGATTGTTTTAGGGGTAATACTACGAATAAGTTGAAAAAGCTGTGAGCAGGGTCTCTTTACAACATCCACAACAAGAATACATACATCGCATTCATGGTATCCCCTCCATGCAGCCCTTAGAAGCTCTTTGCCAAAGGATCTTTTGTATTGAAATGGAATGATCCCCGGGTTGTCAACAAATACGATTTGGCAATTGTCCCTGGTCAATACAGCAGTTATATTTTCCCTATATAAACAAATTATCTACCTGGTGGTATTGACTTTGGGAGATACAGCAGCTAATGAAGTGCTTAGTAATGAATTTAGCAACGAACTTTTACCTAAATAAATCATTGTGCCACCTGCATTGGGTAAGCCAATAATTGAAGCTCTGAGAGTTCTGGCATTTTGAGGAGATTCTGGCACACTCCATAGTGTAGATTCTGCCTATAATCAAGTTAAAATTACATGTATTGGCACAACGCCTCGTGTAATACTACGTTTATTATCCGGATTACGAAAAGGTTCCGTGTCTAAACTTTGACCGCTATTGTGAGTATCGCGGTTCCATATTTGTAAGCGCTGCAATCTTGACATGATGCTGAAATGTCTATTTGACAATCTGACACTCATGTACCTTATGGTTATGACCCCACTCAAACTATCAAATTACGTATATACGTTTTAGGTTAGTGCTGAGATGCACAGAGGAAGTTTGAAAACAGACGCTGAAATTGTATATAAACAAAACAAATTTCATCAGAAAGAATTGGTTAAATGGGAGGCTGGAAGTGACTACGATTCCCAATGTACACAAAATTGTAATACCAACAACAACTCATATTTGAATGTGGGAGATTTGCCCGGGATATTTAACCTTCCTCCTTTGTATGGGCCACCAAAATGCTCTTCCCTCCACGTTTCTGGCTATGACGAAAATTTGTATACCACACAACTTGACATATCCACCATTCCCAAGGAAGTACAAGAAAGGGCTTCAAAAATCGCTTTGGAAATCCAAGAAACTCAGAGGGACTCCTTTTCCGAGGGGTCTGTAGATGAGCCTGATGTATCTTCCCTAGTGGTTGAGGATAGTGATGGTCATATTTGTAGTACCTTTGGATCAGCATTGTCCCCAATTGACAATTCGTCGGTTAATTCTAATGTTTCAGAGCATACATGCAAGTCCCAATTAATACCCACTGCTCCACCTTCATCACCCCTTAAAGAATCAGATCTGGATTCTCACAATTCAACCAATAATTGTAAGGGTACCAAGGCTCCTTTTAAATTTAATCCCAATGCCGCAGAATTTGTGCCAATGGCCTACGGAAGGGGATTATAATCGCAAAGTGCGGCTTAATGGCCACGATTGTTTTTAATTAATTTCTACAACCACTCACTACCTATCCACAATAGATACTATTACATGCATTCATGGATGTGGTGTTTGCTGTACAATAGATAAATACATATAATGATTATCAGTGTAGTATGTGAACGACGAAATAATATGTGGATATGATTATACTTTAATTTTGATGTCCGTTTACAATAAAGTGTTTGCGTGTATGTGCAGATATCTAAATATTATATACGGCGAATATCTTCCGTTGGAAAATTAAGTACATGCAATAGAATATATTTAGAAATTGAGTTTTTGGCTATTTAAATGTGTTGGATGTACATTCATAATTGTTAGCTACCCGAAGAAATGATTTTTTAATATATAATAAGTAGCTGGGTAAGTGTGTATGTGTAATTGTTTGTCGTGTAATATAAGTTTTGTCCACTGATGTAGAAGGTGTTTTTAATAATAATTACTGGTGATTTATTAACAACTAAATTGGTAAACTGTGTATTCTAAGCATGCCTGTGTATGTTATTAGTGAGTAAGCGAGTAGATGCGTGTTGGTGCACATATAAACAGCTGTAAATGGTAGCGCTAAAAGGCGAACATAACAGCATTAAACTCCGAGGAGTTGAGAATGACACAATTAGAGTTCCTAAATCAAATAGGAAGCTAAACGGTAATCAACTAAACACGCAAAAGCCATTTACAAACCAGCGTCTGGATTCCACGAACTTCAACAGATCCCCAGGAAACATTTTTGTCGAAATAGACAAGAGCATTGACTTTAATTTAAATATCACAGAACTATTAAAGAATGATTTGTCTGATAACGGGGTTGCTATCTCAGATAGTCAGAAAGTGTTATTACACTCATTATCATTTCTGGTAGGGTTTTCGGTCATCCTTTTCACTGCGGGTATGATTAAATATATCAAAATTGCATTTAGAAAGTATAGGACCAAGAAAATGACTGGAAATTTTGACAAATGGATCGACACTAGTGGTATTAGTTTGGCAGAATGGAAGGGGAAACAAACTACCATCATCCGCATTGAAGATTACGAAGATGTCACTCAAATTAGTACGGAAGAGACATCAGATTCCAATGAATCCATCATTTCGGACTTCGAATCGAAAAGCGATTAGGGGACCTACACTCATACTAAAACTATAATAGAAACGGAATCCGGTGTGAAAATAACTCCAACTAATCAGAGTGTGGTTATCGCAATGGGTTATCAGCTAATAATTTTTGCAAAATGCACTTATATCTAATGCAGTTGTTATGAACATAATCATTAATATTATGACGATCTGTTTGGTACATTTTGTATTTGTAACTGCACATATCACAATTGTCACTAATTATTTGTGAAATTGTAAAAAATGAGGGATTGTATCATTAACTAAAATATCAATTTTGTTTATATATAGTTTTTTGTAACATTTTAATATTGTATGATTAATGGAATAATGATAATAATAAAACATTAATGACGATTTATAAATATTGATAAATTTTTATACTGATCTAACTTATCCTGTACAATATATAACAATAGATAGGTATTATTTCAATTGCATTATTAAGCATAGCAGTATTGAGTTATAATCTACTTAACATATAAAACATGATATATGATATCTAATAAGCCTGTTGCAACTGTCGCTAAATATGCATATTATAATAACTGAATTAACTAAGTAGATTCGAAAAATTAAACTAAAAATTGTATTTATAATTACAAAGCCATAATTCAGGCACAAATGTATAAATGATAAATGGGTATTATTCAAGATTGAATTGGTCAAGGGGGCGGGCTGATGTGACATTGGACCAACAAATGAAAGGGTTGTCAACTCCACTTTTAGACATTTTTGATTCATCATTTACCATTCCAAGCAGGCTAGAAGCAGAAGAGTTGCTTCTTTCCCTTTTCTGTGATTTACCCTGGAATCGTACTAACAGGTTCTGGTAATCACATGTATGTTTGACAAACTCTGTGAATGATTCATCATCACTCTCAGTATTACCAACTAATTTTGCCGTGGAAATGTCATATATAGGGTTGATTGTATCATTTTTAGTTGATTTTCGGAACTTGAGAAAGAATTTGTCCAAACTGTTACTGAGTGCTACGGTGTCGGAAAATATCTCTAGAGACTTCAACACCCATTTGCTGAGCTGTACCTGTATATTCTTGTACTCGTATCTTACATCAGCAAGTAGTATAGCTCCATAATCATCTGCATGCCTTATACATCGTCCCATGGCCTGATTTACGGCCTTAATGGCACTCAAAACATGCCAGTTGTATGTGCCATCCCTCAGCGCATTTACGACATCTGTGGAGTTATTCTGTGTATTTCTAATATAATTCATTTTAAGAGATACTCTGAAATCATGTGGGTTTGGATATGGGATACCACAAATAAAAATACCTCGACAATAATCGTTAGGGAAATCTACCCCCTCGGCAATTTTACCCCGGAATACTGCAAAAAACAACGCACCCCTTCCACTATCCACAACATTTTTAAACGAATTTAGATTATCATCAATGGAATCATTTGAGTCGGTGGATTTTACCACTTCAATGAAAATCAGTTTGTAAGAATATAAATTGTGATAAATTCCTGTGTTTTTCCACACCTCTATGGTCTCATTCATGTTGGTATAGCTTGGAAAAAAACATAGTATACCACCAGGTACTGATTTTACGAATAGTTTAAGCAGTATGCCCAGTTTGACTATGTATTCATGACTAGACCTGGTGCTATATGTGGATATCAGTTGTTGGTCCTCAAAATTTCCAACCTTATCTCTAAACCTTTCCCGAAATATTTTGAGTTTTGATGAGATACAACCTACCCAAACCCTATCACTAGAGATGATGTGTTCATTTTCCAAAACTATGGGAAATTTGATATAGCCCCCGCTGATATTTGATATGAAATTGTCAATTGGGGACAAAGTGCCTGATGTAAGTATTAAATTCCTTATTTTCTCATTTTTCAGCTTGGTAAATGTGCAACTAGCGTTCATACATTCAAACAACAAAGATCTATACATAAATTTGTTGTTGTTATTACCAGTATCAATACGAAGTACGGCGTAAAAATGTTGGCAATTAGCTCGTAACCATTGAGATGTTAACTGAAGAAGCGAATTTTTGAGCCTATCAATGGATTGTATCTCAATGTTTACATTCTTATTAAAACTTTCATCGCTAATTTTTGTTGCCATTATGAAGGTTAAGCAGCCAAATTCTTGCTCCAGACTGTTTTGCGAATTCTTGTCTAATATTGCCGAAGTTAAGGTGTTTAATATGGATATTGTATCGAATATTACAAAATCATCGCCAACTTTGCCTACAGTATAATGAAAATCTACCCTTTTAATCTTATGCATCATCCTATTATTATCTAGGTCAAGTGAAGATAGAAAGCAGTCTAAACGTTGCAAAGTGGCATATAACGATAAAAGTTTATTTAGATACGGATTATCATCCTTTTCTTTGTTATACATGTCTTCGTTGACGGTTGTGATAATTCTTTTAAGGAAATCAATTGATCGAATTACATCCATTTGATATATGTTGAATGACATAACTCTCTCCGCAAAATCATCGATATTGTGTGCCTCATCAATTATAATAATTGCATCGTTCAAGTCCAATTCAATTGAATCTCGTATTGTTTGGCAGAACAAGTAGTTATAAGGCATCAATATGAAATTGCTAGTTTTATGTGCCTCTCTCATTACGTAGAACGGGCAAAAGCCATATTTTTTACCCATTGAAGTCAAATCTTCGACATCCATAACATCCATAAGAATGTTAAGATTATTGTACTCCTTAGAACGATATCCATTGTAGTAGGTACAGGTTCTAGTGTGAACCAATGCCTTACAGTAACCATCCAGTGCATTTCCCTTCATCTTGGAACACTGAGAGTGGATACATAATTTGTCCCTAGATCCTAGAATTGTTGCATTAATTCCTATTTCTCTAAGCCTATCATAGTAGGGAACCTTCTTGAATTCATTGATGAAGTGATTTAACTGCCCGTGAGTACGAGTGGTGTATATAATTTTAAGCCCCGGAATTCGCTTATCGCATAAATAAGCAAGTGATGCGCATAGTAAACATAAAGTCTTTCCAGTTCCAGTAGGTGATTCTATTAAAGCATTTTGGCCATATTCTATACTTCTAATGATAGCCTCAATGAGCAATTTCTGCGGTTCATAAATTTTGTATGGAAATTGCACATCAATTCCAAGAACACTAACGACATTTTTCTCCATAAACTATGTAAATGTGGAAGAGTTTGTGGGTCTAATCTATTCATTCCACTAGCAACATTATGGAAGACTCATTTTGTGAATGTAAAAATTGGTGATAAGTTGATTGTAGATTAGATATACTTAATTGTACAGGGAATTGTGTAATTACACAGTGTGTTATTCACAAAACTTACAAAATTTGCAACAACTAAATACTAAACACTATAAATAAATAAGGTGAGTTGTGCAATGGCTTCACAGCCAGGTGCCAATGTATACACAACCTGGGCAGAACAGATCCTAGCATCATCAGTTAGGAATAATAAATTCCATATGCATGATCAGCGTAATGAAATTCCTGTTAATGAATTAAAGGACTTTCTTTCGAAAATTTTGATCGAAGCAAACACAAATATAATGCATTCACGCTTCAAAGCCGCAATAACACAACTCTACCACAATTTCGCTAAAAAACACAATCACCATTATAATAATGATGACCTAAACTACGCAAAACAATGTTGGATACATTTCCCCGTGGAAATGTGGTTCATTATATTTAAAGCCAGCCACAAAATACAGTCCATAGTGGAGCTCACAAGTTATGTAAGGAAACTAACCCTTAAGGAACGTTTAAATTTGATTTTTACAATATATAATCTCATTCCCAATCAGCTCAAACAAGAAGATGATGTGCCACAAATTCACGATTCAACTGGACGGGCACAATCGAATGAATCCTTTGGATTCATCATTAAGGTGTTTGAACACACTAAAATTAGCATTAAAAAGCGTAAAATTAAACACAAAGGATTTAAATTGTGTATTGTCAAATGGGCTAATGATCGCAAAGTAAATAGTACAAATGAACCTTTGCGTTCCAATGGATTGATTAAGTGTAAAACATCAATATGGAGCTTAAATAGGGATTTGAGTAAAAATACAATAATGAAAGCCAATCTAATCATTGAATGTCTAATTTTTCTGTGCGAATTGGCAAGGGGATTCGATGATTTGCCGATAATTTCATACAATCGAATATCAATAGATAAAATACCTATATACAAAAGGTCAAATGGACCACTATTTCGAGTAAGATTGACAATTGTACAATATGAAAAATGGAATTTAAATTTTTGTTTCGCCGACTTAAATCTGACCTTTTTGATCTCAATGAAAAAGGCATCACTCAAACAAATTGGAAATATGAGCGAACTTAATAATTTAAAGTGGTTAGAGGAGTATAAACAATGCTTTCATGTCAAGCAAAACTATATGCATGACGAGGTACATCCGCTACTATCGTGTGTATATTTATTTAAAGATATAAACTTCTCGCATATATACAAGAGCTATGCTCTGGACAATAGCAACATTATCCTACCACACCGGCCTCAATTTCCCCTAATTAGTTCCATAATAAACATATCAAAGTGTTGTTTATCCCGACGAAATGTTAATACTTTGGACATTAAGGACATCCCCTCCATTGGATCGTCCGAACAGCAAATGAATATCACCAACATATACAGCGATATATTGTACACAATAGACCTATTGTTTGAACAGTCGCAATCAAATATACAATTTCCGGCTAACACTATATTGCCTTCAATTAATACAATTCTAGAGTGGACTTTGGTACTAGTTTTGTCCACGGTATACGATTCCACGCTTCTATATAACGTTATTATCAGATTGACATTGTTTGGTATGGAACTAACTCCATTGAATAATTTAGATGGTGTATTGCCAAACTTTACATGTGATTACTTAAAATTTGGATTCGATCCCGCAGAATTGGACATATGTCACCTAGATACTCAATTGTTGCTCATACATAAATTGACCAGTAAATCACACAAACTTTCAAATTTGGAATATATACTTACTGACATAAATAAATTAGTTGGTAACAATATTAATCCTGCGGCTATAGGAGCGAAGATGAAGTGCCTAGAAAAGATCATGAAGTTCATACTATGCAACCTAAAGATGGGATACCAAGTTTATCTATCAGACTACGAGTATATAAAACAATTAATAGATTGTGAAATTAATTATGGAAATTTGGTGAGCGTTGACCTACTTGTGACTTTGTCACTTGCCGAAATGATTAATACTAGGTATTACTCATCTCTCAATTATGTCAAATTGGCATTGTGGCGGAATGAATTAGATACAAATTGTTGGAGGATCATTTTCACACTAAAGCGCATAAATAAACAACAAAATCACCATCATCTTGTTAGAATTTGCAATGAAGGCATAAGAAAGCGGGTGTTTAAAGGTAACCGAATAAAATTTCATTCGGGACAACGCGTCCGGGCGATATATGCACTCCGATATACTACTAATATCGACCTAACACAATTACCTGTTGAATCATTATCAATTGTGTTGATGAAAACATTCAAATTAGCCATACATTTGGAAGGTAAACTATTGGATTGTGACTGGTGGTTCCCTTGGGAAATGCACATTGCTAAAAGCATCAAAGCACAAAATGCAGTTCATAACATACAATATGATGTGTTAATAAATGGTAAAATTTCCAATCTAACTAACAAATACAAAAACAGCAAACGATCAAATGATAAAATATTGGAAATTTTACTCCAAAATTTGTTTAAAAATGACATAAGTGGTATAAACGATACCCTATGGGTACTATCTGATATTGAATTTCCATTGTGTAAAAATGAAAAGGTTTACGAATTATTCATCGTTTTGTGGGCCCTGTGTCATGCCGGCTATGCAATGGCAGTGATTGATTTGATTGGCTTAAATACCAAAGGCGATCCGCATTCATCGTACCTGGCCTTATATGCCCAATTGTGTCTGACAAAGAATGTATACGAAAGTAAATTATTTGGGAGGGTGCGTAATGTAAGAAAGAAATATCTGAGTTTCCATAAGTTGACTAGGCTAGAGGCTAGGTTGCATCTTGCTGCCGGGGAGTTTATTAAGGCTAAAAGACTGTTTTTTAGGGCAAAGAAGGGTTATTTTATGGGTGCTAAAAGCGGGAAATGTGATGAAAAATTGTTGTCTACCCTAGTAGATAACATTTGCTTTAGTCATTCCATCACATCCACAGATATTCTGTGTGAGAATTATTGTAGAAAGCGTCTAAAATATCAAGCGTTATATTTATAACTATACATTATCTAAATTAACACGTAAAACTACACAGATTACATTAGTTAGAGTAGTAAAGTACACATACATACATACATACCCCATGCATACTGATTGAGTGTGGCATACATGTAATATAGCTTATAATGGTCAGTAAACATTTATTCAGTTGTCCGCATTCTTTGGAAGCGGTTGCACATTGGAAATTGATCTAATCTCTGTCCCAAACCGACCCAAGATCTCCGTTGAGATAGATGGAAAGGACGAGATGTTGTGTATATTTTCAGTAAAGCTCGTACTTATTTAGAACGGAGAGGATGTCTGTGGCAATGCATTCGTCAAACTTAATAACGGTAAAAAATTCGAACATAATGGCATCAAAGTGGAATTGGTGGGCCAAATAGGTAAATCGACATTCATCTAGAATGTCTAAATGACCGTGCATATTCGTATGACTTTTTTTCAATTGCTAAGGACATGGAACCTCCTGGTTGGTGCGTGATGACTTAGGTGTGCTGATTGAGGACAAGAAATACTCTTGGAAATTCTCTTCCTCAGACATGCCGCATGAATCCTACTATGGAGTAAACGTTAAGCTTCATTACTTTGTCAGATTATCGGTAGCCAAACCATATGCGAGGTAAATTGTTAACTATTACTTAGTTCTGTGTCGGAAGAGATGCCTTTTATTGTACAAAATTTATCCTTACCTCCCTCCATTAACAATACAATTAAGATGGAGGTACAGTATATTATATTTGATATCAATATTTTATATTATTATATCCTATATGAAAAGAATAACTCAGGTTGGCATAGAAGATTATTTGCAAATGGAATTTGAGTATGATAAAGCTATTTACCACCTGAAGGACGCGATTGTTGGAAAGGTAATTGAAACGATTGCAAATTATCCTTAGAACTGTTAATGTAGGTATACTTTCTATTAGTGGCTATCAACATAAAATACATGGAAATATCAATTCTGAGGGTTGAAAATGTATCCATAGGTTATCATAACATTAATATTAGGAAGGAGCAATATCACTGAGACCATATTCCACAACAACTTTGAAATTATGGATGGTTCACCTATAAAAGGTGTGGCAATGAATCTCATCTAGGAGAATGCATCCCAGTTAGGCTCTATTTGGCTGGCTTAAATTTATCGCCATCGTATAAAAATGTCCAAAACAAGTTCACCGTACAACACTATATAAATTTGGCTCTGGTGGACGATGAGGGAAAGAGGTAAAATAGTCAAAAATTTAGATATTTTAAGAAGCAAGAAATTAAATTGTGGAGAAAAGAATTTGGTTGAAATTGTATGATATATGGTTATTAATTTAATTTTACTGGAATCCGCCACTCACATATACTAGTGTAGTAATTTGGAAAACAATTTGTCCAATAATGGGATGGTTGTTTGACAATTGTTTACGTATATCATTTATTGTGTTAGACTATGAAAAAATATATCAAACACAAATGATGCTAATAGTATATGTGAAGGTAGCGATTATACTAGTATATAGGTCTGTATGAAAGCACCACACCATTGGGTATGGACGAGTTTAAGCGGTTCAACATAATGCAATCTCTTCTGGAAACGTTGGACAAAATGGTGGCAGGGTCTTTTATCCGCAAGGAATTGAAGGATCTAATTTGTCGGGAAGCTTTGAAGGTATTTATTAATATAATTTATACCGTGAATCTATAAATACGATCGTCTACATTTATAAAAATTAATTATGACATACATTTTTAAATTAGGCCACTGCATGCGAATTTATTGGCAACAACATTAGCTCTACAGAAATGAATTTTACAGGCAATTTGAGTTACTATAAATTTAACCAATCGCACTGGGTTTTCTACACTAAAGACCCTATCATTGAATGTACAGATGAAATATCACTCAAAAATTCTAGGGAATCCTCAAATCCCATAACTCCGAGAGTTCATTCCTACAAAGGACACCTAAAATTGGTGGCCCTAACTCCTGAACAGATAGGCATCAAAGACTCACATCATCCATAAAATTTGTAAGTTTTGATCTTATAAATTTTAGATTAATATCTAATTGAAGCTTATCAATTGTTTATGAATTATAATCCAGTGTATATCTTTAGAGAGCCTACATTTACGTCCTAGCCGAGCGTTAGTAGTCCAACGGTTAGGATTCCTGCCTTCCAAGCAGGTGACCCGGGTTCGACTCCCGGCTAACGCATTCGCGATTCTTCTGGATATGTCGTTTCAGTGAAATATTATAGTATTGTGTTTTTATCATACGTCTCAATTGGTAATCTTTATTTACAACTAAAATTCCCATAAATATTGTTCTAAAGTATCATGCGTAAAATCATATTCCACTAATTTATTTTGTAAGCCATTAGATGCTTATCAATATATGCCACATTATACTTGTTATTCTAGTGTAAAATAGTGAAATATGAACAATGCGCATGAAATATCGCCAAATTCTAGTTGAAAATAGATTCATTAAACCACCATATGTTTGTAAACATAATCAGTTGCTAATAGACAAAAGGTCCATAAAAACGATTAAATACTGCACTGTAAACTACTAGATTAACAATATTACGGTCATTTACCACTGTAATCACTTTTAATTCATAATTTGGTTATATCTATGTATATAACTTGCCAACATCAGGTATTATTTATATTTAGTTAATATGTATGTTTATATAGTTATGATTAAACAAATTTATGTGATTACAATTATATGCAAACGATATTATCTGTACTTGATAAACGGCTAGACCTAAAATTAGCAATGGATGCGCGACTTAAACTATCTTGAACCATCGATATAGAATTAATATACAATTAAATCACATCCTATCCAGCGCAGTGGTCATCCGATAGCACAAAATTGACCCTTTTAATGATATCTGCCTTTTCACATGGATGCAAATAACATATTTTGATAAAGTCAATTGTGCGGGTCGCAAGTGGTTTTGTTATTGTTTTGTTGTGTTGGTATAATGGAACAAAAACATTACTAGTGGTTGAGCCGTATATGAGCAACCAAGAGGCAACAGATGCGATAAATAGTAACATAGGATAGATCGGTTCCAGGGCGTCCTTGCAGTTTAGAAATATACCAGACATGCCAAACTATGTAAAAGACACAAATTATATCTTTTTACGTTTATATTTATGAATATTTTTATCTTGAAGCAAGAACTCAAAATTAAACAACAAACATTATAGTTTCATACCTGGAAAAGTGACACCGAAATCAACATAGACCTAATAGCCGTGCTGCCTATCTTTCCTGTGGTATCCAATCCGATCTTCCATATTCCATTAGCCAGATTATAACGGTCGATATAGTATCTCATCACAAAGTAAACCGTGCCCATGGGTAACACTGAGGGAATCAAAGTACTAGATTAAAACAGATACATACCTAAACAGGAGTATGAGTGTGAGTACGGATGTGTGGAAGGCATACCAGTAGCCGAAATCAAAGTCCCAATTGCCGTAATCGTAATTGAAAAAAGTTCTAGAGAACCAACGGCAGAACATTTGTGACAATTGTAGTAATTGGTTACAAGCTGAAATGAAAGTCGCATTTAGGATGTAAATGGCAGCATAAGCCCAAGAGGCCCCCGACATAACCAGCCCTAAATATTGCGACAGAATTTTAAAATTCTTATTAAGAATTTGCCACAACGCAAGAATAGATGATAGTAAAGGGACAAAAATTGTTCCTGTGATTAGGTAAAATATGTGACCAAATAACCTATATCTCTGATGAGCAGACTTGCGATGAAACCCTATATATTCTGATATGAGTGTTATAACATATGGGTGGATCACTGAATTGATTATCCCCATAATTATTGGTGGTAATAAGGCACGCCAAAACGAAATATTGCCAATATTGCTCAGGTTGCTATCAGAAGAATCCATTCTATTAGATGTATTCTCTGTGGATTCTTTAATTATTCGCTTAATATCCTCTTCATCTTCATCTTCGTCATTATTATTATTATTATCATCTGAGAATGTAGTATCCATAGATGCATACTCTTTTTTTTTACCTATATCAGCTTCATAGTTAGGTGTAGTCACATTTGAACCACCTTCGGATGGGGGGTTTCCGGTTTTAGTTTTACTATGAGATTTGGCTGTATTGGTGGCATTTCTAATACCATCCGTGTCAGTATCTGTGTCAAATGACCTTGTAACTTGTTCACCGTTTGAATTGTTCGTCGCCAATTTAGGAACTAATCGTTCCTCATTATCTTTGTATAGGGGGGACATCCCAATATTAACCGTGTTCAACAAATTTAAGCTGGCCATAGTGTACGTGATCGCGATGTAAAAAGAGAGAAAAAACAAGTTGAACACGATGGCACGAATGATAATTGACATTGAAGTGAATCTCAAATTTAACCAAATGATATCATTAGGATGAGGTGCAGGTTCTAGACGCCAATTAGGCTTGCTTTCGAGAATTCTATTGTCTGTAAGTGATTTGTATACACAGCGTGCGTCTTTAAACGAGATAAATCCAATACCTACAGATTTTTTAACAGGAAGCTCTTTAATCTGAGTAAATCACATGGTTTTACCTTACGTAACTTCTCAGAAACGATATTGATATGGAGATTGATAGAGGCTCTTTCGGGGTACATTTCATGATTATATTCTTCAAGATTTGGCATCTCTAACAATTCATGTATATGCGACGAATCATTTGGCGACAAAATTTCGATGGATCCTTCATAATTTTCGATGTCACAATTCTGTAGTGATTTATTTAAAACGTCATTTTCCTTGGTGGTTGCTCTGCTAACAGTACGCGGTATACCATAGTACAAATCAAGACGACGCAATTGCCACAAGAGTCTGTCAAGTTGGTTTTCGTATAATAGTCGCTTAGTGTAGTCCATTATCAAGTGGGATGAAATAACTTGGTTGGGAAAGATTTGGTCAAAGTGTTTGTACAAGATTAGTGGGTCATTTAAGCTTTTGCTTAGGCCCGTAACCATAAGTGTGTGCAATTGCGCTCTTGTTGCAATGCTTTTATTGTCGACCTACGTGAAATTTATGCATATTAACGGATGGAATGGGGTATTAATGAACGAGTTTCATAATGTATATAAATGTGTTAAAATGTCAATAAATATAGCAACAATGCACAATAAAAAATAATAACTTTTAATATGTTTTTTATTTAAAAACTATTTCAATTTACAATAAGTGTAATTTGATGATTTATAAGATTAAAATATTTTCGCTTCCACATAACAACAAAGTGGCGATGGTAAAGTGTTAGTGATGGTTAGAGGCTAGACATTAAAAATAAAATAAGAAATAGCAGTAAATGTGTAACAGGATATTATTAGTGTAGAATGGTAAAACATAACAAAAAATATGGGTACCTTATAGTCAGTAAGCAAGTACAAGATATGAAAGTATATGATAATGGAATATATCCACACAGTACAATAGAGGGTGTGGACCATATATCTGTTCTCGACAAAATCGATATTGGATAAACTCCAAAAAGACCAAGGTTGACCAATATAGGCTAAGTATATCATCAATGGAGTGTATAAGACAAAGGCTAAATCAGTGAGGTGTTTACCCGTAATAGAACAAATTAATAGCATCCTTGCATTGCTATTGAGAAATTTTAAGTAGAGTTTGACTTCATTATTTCTTATAGGCGGGTACTTTTTCCCAAATATGTGAGAAAGATTATGAACACAATCTCCTTCATAGTTATCCAATCTATTTGTATAAATGTATCTATTTAAGCCGAATTTCTTACTCAGAATTTATATGCTGTATTAGGAGTGAGTTGTTATAGGTTCTTGGGGTGTAATTAAGTACGAGTGGCGACTTTGAATGATCCCTTTTTATAATGTAGTATAATTGTCGATTGTACTTCTTCCATATGCACAAAGTAATGAAAAAAACGACGAGGTTAAGGATTAAAAAACTTAAAAAAATAAAAACCTCATCGTCCATGTTATTCGCATGCCAATCTTTGTCACTATGTGGCGTGCATCAGCGTGTCCAAATCATTGGGTGAAATATGCCTTGGAGTAAGTACGTGGCAGAATTTCTGAACAAAAAGTTTCCCTCTGAAAAAGAAGGGATACCGAATAGATCTGAACTGGTGGATGAGTATTTTGGTCAAATGTTTAAGTCCTATGCTGAAGTATGCATTTCTTATACGTTGGCCTCCGCAGCTTCCAGGGGCCAGGATAAAATTACTCCTCAGGATCTATTAATTTCAATTGATAGATTATTTCCTATAAACACCAAAGGATATGAGCCAGAGCATATATCACTAATGACTCAGTATTCCATGGCGCGTCATAACCATCGCAGAAAGCTGGCAGCCAATCGCAATTTAAGCAAGGATAGGAGGATTATAAAACTAAAAACGAGTCTAAACACCAGTTCAACTAACACTGATGCCGGTGCTACGGATAATTGTGGTACGCGGACAAGTATAAACAATAACCTTTCGAATATTGGTAAAAATTTCTCCCAAAAAAGTTGGAAGAAAAAAATAGGGCATAAAGATCGATTGGGTAATAAAATACATGCCAAAACATATCATATGCAGGATTACAATTGCATCGTTAAGCCTAGTAAACACATACCCCTTAATCAAGCTTTTGAACTCCTTTGAATGAAAAATGTGTTCTAACCTAATCCACTAACTACTAACTCTCCCATAGTCAATTTTGTAGAACAACTACACTTATATTATTTGCCATTTACTTTCAGTTATCATATTTGTTGCCAATGCAATATATACTTTTGTATATCTTCATGCTCCTTATTATGTATTGGACATATTAATTATCTATTGATTTAACCATTTCCAATACAATTCGAATTTTGGTGAAAACGTCATAAAGTTTATTATTTATATAGCAACAAATTATTCTGATGATAATTATTTATTGTGATTTTTTGATGCGATTCTTGATAATAGGTGACTGAAGTGCCTCTTCAATGCTATACCTGGTATCAGGGTTAAATTCCAACAATTTTTCGATAAGTAATTTGCAATCATTTGATATTTGTTGAAAAGATGAGGGGAAGTGTACACCTTTCAGTGATTCATTGTATATTTGTTCTGAATGAGTCAAATATATAGTATGTTTAATAAACCAGTCCCATTGCTAGTTTATTACATAGTGTAAAAATTACCGGAAAGTGTGCCACTCAAACTAGTTGCCCCAAAAGGACGAGTACAAAACAACATCTCGTACAAAATACAACCCACGGCCCACATGTCAATCTACATAACGCATTGACTTGCCTTATCCGTTAATAGAAGAGGTGGCATATTTTGGAAGTTGGCCAACAAACATTCTGGAGGTTGGTACCATAAAGTGCCACCTCCAGTCCAAATTGTGTTGGTAGAATCAAGGGATACCATTTGAGAGAGTCCAAAATCTGCCAGTTTGATAATCCCCTTATGAAAAAGTATGTTGCCTGGCTTCAAATCCTGTGTGAATCTATACTTACACAATGGTGTACTCTACCCTGTGGCAAATGCTTCATGTACAGTAACCCCCTAAATTAGCATTGTGCCAACTCTAGTATTTGCGAGGTCCAAATGATAGCCAATTCCTCTGATACAGGTCCGTGGACTTTTATATAACGATCGAGGTCTCCATCTGAAATTAAACAATATTGTTATAAAAAATTGAAAATATGTAGACCTTTAATATTAAATAATTAATAAATTAACTGTCAATAATATTCAAATAACAATTAATTTAATGAGTTACAGATAAATTAGTTAATCACATTATTAATGTAATATTTTGTATAAAATTTGATATATTGTAGTCACTTTAATATAATATATACTACTCAACCAAATAAAATATATGTAATATATAAATATATTCTGCAAACAACCATCGCAGACATTGTTTCTTATTGCAAATAGTTTTTTTTGAAAATTTTACAACATAGTTTAGTGGACTTACCCTCACATAACTCGAGTATGGTAGCTAACATGTTGTCACCCATTTCGAAGCAGGCCTTCATATCAACAATATGCTGATGGGTACGGCAGGATTTGTGAATATCAATCTCATTCTTTACACGCATAACCACATTCCCCCGTTCAGTCAACTCCATGTCGGGAGATAATATGTGTAACTTTGCAGCATGTACAGTGAGGGTAATTGGATCAAAAACTTCCCAAACCTCAGCAAAGCCACCTTTACCAAGCATATTCAACAATCTATAACCTCTTTTTAGAGGAGGGAAACAATTCCATTTTGAGTTGCGTTCTGCCCAGTGTAATTTCAATTTCTTGTACAAGGCGCACCTTCCACTGTCTAACTTCCGTTTTAATTCATATAATTCATTGTTAGAATCTATTATTTGCTGTACCATAGCTTCCAATTTCTTACCATCAAGGCCATCATTAAAAGCAGTAAGTGTGGCCCGTAAAATGATCATGAGACGAATCTCAGCGTATACACAAGTAGTGTAAAGCGTACCATCTCTGAAACTATCCTGACTAGGTGGTATTGTGGGTCTGGTGTCATCCGTCTCATTTAGCCATGAAAGCTGTGATAGAAACGTATGAAACGGGTACGAATGGCCACGGCCATGAGAGAAAATATGATCTGATAATTCCTTTAGTATGGAAGCGTATCCATCTAGTTCCCCTTGTTCTTCCATCTTGCGATACATTTTACGACGTATGCCTTGATTTTCGTCATAGCCATGTGGAACAGAATCGTCAAAACTACATTAGATATTACAGGTGGTATTTGTTATAAACATTTAACTTTAGAAAAGAATTGGTGTATAAGAGCAAAAATATGCAAAATATTGCAAATTTGGCATATCTTTTTATACATTTTATTATTAATTGTGGTGTTAAAATATAATACAACCCATTAACATGATAATGCAAAAACATTAGACAAACATCACATGATACTTGTTACAATTTTAAAGCAATTCTCTATCTAGTGGCACCTGTAGGTGGATTAAGGATAAAAAATTTTAATGTAATGTGATACCTATTTGAATGATCATCTTCAGTATGCTCGTTTTTACGGAGAGGAAAAGGATTTGTTGTATGGTAATCATTAACAGTAGTAATGGTGGTGTGATCCGCCAGTGCAGTATCTCCATTGGCTGTTTGTTTCACAATTCTTTTATTTTTCTGGTTCATTTTAGAGATAAAGTCTCGACGACCGTAGATCTTTTCCTCGATGAACAACTCGCATTCAGACATTCTCCTTTCGCATTCTTTAGCCTCAGCTAGCATTTCAAAAAAGTACCTAGACATTCTGGAAGCCTTCTGTTTCAAAAGAGTTGTTGATCTCTACGAATAAGCTGTGACTTACTTGCTTTCTGGCAAGGTATGCGTACATATCTGAAAGATCAGATTCCAATTTTTCAAAATTACTTGACTCTGAAAGTGTCCAAGAACGGTTATTTTGTTTGCAAGTTTGCGGAAATATATCTTGAAGCTGTCTAGCATATTCCTTCAGTTTATTTTGATTATCTAAATAATTAGTTTTTTTACTGAAAACGTGTGGCTTCAACTTTTCCCATAGATGAAAGAACAATGCATTACGTTTCCACTGGTGCAAGAATGATAATTGCCTCCGTTTTTCTAAAAGTACTTGTATATCTTCATTTCCCTGGATTACGCTTTTAGTCAAGCGTTCAGGAGTAATCTCTAATTTTGATAATTCTCCCGAACAGACGATTAGAGTTTTCCCATGAGTCAATACTCGTGGAGGTCCTATTCCATAATCTATAAAACCTTGAAATGTTACATGGCATGTTTTTTGCATTATTTCATCATCTTGTGTTTGATATTCTTCAAATGAATTATGTTTGTTAAGCTTGGTTAGAGTTATGAGGGGTGAGTGGGTTTGTGACGGTAAGTATGGTTGTTTGAAGTCTGCAATGTGTTGAAATATGATATTAGAGGGGAAGTTGTTGTTGAATTGAAAAACCAACTCAAGATTTTCTACTAGTTCTGGAGAAGGGAACCAGGGGGGAGGTTCATGGAAAGTATTTAAATTTGTATCTAGTAACACTAGTGTGCAATTATTGTCTAAATCCATGGTATGAGTGTTTATTTGGCCGTTTGTTGGACTTATGTATATAATTGCAGCACTTATTGTTGTGTGGTACACATGACAATTGTGTAGGTATGTATGTATAGGCCTTACCACATAATCACAATTTGCATATTAAATATCCATAGTGCAGTTGATTTTTCAGCATGTTTCATAGGAAAATTGTCAAAATATTCAACTTATGCCAAACACATCGATAAATGTTGTTTAAAGCGAGAGGAATCTTTACCTGTTACAGAAACTATCATTTCTGGAGTACAAGTAATCATCTAATCATTTAGCCCTCAGGGAAACTCCATTTGGGCAATTATTTTGGTTGTATTTATCCGTGTTTGAAGGCACAGGAAAATCGCAAAAAAATTAACTTCATGATAGCCAATCTACACTCCATTACCAGCGCTAAAAATCTCCTGGAAATTGCCCAGAATTCAGACGTATTGAGCATAAGCAAACAGGCACTAGCAATAAGTCTGGCATGTGGTCTAAATCCATCAGAAGGCACTCGATTTTTTTACCAATCGCAAATAGCCAATATATTGAAATTGAACTGGATCATAGCATGTCTAGTCTCAGCAAGTCACTAAAAAATATATATAGATAAGATACAGGGGCTTTTGCGTCTAAGGAATGCAAAATTCATATCGTTAGGATTAGTGTGTTATCCAGTCCTAGTAATTAAAAGCTGATATAGATGTCATCTGATATATTGAGTATAAGGGCCACCAAAGTTATTGCCAATAAGGATCAAACCCCTCATGTTGAATTAGCAAGATTTATCGCCAAAAAGTTGAATTCATTTTTGGGTAAAGAATTTTTTCCACTAACCGAAATAGATACTTCAGAATCGAGCAGGTATTAATTCATTCTATTGTTATTTGTTGTAACAGATTGTACTGACTTAGCATCATGTCCCTATCTAAGCCTACGGAAAAAATGTCGAAATGCGAAACAGATGAGCATTCCAGAATTGATTTACTAGATCCACCTGAAGTGGTTTTTAGTAAGATTAGAGACTCGGTCACTGATTCTGTGAGAGGTAGAGATTATATTTTGATGTTTTTTCATTGTTTATATTAAAATTTATATTTTTAAAAATTTTTTGTCAAAATAATTATATATTTCAATATTACATTGAATAATTGTAAATCTATTAAATTAAATGGATTAATTCATTCCATTTAATTGGTAAACCATTAGATTTTATTAAATTAATACAAACTTTATTATAAAAACAAAAGTTATTTCCTATATATTTATACCAATATTTACATTATTTTAATGCTTTAATATCCAAAATACACAATTAAATGGGTTCATTTGATTTCAATTTCAATATGTATATATATCAGTAAAGTCGACACTATATGTTTTGGTTTAGTTCGATTATATATTTATACAGGGTTGTCAATTGAACCGGAAAAGCGACCGGGTGTCACAAATCTGATTAGAATTTACAGCAAATGTAGTGGTATAGCACAGGATACGGCAATTCGTGACTTTTCCGATGCGGGATTCATCGAATTCAAGCGCTCAGTTGCAGAAGTAGTTATTGAGTTCCTAAGACCAATTCAGCAAAGATACAATGAAATTATTAAGGATAGTCAATATTTGGATAAGGTAGCTAATGATGGGGTGGAGCACATAAATTCAATTTCTGATGAAGTGATCAAAGTTTTCGATTGGTTGTTCTAATATGTTTCATCATATTTGTAAGTAATGTATCAATTAAAAATACAAAATTATGTATCAATATTACCAAATTAATTTATCACGGCTATACTAATTATATTACAAAGATTTACTCTAGTAAATTATGAAAGAAATGGTTTATATCATAAATCGTTACCAGTAGGTGGACTGGTAATATTTTTAAGTCGAGCTAGGAGGTGCGATGTGAAAGAGAGCTTCCTCGGGTCACACAGCAGACTAAAGGAATAGGAATGGGAAAAAATAGCCGTTGGATCCAAGTTGTTCTCGAAAACTGCGTCATTGCATACATCTTTAAAACTGGATTGTTCTGCCTCTATCTTTGGTAGGGAAATGACTAACTTTGGACATATGTTGAGCATCGATTCGCATTTTCTAACTGTATACTCCTGGAAACTATTGGTTTGGTCCTTTAACCCATCTCCTTCAGTGTTAGAATGTAAACCATTTATATTTTGTATATCGTCTATGAAGGGGATGCTTGTTGTAAGAGGGGTGAATGAAAAGGCAGTATCATCATGTGTTGTAGTAGTTAATTTATTGTTTACATAAGAAGATTGTGTTATTTTTTGAAGTTTTTCGGGTATTTCGTATTGTTCAATCTTTTGATAATTTTCACATGGATTCTCGCACTTGTAGTCACCAACTGCGTAATTATAATCGCACATTTCCGTGGAGTCGGGTCTCTTTGAAATTGCATCTGTAGATTCTTCCCGGAGTGATTTTTCCCTTTTTTGGCTACGCGATTTCTTCTTTGCAATACCCTTTACCCATTTATTTTCCCCAACTATATCAGAGGTAAAAGTGGTAATTGTACTTGCGAGGGTGGCTCCACTGGCATTGCCAATACCAGTGATATCCCGCTTATAAGAGTAATTCCAATCACCGTCTTGGCAATCAGAATGTATATTCTGGTTCAATCTTGTAGGTTCAGTTTTGATGATGGTGGTATCTATGCTGAAATCAGTAGTGCTGTCGCTAGTATTGTTGATAGTGCTGGCACGAGAGTTTGATGACGATTTAGTGGGAGAATGGTCAGACCAACTCTTAGAATGATTAGGAGCCTTAGATTTTTCATCTGAATTTTGGCGTTTAATTTCTCTAGAATCTAATTTGGCAAACATTCGTTCGTAGTACTTGATCTTCCGCATCTCCCGAGCACTCAATTGAGGGTCGAAACCAAAATCAGCCATTTTCAGTTTTGTACTAAATAACCCATTTTAATATGCTTGTAACGGCCTCGCAAACATTGCATTATTAGTGCGCAAACATTCCTTATGTCGTTAGGTAATGGGGTTGCGGCACCGGGTAACAAATTTCATCCAACTTTTCTACAAGTTGACAATGGCACTATATATATAATTATTTAATATTATAGGCAATTTGTATTGTTAACTTGATTATCCTTCTTTACTAATATTATTAGCCAATCTAATTACATATGTTACACTAAAAATGCCCTACACAAGTACGACCATTATGTGAGTTTTAAACATTTTACAATTTTAAAACAATTTCCATATAAAATTGTTAAACAAATTCTAGCAGACCATCCACTGTGTATTATATGCCAACACAAAATGATTTGTATGATATGAATGATCGCAAATTTTATTTATATGGGTTTTATCATAAACATTTAGCCCTAATATCTATTACCTGCACAAGCTTAACTTCTACATCATGCCACCATCCCTACTATAACGGCGTGGCGGCACTATCTATGGTTGTGGAACATATATCCTATCTTTGAATATGCAAATGCGTAGGATACAAATAGTGCTGAAGGGATGCCTGTATGCTAGATTTAAGTAAATTACGATATCTTTATGCCTTTCCGATCGCATGGCGATTGGCGCCCTGGGCGTCCACCTACTATCGGAATATCACCCCTACTCAAACTGCCTGCTAACGATGAATAAAACTGGCGGTTACTATCTAGTGATATAAAATTAAAGTGGTTCCAGTATACAGGTACATGTCGCGCCCGTATGATCGAGCGTTGGAGTTAAATGCTGTTATAGCAACGAAAGCGAAATAAAAATCAGCGGATATATATATCTAAGCCCGGATGAAAACGCCAGAATCTTTAGCTGTTTCCTTAAACTTCTGCTGTACTACATTCCAGTCTACAATAGACACTACATTAAACTCCTTAATCCCGTCTTTGATCTTGTAGTCAATCCTCTTGGAGCTTTCTCCCGGTTTAACTGACACGTGTATATTTCCTGCGATAAATTTACCAATTACAAAATCGTTGGAAGAGCTTTTGAATGTGCCATGCGATTCTCTTCCACCATCTGCATTATTTACTCTAGACACGTGTTCAGGTAGCTTTGACGCATTCAAATTCAAATCTACCCTGTATAGTAACTTGGACATAGGATTAAAAAAGGATGCATTGTTGGGGAAGGAATAGGCCATGTTGTAGGAGTACTTTACTCTGCTATTCATGTGCCCATGTGCACCAACACTATTCGTCACGGTGTAACCTATAGGTTCACGCGGCTTCACCTGATTAAAGATTTGTTCATCTGCACGCGAATAAAACTGATAGGTCAGGATGGTAGACCTATTTCCCTTGATATATTGGTAGGTAACAGTTGTATCCCCGCCGGCTGTTAAACTGGGTAACACCATAACACGCTTATTTCGCAGATTAGGATGCAGTGCCATTTCATTGGGCCCAAATCGGATCTTTATCTCTGGTCCATCGTTCTTAAATAGGTATATAATTTTACGGTCAATCTTCTTGAAGGTGTAAAAACCGTCTAACGACTCGGCCCCGATGCTAGTATTATTTAACACATCTAGGACTTTCCCTTTAGGCCTGCCGTAATGGTACGAATGGTCCGCCATCAAAGGATGATCAATGATAAACTCATCCAACTTATATGCATCCCTAACCAGCATGAAGCCATTTTTATCATTTTCACGGTATACCTCAAACGCCGTAGACAGCCCGTCTGTTTTGAAAAGAATTATACTTCGAGGCACAGAAGAAAACAAAACCTCGACGTGGTAAAGCTTGAAATTACCTGTGATGGAATGTTCAAAGGAATCGAACCTTATTATCTTTATGGATTTAGTCCTAAACTCATCTAGGGACTCGTAGTAAAAACTCACATTCTTGTTGTCGCTAGAGTTTTTCTTTTGCGCCATACCCAATGGAATAGGAAATTTGTCCAGATTTAGAACAGAACCTGGCCACAAATCCCATACATTGTCTAAGATCGGGGCATCCACCAATTCTATAGATGTTGGCAATTTTGATGCGTCCAGATACTTAGAAGAGTATGAAATGTGAGCAAATGAAGGTTCTGGTGGAATCTCTTCAATCTTCTGAACAAATCCTCTTTGATTTGATTTCTTTATATAATAAAGCACCTTCCATCTATTGCCCTCAGTTGAAAGTAAGGCCAAACGCACCAACTTGACCCCGATTGTTGATTTGATACAGATGTGAATCTCTTTGGCCATGATCCTTTCATGTAAGACATCTTGGCCCATTTTGATTACACTTGCATTCGGCTCTAAGGTGTAGTAGCAGTATATGTTACCAAAATTTTTTATCTTAAAGGTTTTGGATAGTGTACCGGTGTCTAAAATGTCAATTTCCCTCTCTTTGACGCTTAAGACGTCGGGATCTAGCAAATCGATATTTTCGTCCTTCCCCTGCGCTACATTGTCATTATTATCAACATGGGATAAGGCGGACGATGAGGATATATCGCCAAGATCACTTAACACCGAATTTGTGTTTTTAGAAATTGTCACAGCGCTCTTCCATAACATGTTATTCTTTTCGTAATTTACAGACCCATCTGGCAATAATTCAAAGATTTTGCTGATTTTCCTGTCGTCTTTCATCACAGACTCTATTGTCAGCTTCTTTTTATCGTCAATGTACTCCAGGCGCACCGACCGCTTCACCTCGCCCTTTAATGGCGCAACCTTTAACACTCCACAGAACACATCGCCAATTGTTAGCTCGTCGCTATCTATGCTAAAATTTTCTCCATTATCCTTAAATGTAGAGCTAATGCGAGTGTCCCAATTTTCGATTTTGTCCAGGTACAACGGGACCCTGCCTCCATTTCCCACATTCATGTGATATTGTTTTTTGTTTGAAACATCTGTTGTAACTGGCCTAGTAAGCCCTATTAGTGACTTTGTGGGATTGGTGTCATAATCTGTTTTACTGAATTCATGTCCAGGGCCAATGACGGAGCCTGCTCTGGGGACAGTTGCCGGTAGGGAAGAAGTGGGTTCAGATTCAGGCGCAGATGGAGTTGTATTTTGTGCTAAAATAACCGCACCTGGATCCTTGTCTACATTACTAATAGTATCGGTTGTTTTAGTTTCGTCAGCATTGATATTTGTTACTTCTGTTTCTCCTTTAGGTTTGTCTTGTGAGGTTCCATCTAGAGGCGAATGTTCGGTATCTGCCTTTGGTGGATCAATTTTCATTTCACCTGTCTTGTTATCCGCAGTAATATCTCCCCTATCACTTGTAGTACCTCTATCCACATCAACATTAATACCAGTAGTGGTTTTAATTGGCGCGGATATATTTTGCGGCGTTTGGTCAGTGCTGGAGATAAAATTGATATCGAGAAAGTTAGACTTTGATGTAAATTCAAATTGTCCCTTGTCATTTATTGCAAAGGACAACTCATTCAATTTATTTCCTCCATTCGTGCTAACATAAATATCTACACTTTTAGAGGGTGTTCTTACATTCCACAACTGCTTAATAGCTTCATTTTGTGACGGCTTGACCAAAGAGTTGCCCAGTTTTACATAGTCAATATTTCTTTCAGGTTGATTGTTCCCATTGGACTTTAAAGAGAAGCGGTCGCATTCCTTTATGTTAGAACTAATGTGCCGGTGGTTAAAATCCTTTTTAACATCTTCACTTTCTATTCCAATAGGGAATATTTCATACTCTCTGCCATCCACACAAACAATAACACCATCAACAATTTCGGAGGAGCTAATCACATCTATTTGATCCGAGAGATGTGGTAAGAGAAACAGCGATAAGCTAATAAACAACGAGTGTAATAACAGATTCTGCATTCATTACTTAATAACTAGTGTGGGGGCGGTGCACAGTACACTGCATTAGCTTTCTCTATAGCCATTCTAGCTTTGAGTCGCAAAAATGTGCTAGCTGGTGTGGATAGTCAGATAGTTTGGGATGGCCAAAATTAAAAATGTTTTTGGTATGTCAATCTGTCACTTAGGGGAACCATGGAAAGAGGTGTATGCGGATATCCGTATCAGTCCGCGCGCAACCAGCACTTCTGGGATTGCATGTAGTCACAACAAGATCGCGGTAAGTTTCCTAGGAATGATTATGTTTCTTGTGTACTAAACATACTTTTTAACCTATAAAAATCTTAACCTATATAAAATATACTTGTCTTATATAACCCCCATACTGGCCTATATGTCGTCACTGAGTGGCTTAACTACGATACTAGTGATGTATGGTATAAATATAAAGTTTTTGAAAATTTTTATTTTTGGGACTACATAATAGGGCTATATTTTTGAATAATTTAATTGATATGCTCTAGTTTACACTTGACCAAATTGTTATATCCGGTAATCTAGTTCCCTTGGGATGTGGTATCAGGTGGACTCGTGGGCGTTATAAACCTTAACAAGTATGGCAAGAAACTTCCAATACTAAAGCTCAAAGGTAGGTTATTGAAAATTGAGCTTCTGCAATTTTGCCATATATACAATTTCTTTTTGTAGTATATTAAATTGATATATAAGTTGCAAATATCATAAATGTGTAAGCGGTAACTGTTCAAAGTTATATATAAAATGGGGCATTCAATAAATTATCACATTATTAGGGCTATGAGAAATTAATTGTATTCATTTGATACATTAAAAGTTAAATCAAACTTTTAAATTAAAAAATCAATGTCAATTTTTAATCTTACAGTCATCAATTACGATCGGTAAATTTTATTTCCTGTCTAACATTACACATTCATATTTATATACGTTGCAACAACCATTTTCAGTCTAAATAACTTAGGCCACAAAGCTGGAATTCAAGACCTAGAGTTTAACTACTTCAATTTCAATATACTAGCCACAGCATCCGATGACTCTACCATTCTAATATGGGAAATACCGGATTTTACTACATCCCAGGAAATTTCACAGCCTGTGGCAAAACTTTCAGGACATGCTAGAAAGGTTTTGTGTTCAACCTGGAATCCCATTGCAGACTTCATTCTCGCCTCTTGTTCTAGTGACTCAAATGTCTGCTTTTGGAACGTATCAGCTGAGGCTAAGACTAGTAGTAGTAAGGTAACAGGCAACATTTCCAATTGTAAATGGCATGCCAATGGCAGTATATTGGTCGTAGGGTGTAAAGAGGGCAATGTTACAGTAATTGATACGAGAGGCAATGAGAATACGGAATTTTCGGCCCATGAATCATCCAAGGCCACAATGGTAACTTCTTTGGATGGACCTGGGGGAAATATTGATTACATAGTTACCACCGGTTTCCTTGGAAACCAAGTAAGGCAGGTGAAATTGTGGGATCTGCGTAGGACGGATAACTGCGTCAAGGAGATTGTTTTGGACAGCTCTCCCTCGCCATTTATTCCAACTTTTGACGATAACCTGGGCATTCTTACTTTGACTGCCAAGGGAGATTCAACAGTGCGCTGCTTTAACTTTTACGGTGGGGATATCATCAAAAATGGGGAACTCAAATCCAAGGCGTCAATCAAATCTTTCGCTTGGGCTCCCAAAATAGTTTGCAACCAAGATAAATGTGAGCTAGGGCGATTTTTGGCAAACGAAGATTTTAAATTGATTCAGCCAATTAGTCTGTTGGTGTCTAGGAGGAGTGCCGATGGTCATTCGGAGCTGTATCCACACATATCATCTTTCACCCCTCGTGTCACCTCCTACGAATGGGCCGAAGGGAAAAGGGCGGAAAGAATCGTTATTCCCCACGACCCGTCCATCGGACTCACCGAATTGTTCTGTAAATTTACCAAGGGCGTCCCCATAAAACGCGAAGTCATCGGTAAGTTTATGTACTTTGTCGTTCGTGAATAATTGTGTTGGCATTTATGTGATATGTGGTGTGGTGTATACAACTAACACAAGTATAAATACTAAGTGAATGTTATGTTGGTCTATGGATTTAATAGTCTGCTTGAATAACTAACATAGAGGGCGAGTCAACATCCCCGGTTGCTTCAATGCAAGAGCCTTTGGGTGTAGCACAGGGTTCGATTTCAACCCAGGCCTCAGATATAAAAGTGGAAGGTGTTCCATCCCATACCACTGATATGGCTAATTCGCCAATCAAACGGGGGTTCGTAGACAAATCGTATTCCAGTCCATTGAGTTCAAACGTTCCGCCTCCAGTCAGCACAGCGCCTACGGCCACCATTAGCTACCCTTCAATCACGAATGCAGAAGTTACTGGTAGCCCACATGTGCATAAGGAACTGGCAATGCTTCTGAGCCAGGTATCCGAGAAACTCCTGATATTGGACCAGAAGATCCAAGCAGATATCGATGCATCCAATGTTAAGAACGATCTTAAGGGTATCGTAAATGCGATTAACAATTATCTAAAATGATCTTGTTGTCCATTTTTATTTACATTCGAACACAATTTGCGTTAGTAGTGTTTTGCAATTTTACTCGATGACGCTTCGCCAATTATACACGAATTAACACAGTATTTGTTTGTAATTTATTTTCATGCATTTTATGTAATTGCACGACTAGTACTCTGTTTAGTCATTTTCTGGGGGGTGTGTGGGTTGTGTTATATATGTTAGCAAGTTGTTATCATGATTTAGAGGTGGCCTAAAACATGAATATGTGTACGACAATTTATTACATTGTGTAAATAGCTTGTGGCTTATGGTCGTTAAATTTGTAAATAGCAAAAGTTGGCAAGTGAATATTCCGTTGATTTTGCGATAAATAAGGCATACTAGAGTGGGTATAGTTTTTATATGTGCTGCGAAATGTAAATTGTGAATATAGTATTTGATATGTGACTGGAATTTATGTGGCCGTTTCTAGGCAGGATGGCCGAGTGGTCTAAGGCGCAGCGTTAAGGCCGCTGTCCGAAAGGGCGTGGGTTCGAACCCCACTCCTGTCACTAACCATTTTACATACAAATTTATTAATTCATCAATATCAATCCTAATCGATTGTTGTATTTAATGCTCAAAAAGAGAATTTCTGAATGTGGTATTTGATATGTGACTGGAATTTATGTGGCTGCTTCTAGGCAGGATGGCCGAGTGGTCTAAGGCGCAGCGTTTAGGCCGCTGTCCGAAAGGGCGTGGGTTCGAACCCCACTCCTGTCAAAATAATATTTACACCGTTTTTCATACATTTTTATTATACTTACATATATATCTCCTATGGCTAACCAAATCTCCATACATATTCTATTTTCTCCTTCCAGCTCAATTGTATGAGATTCCACGCATAGATACTAGGATTATTTAGTTATATACACGCCACAATACATCTAAATCAATATTGAAATGGCATTAAACTGTGCGAGCGCAGTAGTGCCAGTCTACTGCCCAAAAGTAGAAATATAAAACACAGAGCTGTCAACAATCGTGATTATGAAGCAATTCTAGTGTACATGGATATCTGATAGAGTTTAGAATATTTTTAACGAACTAATTAATCAACCAAACTAATAAAAATGCACTTGCGCGATCAAACACTACGGTGAACACCCCAGCAAATAGATTCGGTTGCATAACTTGCGGTAATCGGGGCTTAAGCAATGAAATTCTAGTGGTTGAAGTTTTGAAACTAATTATTGATAAATGTACATAGAGGATGTTGACAATTTTTGAAAATGCAATTTTAGTGTCTAAACATAATTAGTATCATCCCCACATAATAACTCACAGACCATTCTTGTATTTCGTAGTCACTCATATAACTATAAACTACCATCGATTATTTACTATGAAATACGATAAGAGTAAGTCAATCATTCATTTAGAAGTTACCAGCTCTAGGCGTAAACAGAGAAAGGCTCATTTTTCTGCCCCGTCGCATAAACGTAGAATCATTATGAGTGCACCCTTGTCTAAGGAATTGAGGGAGAAGTACAAAGTAAGGTCACTCCCTGTGCGTAAACATGATGAAGTTATGATTGTCAGGGGTCAATACCACGATGGTGAAGGCAAAGTAACTCAAGTCTATCGTAAAAAGTGGTGTATCTATGTAGAAAGGGTTACTAGAGACAAGGAGAATGGTGAAAGTATACCTGTGGGAATCCACCCTTCGAAGGTTGTGATCACTAGAATTCGTCTAGACAAGGATAGGAGGAAGTTGCTAGAACGCAAGGCCCACCCGTCTACCAAGGGTAAATACACCGAAAAGGACGTATCTATGAAGGTAGATACTTGAAACAGTCACTTTAAACTATTTTATTGGATGATTATACAATTTTAGTAAATAATTGTAGAATTTACAACTTTAAAAGTATACTTTGAGCGACTTGTCTGGGTTTTTGTTCGTGAACAAGTTCACTAGGTCGTTGTAGTCCAAGTAAGCGTTGCTGTCTCTCAAATTCCCTATTTCCATGAAGCGATTAATTTGTTCATCGCTAAGCTTGTCATCCCCTTTTGATAAAATTTTCCTCAAATCGTCTATATAAATCAATTAAGTTACTGACTGTATTTATACCGAGTATATTGAATGCATCGTAAATTGATTTAGTACTAGGAGGATGTATATATTTTAGTGAAAAGATTTCGATAAATGTGGAGATATCCATTTCTTGCTCGTTTTCCAATTTTTTGAATGATTCTGTATCAGCCATTTTTGGTCAATTACTGTCATGCACGAATGATATAATGTTATGTATTAAGCTATATAGATGTGTAAATAGAGGATGTGGAGATTTGTTTCAAATGTTTAATATGGAATAATCATGTATGTAATACAATAGTATTTATAAACTTCAATTGCTATACTCCCCATGCATATTCTTGCATCAAATCTTTCATTAACAAATATTTAAAATTGGGTATTAATGTGTAGTCTATAAGTATTGTTCTGTGTAGAAATACTATTATATGTCAGTTTCATCATCAACAATTAAGTGTCATAGATAAGAAAATTATACATATTTTACATATCTTTTTAATGCCCTTTTTGTATTATTTTAATTTGATTCGTATAAAAATGTATCTAGAAAAAACTAGTATATATCAGAGGTTGAATTGCCAATGTAAAATTGCAATTAAGAATTTGCAGTTAAATTATTCAGACCAAAATCCATAAATCTTATAATAAATGTATATCATAAATCATTATATTGTTGAATTCAAAAATTGGAAGTCTTTAATGATATGATAGTGGTAATAAATTTGGGGATAATATAATATACTCTTTTGAAATTAGGGCTTATAAGTGTAGGTTTAAATATTTTAGTATATGTGTTAGTGTTATGTTTGATAAGAATGATTATTAATACACATACACCATTATGTCATATATTCAATGCCAGATGTAATTAAGGTTTGCATGAAAGTAATAAACCCACCTTCCGCAAGAGTGTTAAGATTCTTATCCGATATAACTTGACCCAATGACCTCCATAACAATTTAAACTACATAACAATTTGAAGTACCTGTGCACGATCAATCATGCCATCACCATTTTGGTCCACAATTTTGAAACTTTCCCTATGTAATCGTAAGGATTACAGAATTAGCGAGCCTAAATTCTCGTCTATCTTTATATGCGTCCTGTTAAACATCTAAAGCACAGTGTAGATGCCACACATTTTCTGCTGCCGTCACTATTATCACAATATATATTCATATATTTACCGTATTTGTACTATGTTTGTTACTATTATACGGTTTGGAAAATTTATTCCAACTGTTAAATACGGTATATATTATTTGACCTAGGTAGTTATAAAGTAACACCCATGAATCATGTGCCCAAACATATTGTTGGTCCGTGTTATTCAATTAACAATCCTATTATTACACAACCATCTCAAAATGACCCAGCGCTCCAATTTGCTGAAGTCAAATCGCATTCTGTAATTGAAAAAATGAGAAAGGCTGCCAAAATTGCCAGTGATTGCCTAGAATTGTGCTGCAAAAAATCTCTCCCAGGCGTTACAACCGATGAGATTGACAAGGTTGCCCATGAATTCATTATTTCAAAGGGTGCTTATCCTTCAGGGGTCAATTTTCACGGATTTCCCAAGGCAATTTGCGCTTCACCAAATGAGGTAGTTTGTCACGGTATACCAGATACTAGACCGCTATGCAATGGTGACATTATATCCTACGATTGTACTGTTTACTATGATGGTGTATACGGGGATTGTGCTAAAACAATTTCTATAGGTAAACCCAGTGATGAGGACCTGAGACTTATTGAGGCAACCAAAGTAAACCACTGGTAACATAGGAATGCTTAATGTTGGCAATATACACACTTAAGCCTGGAATGAATCTTAGTGAAATTGGCAAAATCATCCATGAAAAGGCTAAGCAGTTGGGGTATTGTGTAATTAAGGAATTTTGCGGTCATTTTATCGGCCATGAAATGCATATGAGACCGCTAATCTGCCATACCTACCCAAATAACACAATTGGCACTGCTATTGTCGGTCAAACATTCACTATAGGTTAGCAAAATATAACTCAGAACCAATATTATGCCAAGGTGAATCTGTTATTGAGATTTGGGAAGATGGCTGGACAGCTGTGACAGCTGATCGTTCAAAGAGTGCCCAGTTTGAGCATACTGTCTTAGTGACCAGTGACGGCTGTGTGCCTATCACCAGTTGGACATAAAATTGTAAATTATGTTTTACTTAATTAGTTAATATCACGGGTTAATCATACTAATTTGAATTAACTAGACAAGTGGTTAAATGATCGGTCGTGTGGATTTGTTTGATTTTTGATATGTATAGTAATTCGGAACATAAATTTTTAAAATGATTGGAATTTTACGTAAAATATACAAAATTATTTATATGAATTCCATATAACATGAGCAATGAAGTGATATAATAACAGATATACCCTAAACATGTACATACAATAACAATATTGATGAATGCCCTATAACCACTTGTGTAGTCACATAGTATATGCTATGTGTATGATGATATTTGATTGCTCTTTGATTGAAAACAGCTAATCGGTGTGTGTTAAATAAATTCATAGATGTATCAAAGATGGCTATACGTATTGATGTAAAGTGGAAGAGTGAAGTGTTTAAGGATATCGAGATATTTTTGACAGAGCCTCTGATTCTATTTAAATCACAATTATTTAGCTTAACAGGCGTACCGCCTGAAAGACAGAAATTGATGTTTAAGGGTTTGCTCAAAGATGATGTTGATTTATCGCAGTTGGGGCTGGTTAATGGTTCGAAGATCTTGCTGATAGGCAGTAACCAGGTTTTGTGCGATAATACCAAGATCAATTTCATCGAGGATTTACCTGCAGAGGAGAAGGATATGTTGCTAGGTATTCGTGCATTTCAACCCAAATCAGGAGTAAGTCTACGGTTATTTAGGGATTGGTAAACGTTGGTAATACGTGTTATTTCAACGCGGTTATGCAATTTTTGTTCCCCGTTACGGAACTTTGGGATAAGTTGGAGTTTTTTAAAAATATCCCTGGAATTAAACAAAATGAATTCATCAACTCATTACTACAAATGAATAAGACGGTTAAAAATGACATCAAACCCATGAATCCTACGAAACAGATAATACTACTAAGGCAATTATACCCACTTTTTAACAAAATTGATCAAACTACAGGTATAAACTAACTGTGATTTGATAATTACATCATCATATGTGATATAATCTTACATGACCAATACCATTTCATATAGGTCAATATATGCAACAGGACGCCGAAGAGTGTCTTAACTTCATAGTTAACACGATGAATGAGTTTAGCAGTGGCTCTATCGCAGACGAGATTTTCGGCTACACAGTGGTGGTTAAAAGTGAAAGAGTTGATGGTATTGAAGAATTTATTCCACCGCAAAACGATGTCACTAAATACATGTTCCTTCGATGTACTATGGGCACTCCAACTAACCCTGTCCATAGTGTGAAAGAGGGCATCAAGCAGGCGCTCACTGAGACAGTTACCATTAGAAAAGATGATACTGATGTTTTGTATAAGAAAACCAGTTACATCACTTCATTGCCAAACTATTTGATAATACACTTGGTGCGCTTTGAGTGGAAACAAGCCAGTACAACTTCCATGACTAAAGCATGCAAGGCTAAGATTTGTAAGAGGATTAGTTTTGACAAACAGCTAGATGTATCATATATATGTGATAAAGTAATTTCTAAACTCATGTAGGACATTACAGAATCCCTGAATAATATAAATAAATATATTTTCGACTTAAACAATGGGATTACTCCTTCCGTAAAAGTAGCGCAGGGGAAACACAAGAACGGCAATTATGTTCTAGAGGCCGTAATAACGCACCAGGGAAGGACGGCAGATAGTGGGCACTACGTTTCATGGACCAGGGTGTTAGATGAGTCAACCAGTGCTACTGACGAGAATGTTGAAAACGATTGTGACATACGAGCGGATGGTTTGCCTAAAAAACAAGAGCCCAAAGAATTTTGGCACAAATTTGACGATGATGAAATTTCTAAATTTGACTACCAATCAATAGATCTTTGTGGCGGAAGAAGCGATTATCACATAGCAGTGCTACTACTGTACAAGGCTCAATATGTTACAATTGAGGATAATAATCAATAATAATAAGTAGCGGTGATATTATTATGATTTGTAATAATGAACTAGTAGCTATTTTGGCTTGTTGTTTTGACTTTTAAAAAAATGTAAATTGTGTGTAATCCCTGCGATGGCCTTGCAATTAAGCAAATAATTAAGAATTGAGCGTAACGCCCCTACCCCTAAATCCGCCTAAATAACCTTACACTTTACCCTGATTAATTCCATTATGTCTAGATTCGCTCATGAGATAGCTTATAAATTCGTCCATTTTGGTGACAATTTTGTCGAATAACTGGGGGGTCTTGATAATTGAAATGTTTGAACCTAGATTAAAACTGTGTTAACCATTTGGAATTAGGTCCCTTATGTAGTAATACAAGTGCCCAGCCAATAGACCCATGACATCATTTAAAATTGATCCACCTGTTAATAAGTGAAATAAGCACATGAGAATTGGGAGTTGATAACCACTAACCCTAATGAAATAGATAGAAATAGGCGTCATTTTTTCCAATTTGGACCAGTAATATACTATGGAAAAGTGCAGCGATTCAAAAAGGATTGGATAACCTGAGTCAAAACTGTAGTACCTATTGGCCAGTAGAATAGTAAACTTAGCGTAGAAATTGTTACCATTTGCAGAAATAAAAAGTACAGATAAGAACCCTTGGATCGTGCGAAGGCCATATTATGTTCTAGACTAGTTGAAAACTGAACAAAAACAACGAGCGACATTATCCAATTTATGGAAAACGAGCCGATAAAGAAATAGTTTGTGAAAATCCGCCATATATGTCTATTTTTGTATACAAACAGCCAATTGAGAATTATGTATTTGGGGTTTAACGCCCTAAAAGAAACTAGTGCTGTAGTAAAAATTAATGTGACGGTAAAGTATAGTGTGACAATTGGTATTTTTGTCAAGAATCCATCGAAATTTGAATTCATTGTAGAACAATTATAAGTAATTTGCCACACCAGAGTACCCGATGTGTGGTATTTTTATACATGTATATCTATACTTTTAGGGTCTATCTAGTATTAGCTGTTAGGTATATACGTTACCAATACATTTAGATATGATTAGTCTAATCTGTGTTAGTTATACTCATTGATTTGGATAGATAAATCCGTTAATGTCTACAAAATTATGGTACAACAATAGTTATTATGGATCAGGTAATTGATGCAGTCAATTAGGGAAAAATTAATAATAAGGCAGATAATAGATCTAATATAAATGAGCTGATGGAGGGCATCTTGCACGAGATGGGCATTGGGAAATATGATCCAAAAATATGTCACATCCTCGTCGATATCACGCAGAGTAATCTAGACAGTTGATGTAGGGGAGTCCCTTATGATTCTAAATAATTCGCTAAATCTCAGTGAAATTAGGGTATCTACCGAACAAGGTAGATTGGCAAGCCCGTATAAGAACAAAAAGGGCATTTCTACTGTTATTACCGAAGAAGATGCTCAGTTGGCTTGTCAGGAATATATCTATAAACAAGTGGTCCGACCAAGTATTCTTCTGGTGAGTTTTTTTGTAATGATTTTGTTTTAAAAATATATGTGATTTTTTAAAGAACAATGTAACTGTTTTACATAGGATATTAAGGAAATGCAAAATTACACCAATAATAGCACTCTAGGATCCGTTAATGGCTCTAACATATTGTCAGGCACAACTAAAAACGAAAATATGGACAAAGGCAGCTCAGTTTGGAAGTTAAACGCCAAGATGTAATAATACATTTTATGTAGATCGTTATCGGGAGAATACCCCAAAGGAATACCGCCACATCTACCAGAGGACGCAAATCTAAACACATTAGTAAGTCATAGATGTTATACAGTTACCTAATTGGACCCCTTTGCCCGCAAATACAGTAACACAGACGCCTAGTGGTAGAGAATCTGGGGGCCATAACTAATAGTAAATTTGACACCATAAAGTATTAGACATGTATATATAGCTCATAATTGTATACTTTGTTTTAGTGTAGCAAAATGTCCACCGAGCTTATCGTATCTGATTATAGCGCGGTCAAGAAATTGTTGGATGCCAATTTCTACAAGTGTCCTACCAATTCCACACTGGACGATAGTATACTGTCGAAGCTGTGTGATTTGAATGTGTCAATTATAAATGCAGTCAAAGTTGCTACAACATCCATTTTCGATACCACATTCGATACACAAAAGGATGGCTTTGATGAGCGTTTAATTGGGATAAATGAAGATATAATTTTGAAGATTTGCTACCACCTAATCTCAGTGGGCGATATTGGTGGTGTGATCAAAGTATTTAATGATAATGAACCCTTTCTGTCAATGATTCCAATGGCCAAGATGGGAAAGATAATTAAGTGCATTTTGGAACGGATGTTGCTAGTGAAATTTGACATAAATTCAATATTAAAGGTATTTGTTAAGTTTAAGAATTGGTGTGATCAACAGAAGCGTACGTTCCTGGGTTATCGTATTGAAATTAAGATTATAATTTTATTAGTTTTTAAGAAGGAATTTGCTCTGGCTCTCAAAAGAATTTCATCACTGATCACTTCTCTCAAACTACTGGAAGATAAACAATTCCTGCTGGACGCATATATTTTACAGAGTAAAATATATTTATTTATCTCCAATTATGCACTCATGAAGATGTCACTAAGTAATGCTAAAAATGTTTCAATTAATCTAAATACACCTTCCTACGTTAATGGTGAGTTAGACTTGCTAAGTGGTTTGATTTCATTACATGAAAAGGATTATAAAACTGCTTATTCCTACTTCTACGAAGCATATGAATCATTTCATTCGTCTCTTACTGGGCCGAACAACAAGATTTACCCGTATATAAAGGTACCAAATTCACATTCGGGGGAGTTTGACTTGGATGACGAACTTTCTTACACGTTGGTGCAAACTTTTCCCACAATATCCGAGTTTTCTCCTGTATTTTTTACCTTTTATTCATTAGAACATGCCCCCCTAAGTACATGTGGTGATAACATGGTTATGGATGGTGAAGTACGCATCAATTTTGAAAATGAGCAATTATTGGACACTGATTGCGACATTGAGATGGACTGTACGCTGAAATGTGAAATAAATGATGTTGAAAACTCAAATTTTCCCCCTCTTCCACAAAGGAAACTTATACAGAGTCTGAAATATATGTTGTTGGCGACTATACTAACAAACAAATCACAAATGATGGGCTCTATACTATTTGCTAAAAATAAAATCTCCTACGTATATAACCCAGAAATTATGATGTTGAAGAATATTTCTGGGTTATATACAAATAATTCGCTTGCAGAATTCGAAGAAATTTTGAAAACTAACGAAAAAATAATATCAGCAGACCCTGTACTAAACCAGGGACTGTGTGAGATGTACGATAATTTGATGGAGGAGAGTTTGTTGAAGATAATCAAACCATTTAGTAAAGTTGATATTGGATACATTTCTGACAGGTTAGGTATTTCGAAACAAGTTTTGATTAGAAAGGTGTCCGAAATGATTATCGACGGCAAACTATGTGCCATGTTTGACTTGAGGAAGGAGGAGGGAATTTTAACAATTTATGAGCCACAAGTCCTCCGTCCAATGCATAAGGGCATCACTTCAACGATTTCCAATTTATCAGCAGTGGTAGATGCTTTATGTGATATTGTTCATAAAAATGTATAATTTCCATTTTTAATTTTGTGGCGTCTTCTAATTTTATAGCTACAGGCGGTGGTTTGGATTGTTATATTAAATATACACGGTGTGTTATTAAATATTTATCCGACAAATTACTTTGTTCAGTCATATTAACAAGTTCATTCATTGGGTAATTTGTGTGAAATTTCTGTAATCGTATGCGTAAATAACGCCAATAATTGTAAGTTTTATGTATATGCCATATGAGTATAGAACTGATGATAAACTAATCAGATTATCCAATTTGGTATAGTAATTTTATGAAACATGTGAAATTTATCAATTTAATCGTGAATGACTATTGACGTTATTATAAAAATTAGTCAACTAGATGATGTGATGAGTTAATCCCACACTTTGGATGATGAAACAATTTGAAGGTAATTTTAAGAAATATAGATTCAAATTTTTTAGTGTAATATATATTAATAGCAAATAATATTAGCGCGAGGGTAGTGGTATATGTAGTAATGTGTGGCATGACATAACGATAATTTTGTGTGTAATATGGTATATGATTGGTAAATTGTTAAGCATTGAAAATAAAGTTGTCTGATTATTTCACTTGTTCTCAATTCAGTATGGTAACTGTGTTGTTTGCCTCCGAATTTTTTTACCCCTATTTTGGTGGAATCGAATTACATATATATAAATTATCAATTGAGTTGATCAAATTGGGTAATTTACCAATAAAGTAGGCTATAAAGTGGTGGTGGTGACTAATCATTACGAGGATAGGATAGGAATTAGGTACATGGGTAATGGAATCAAGGTGTATTATGTACCTAAACAATTATTAGGCTCTTTTCCCGTTGGATTCGTCAGTGCCCTCCCAGATATCTCACTAATCCGCGATATTTTGATCAGGGAATCAGTGGACATAATACATGTACACCAGGTAAAATTGTTTTTGATTAAATTATTCTGAAAATATGTTCATTTAGGCCGCCACAGTGATTGGGCATCAATTTACGGCTTGCGGAATGATTTTGGGTTGTAGAACCATTTACACTGATCACTCTCTTTTTAGTTTCAAGGAATCTGCTTGTATAATATTAAATAGGGTATTTATCAAGTGCTTATTTTGCGCTATATTTCGTTAAACAGTTACTAATTTAGGTATTAGAGGAATTTCTTACTCATACTGATAAATGTATATGTGTCTCGTACGCTTCAAAATACAATTTGGTACTGAGGACTAAGATAGATCCCCAGAAAGTTACAATTATCGAAAATGCACTTGTCAGTTATTTTTGATTTAGGACGCAAATTCGTTTGTACCATGTGTCAGTAAACGTCCTAGTGATTACATTAATATCTTAGTAATTTCACGATTCACCTATCGCAAGGGTATAGACCTACTGGTTAAGGCTATCCCACTAATTTGCCAGAAGCATGAAAATGTCAAATTTACCATTGGTGACTAATAATTCTTACGCAGCTGGGGATGGGCCTAAGGCAATACTTATCGAGGAAATGATTGAGAAATATGAATTACAGAATAGGATTAAATTAATGGGTCCTGTGCCACAAGATAAAGTGGTGGATGTTATGCAAACAGGACATATATTCCTTGTAACTTCTCTAACTGAGTCTTTTTGCATTGCATTGTTGGGTAACACTTTATCATATTGTAATATTAACGTAAAAATAGTCTTACATTTATATTATATTATATTATTATATAAAATCACTCAGAGGCCGCTTCCTGTGGAATGGTTCTAGTATCAACGAAGGTGGGAGGAGTTCCAGAAGTAAGCTTATTATTGACATATTATTCAAAATATCATAAAAGTATAATTCAGATATTGCCTGATGATATGTTAATTTTATCCGATTTAACCCCTGAAAGTGTTGAACAGGCAGTGGTTGAGGCCATAGATCGGTTGCCTAAATCTTCGCCTCAACGCATTCACGACAGGGTACAGTAAGTATAATTAAGGTTGCTAGATTTTATTCTTGGGAAAAGACGGCCGTAAAAACGGTAATTTTACATTCACTCAGGACAAAGTATACAAGGAAGTTATGGAGGAGAGGAAATACAACTTTTATGAACACTGCGTGTATAGGCAGAGAAAGGATTTATTTGGAATATTCTTTTTATACGTTTACATGCTTTTATACTTGTATATTAAGCTACTAGATATAATTGAGCCAAGGTAACGCATTACTGTTGTGACTTAGGCATTTAATTGAAAAACCAAAAAATTACAAGATAAAGAGCGATAATAAATAATCTAAGCCTATTATTTTGAACTATATATAGTCATGTGCAAGATTTATGCATTGTTTTACTTTACAATGAAATGTCAACCTCTTTCTGTATAATTTTGAAGTTTAGGAGGTAATTAAGGTTATACTCCACCATTTCATATGAACTTAGGTTATGGTACTGTGAGTTTATGTAGTCAATCGCCAAACGCTTTATCAGTGCGTTTGCAATAACAAATTTGCCCGTTGAAAAGTGGTAAAATAAAATATCAGAGTATAGTAAGCCCTGAATGATTCTGTGGGTACCATGATGATTGGATTATTTTGGTAATTATTGTTGTAGGCTTGCATAATTCGTTTGCTTATTATGTACCTAATTGTCTCATGCACCGTGACTTTGAAGTGTATGTCGTTTTTCATTTCCTTCCTCATCTTTGCTATGGGCGGGAATGACAAAAAGGATTTCATTTTTTCATGAAACTCTTCAATGTCCTAAATTAACTATGGGTGATTACTTGTTTAAATATAGTGTCTGGCAAATTTATAATGGAAGCCTTTTGGCTTTCCAATAACTCATATAGCTGTCTATCTTCGTTGGTTTGGTCAAATGGGTAGAATTCGTCCTGTATAAAATCGTGTAAATTACTGAATAATCTCCTGAAACTAAATGGACGGATTCTCTTAAATGGCTATATCAAATGATTAAATACCTAGAAATTCGATTTATAAGTGATAAATTGTGTCCCGCAATAAGCAATATGGCATCAGTAATCTCAGTAAATTTTGTGACATTTAATTTGATGTAATTCCTATATTGAGAATGATATACCTAATAAAATCTTCTTCTGCCTCTTGTACATCCAAGATAAACGAACTTTGAGATGCTAAGTTTTTATAGAAGTAAATAACACTTGCCATCTCTTCACAAAGCAATATTGGGATAATATTCGTATTTGGTAGATATTTTACCAAACATTCAAACAGCTCAACATCTAACAGTCTCATAAACTTTATTCCAATTGGTATTTTGATATTAGCGTCAGCCAATAATTGATTCGATACTTGAAATAGCCACTTCAATGAATTAATAGTATTGTTTGCATCATAAATAGATTTTAATAATTGCCTACATAAACTTTTTATTACGATATATCTTTGTTTTGGGCTTTGGCAATTAAACTTTTAGGAATCTCTGGGATGGACCGAGAGATTCTATCCATAATATCATTTTTTTGCGATTTAATTGTCAGATTGGCAATTGCATCAATGAAAGAGTGTGCAAAATCATCCAATTTTGCATTATTGAGTGAAAATATCAGCTGCTTGGTAATTTTCGGATATGAACTTTTAATAGCCTGGCGTACTATATAAGACTTTCCTATGCCAAAAGGGCCCTGAATCCATACATATCCTAGATGATAAGTTTTTTACCATCATTAGGTCTGCTGAGCAAATATTCAGCCAATCTGCGCACTAGGCCACTGTGGTTGTATGGGATCATCGCCCACACTTAGCCCTAATTTCTAGTAGGAGGGAGGCGCAGTACTAATACTAGAATAGTATATAAATATCATAGGGAGGTATGATGTAACCTAATAGATTATATACGCGAATGTGTATATGAAATTTTAATATACATACACATATATATATATAATGGCAAAATAACGTATAATGTGGCTTTTGGTATATTGGTATATTGGTTAAGTAACGGTAACAATTTCTACAATTTATAATTGCTTGCCGTGCATATCCATGCCCATATACCTATAGTTTCCGATCTCTATCTAGTATTTCGAAGAACTTTGGGAAGAAATTTGAAATTTTAAGTGCTTCGAATACGGCAGATATTATGTCTTTCCTAGACAAATTGTATCTAGGAGATTCGTTGTCAAAGCTAGGAAATTTAAACTCTTCTAACGCTCTCTCATGTCCATCCGAAATTTTTGAAGGATTTGCCAATTTTGAATTCATTTTTGCTATACCTAAAAGATCCTTCCCTGCCTTTCTGTAGTCGGGGGATGGTATTTGATGGTCTATAATGTTATCCTCTTTATCTATTTTTAGTTCCCTATGTCAGATATATATTACTGTTTGAAATCAAAGCCATTGTCAGAAATGTTAGTAGATTGTTCTATGCATTTTATGATGGTATCGTAGCATTTTGCGGATTCCTTCGGGTCAAAGTGCCATATCCCAAAAAGACTGTCAGATTTCTGAATTATATTTATATAATGAATTTAAATATATAATACTAGATACTTAAAAATAAAATCACTTTAGTACTAACATTTTTGCGATAAAATATAAAATTTTCTTCATGCACAACCCTCAAACCATGCATCAGCTGCTGTGACATGTGGTTTTCAGATTTTTTATTCAAAATTATAAAACTAAACTTGTTAAATCCTGCTCTTGAGACCACAAAAAACGGGCCTTCAACATCTGCCTTCTCCCAGCTACATCATATGGGCACTGACCCTGACTCCTTCATTACGTAGAGAGTGACAAAGTTGGAATTGAACAATATATTCTGAATGTCTGGGTCCATGGACTTTAGCATTCGCAATCCAAGAGATTGGCGTAGATGGTCTACGTCTTCCCCCATCACAGCCCTGCTATACAAATATATAGTGTAACTCGGTTGTGGCTGGGAGTAATTTACCATATTTGGTAATCGAGTTGGTTAGTTGCCCATAATTCAAAATTCATATGAATTGAATAGATGATTGTTATCTTATGTATCAGTTGTTGTTTTTTCAATTACGTCTGCAAATGGCGAGTCATACTATTATCTATTTTGCAGTATTTAGTTTTGATATATATATCGTTTAGGATCTTATTGCTGAGTACTTTGAGATTTTTTGTCACAAATGTGATTAATTTGCTAATTTTCTGGCAATTTGTTCAATTAAGTTGGAATTTTGCAGTAGAACATTTGATTTAGTCAATTTGTCGTATAAATGACTTGAGTTAGTTTTTTATTTATATCATTTGTAATTTATATGTTTATGTAACTACGTTATAAATTAATTGTGTGTCTATTAATTGCATATTATATCATTAGATTAGCATTTTAATTGTATAATCGCCATCTGTATGTTAATTGTCTAATAATAGTCCATGCCTAAAATTTAAATAGTTATGAAATTAATTTATATAGATACAGATTGGAAATGATCAAGCATTAACTATTATAGGTCAAATAGTTATATTGTAACAATAATATATAATCTAATTATAAATAGTTAAATTGATCTCAGGATAGATGTAGTAATTTAATTGTTTTATTGCAATTAAATAATTAATTAATCAATATTAATAAATAAATCTTGATTGTGATTATCAATATCATTGTCATAAATAATCAAACTATATGACCACATATATTGTATTGAGGCATTTATTAATATAAATAATATTCTATAATTAACGCATTAATTAGTTAGGAATGATTATTAATTATTAGGTTATAAAATAACTATATAACAAGTTAAAACTAACAAACGATATAAATGGGCAAGTTTTAATTGAAGCATAATAATAAATGTTATATTGTAAGTGTCAAACGATCCATGAGCATCAGGCCCATATCCAAATAAAAGTGTTAATCAACAAAAATATTTATATGATTCCATAGTTATACGTGGTTTAAATGCGTTCCTATCTAAGGTCATCAATCTGCAAATGATCCAACACCTTGGTCACTAACTTCATTGACGATGAAATATGTTGCATACTCATCAACCCCTTATTCCTGGGAATCATTTGGAAGTTTTCAGGTCCCAAATGGAAATCAGCGGATGCTGATTCAACGCAAAGTTCTAAATCGTTACGCAAACTGGTACACTTCGTGGCATTTTCCTCTCCGATCAAGAGCTTAATTATACGATCTAACAAAAAGTGGGTATGGTGGTTGTCCTTTGATTTATGGCTCTTAGACAGCATATTTTTCACGCATTGAAATATGGATTTTCTTGTTTGCAATGGATAATTTACATAACAGTTGTAAATCTCCTCATGGATAGCTTCTGATAATCCACTTACAATTTCGCGTCTCAAGTTATAAACCACTGGCGTTTTGGACATATCCATATGTACCTTATTCGTCAACTGGTCCATCAGTAATTCTACGGCAAAATTTTTAATGGATTCATAATTTGGTTGGTTTAGAGTCAAGTTAATTCCACATTTGTCGAAACAATGTCTGATAAGTGTTGATATACAATAGTTGACATTTTCACAATTTAATACAGAATCTATATGCCCTCCATCCTCAATACGCGCATAACCCAAATTTCCTACTATAAACGGCGAATACTTGCTTTTCTTCCCTCTCATCCTGCCGGAATTAATTCTGTCACTCAAATATACAGAACCTAGGGAAGAAAGGTGTTTGAAGATTATATTGTTTACATGTTTAGAGAATGCGTCAATCTTTTCATACATAGCATCCAAATTACTAGATTTGTCACAATGTAACCCAAGAATGTAAAATACAACCATTGCATGGCGGCCATTCGAGTTTTTAATGTTTTCAAGAATGGGCTCAATTGTTAATACATGCAAATTTCTAAGCCATTCATTCAAATGCTTTTTATGGTGTGTAACATCGCCATCCCGTATTACTACATCCACAGGTTTATCCAAGAATAACACAAATCCATTAGCAGGTATATTAGTGTTTACAATCACTGGTGAACGAGATAAAGAGTATATTGCAGTGAATTTCTTCTTGGAAGAATAGGTTGCAGTTGCTTTAGCTTTAGTTTTATAATAACCATACTTTGATATTGATATCTCATTATTTAGAAATATATGGCTATTGCTAAACCCCATTTCAGTAAGGAATAATGATGCTAAATCAATACAGCATTCCGTAGGAGTGTTGGAAATGTTATTTTTAGTGCTCCAAAAACTTTCATTAGACAGTTTTATATTGCATATAAAGTGTATACGGAATGTCACATTTTTAATGCCAAATATTTTATTTGTTGTAATTGCAGTATTCATATTGGCCACATTCAATACGAGATTTTCAAGCATAGGGTCTATTTCATTATCCTTCCAGCTAAAAAAGTTAGAAACTGTTCTCTTAAAGTCTTTAAGTGCATAGTAGGCATTCAACCCTAATCGCTTGTAGTAATAATAAGTATTGAGGACATCATCTACCCACAGCCTCAGTATGCGCCTAGGATCAAGCAAAGAAGTAATCCTTGTATAATGGAAGTTGCGTTTCTGTGATTTCTTGGTTAACTTTGCCTTCTTCACAACCTCCTCATTTTCAACCATCGGCACTGTAAAATCTGGTCTTTCACGCTTCTTAAGTAAATTTTGTAAATTCCTAATCTCAGCTACCGCTTGAACGGAGAGGGAAGGGAGTTGTATTTTCTTTTCTGTCAAAATGTGTTTAGCCTTTATCCTAGTTGAGGCTACTTTATCTGTAATAGAAGAGGTAAATTCTAATGTGTCAAATTTATCATGTGTAGATATGTTCGAAATGACCGTGGATAACGCTGAAGAAGGGGAGGAGATTGGTGTAGAACATAAGATTGATGGACTGTATTTCAACGAATTTTGCAAGTTTAATGGCGGTATCTCACATCCAATGCTATGAGATGTTTCTGACGTAACTTCTAAGGGCTGGAATGGAGAAGCAGTCTTTACTGAAGAGGATAAGTCGGGTTTCAATGGCTTCAAAGGGTATGAATCGCAGTTGGTCGATAATTGAGGCATGTTTTCCAAATTTAGATTAGGGAATGGGGGCCTGTTTTTATCACTCATTTCGTCATTATCAGCCTTAGTTTGACTTGGTATTAGGGAAAATGGTGTAGTCACTGATTGTAATGATTGAAATAGAGGTGTTGGCGCTTCAATAACTACGTCAGATTGAGCCGACTTCGAGTTTTCTTCCTTGATAACTAAAAATTTATCCGCAGTTTCCAATTTTATCTGCATTATGGGATTGGTGTTAACGGAAGAATCAGGCTCTATGGGTATGAATTGTGAAGAGTTAACTTCGCTCTTTGGAGCATTTTCGTTGTTAGCAGCATTTATAATAGTGTTTGTTGGGCTAAAAAATGATGGTTCAGATGGATTAGTTTGGAATGTTTCACTCTTGATATCCATAAAAGGTGTGCTAGTGTCATTTCCTAAAGCACCAGATATTGCACTGGTAGATGACGATTGATTTTCTGGCTTGGAACAAAAGTGTGAGGAGTTATCTTTTAGTGGAACAAATAGAGGCTGTGTCTCATTTCTAATTCCAACAAACGGAGTGGAGTTCTCTGATTTGGGTGGGAAGGGCAATGCGTTTTCAGGCTTTACAAAAAAACTAGGCCCATTGGTTCCATTACCAAACTCAAAAGGTGAAGACCCAGTATTGGTATTTCTTTGTATGGAAAAGGGCGATGAGTTATTATCAGTTGTTGTAGTATGTGTTGAAAATACGGTTGGCTGTACGCTTTGAGGTGGCTTAAGTTGTGAAACTGCGACCTTATTTATTTGATCGTCGGTATTGAGCTTAGTGTCAAATGGTATTGGTGGCAACGATTCAAAGTCGGGGTCCAATATTTTTTGTCGAGATAGAAATATCTGGAATTTCAGGTCAACGGTTTGACTCCTAACCTCTATCTTATTACATACTTTAGCTAGTGCATGGATATCTTGTTCTATGGCATCCATTTTCACATCTGATAGGTTTACATGCTTGGAATTGCTTTCGTCAATGGTGACCTCAATGCCATATCGTTCGATAAATGATTTTATTACATCAGTTAATCTATCCGAATCGATTTGATTATTATCGCCAGAAAGATAACCAAAGTGTTTAATAAAGGTGTCGTAAGCCATAGGCGATCTCAGTATCTTATCCTTAGTGAGATAATATAACCAGCGTATGCGAATTATGCCATCGAACCTATTCATCAGTACGGCCTGTAATGGGCTGGCTGATTGAATAAGTTTAAAGTATTTGCATATGTTGTTATCATATGCTGCTATATATGTTTTGGCAGCAAATTGTACTAGAGGGCTCTTAAAAATGTCGTGAGGAATCCTTTTGCAAATGTCTGCGAATATCGTTCCTCCACCATTATTTTGTATATTTCTAATGGCTAGCAATAGGCGATAGGACCAAAATTCATCCTGGTGTGGCGAAGAATATACAAGAATTTCAGATATTTGATCAACGGGTTTGCCGGGAAATTTGTTGCGATAATTTTTAACATCAGAGTAGCCATTCATCAACTTCACCAAGCACGTATTTATTAGGCCCAAATTCTGAACTGAATCATATTCCGGATGATCCAACAACTGGTAATGTGAATATAAAAGAAATCGAATGCTTATTTCAAAACACTCTATGTAGGAGCGATGTTTAGTGCAGTGTTGTACAGTGAGATCTTGCCAAATACTCCTAAGTCTGTCGCGTAGGAAGTTATAGACGTCAATGTAAGAATAATCTTTCCTCATAAGATATGGCTTTTGTGTTATATCTGCGTCTATAAAGTGGCATAGTATATTATATATAGTGCGACGGCACCAAATCAGAGGTCTAATCTCTTCAGGGGAAAATGTACGACTGGCATCAGAGCGTTGGAACGATTTCAAGGCAAGGTGTTTGTTTACCTATGTTATAAATGTATATGTTGTGTAACTTTATGGTCATTACTAAATTTTTGTATAAATTGTGATTTAACTATTCACATTATGATAGTGGTCATGATCATATATCGAAATTTATAACTTGGCCAATAGGTGTACATGTAATTTTTTAAAGTAATTATATAAATAGTGAAGTATTTCAATTTAAATGAGAAGTACTGATTTACAAGAATGGGATTAATGTCAAAGTCATACCTGTTTATCCTTAGATCGTTCCAGATCATTGGCTGTGTTGACATTTATTTTCTGTAGAATTTCTTGCCTCGAACACATAGCATAAAGTTTACCTACAAGCGCATTTGACGGTTTTTCCGTATTCAAACACTGGATATCTTGGCATCGCAATAGCAATTCCAAAGTACTATGGCTACCTACATATCGCAACAACGGGTTCCTAAGGCCATTGTCCCCAGAAGCTAAATTTAATGTAACATACCAGTGTTACAATGCAAATAATCGGGGGGTGAGTCACTCACCGTCGACATAACGTACTTTGTGACTGATGAATGGTAGTATGGGGGAGGTATTTACCGTTAGCTGATGGAGAGGATAATACCGTCAATCAGGAACATCGGCAAATTTCCCTGGATGAATCTGCAAGTAATTTATTACAATAATGAGGGTGTAGATCCCTATTGCAGCGGAAACGCTCATCATAGCTATAAGTTGATGTTACACATACGCATTCTATAGATAATGTTTACATATGTAATTTTGATAGTTTAATTATTGAAACTTAAGGTAAATTACATTTCCCCAAAAAATTATACTGCCATAACTTTGTCAGATTCCACTCCATAAATATAATCTACTGTAACAACGTTGTCATTTCTCCTATTGATTAACACAAACATTTCTATGCAAATAGAATATAAATGCTTTCACTACCTTAAAAATAACGTGCTGTTAGTGGAACAGTTCGGAACATAGCAATCAAAAAAACACTCTAGAGCCCTAAGTAGTTATTGTACCAAAGCGAGGAGGTCATCATCTGCACTGAAGAAACTGAGGGATGAGACTAATAAAATAATTGTGATGTGGATATTCGGTTTAAACAGTTAATAAGATAGATAACAATGAATTGAGTGCAATATGTTTCGAGAAGAGGGTGATATCAATGGCCTTATCAACTTGAACAACTAAGTTAATAATAAGGTCCCCAAGCAGTAAGTTGATGAGACAGAGGTTATCATTGTGCTAAAAATGTAGATTTAAAAGGTTGCACGGTTTGTAAAGGAGTTGTTGGTATGTCTAATTGCATTTTTTGAGATATCGTTTACGTCAATTCAGTATTGATAACGTTTGTGTTAAGTGAAGATGTTTACAAACTGTTTCAGAATATTACCGCTAAAATTAGTAGATATATGGGCCATTTTTAGTTAGTAATCTTGTACATGGTGATTAAAATATGGTCATTTTCCCATAATAATACCTATTATTTGGGGTTAAAAAAATCGTGGGTGTAATCTGCATTGCTAAGTAAGTTTTTTAACTAGATTAGTGTAGCACTACCTGCTGAAATTGCTGTTGTGACAGCTCTTTCTTGTACTGTACTAGTTTGGCACACAATTTCCTTAAATGATTGCGATAATTTGAAGGAAATGTGTGTGATATCATATCTATAAGCTCAATTATTGGTTGTTTGCCCAATGGATCAATATGTTTGTCTAGGTGTATTATTAGTTTGCTAGATAAATTGATATTTACTTGAGTCCATATTGTACAATGTCATTTGCAGAATGAAATAGTTTGTGAAATAGATGAACAAATTTTATACATTTGACAAAATCTGAATTGTGTTTGTCAATAAACTCAAATTTACCATTTAGGAATAGATTTACAACGAGACACTGAATTTCATCCTCCAAAATCTTTAAATCTGTATTCAAAGTTTTCTCTTTTGCTTTGTTTAGCACCTGTAATAGTTCCAATTGGTCATCTAATTCTAGTGATTCATTGTCAATATTTGAGCTAATAAACAAATAGATTGTACTTCTTGTGACAAATGATGGTTCATCATTTACTAACTTGTTGTACACCTTTAGTGCCAAAATTTTCATTCGATTAGGGTTATTGCCATCGGTTAGATGTTGTAAGAATGATTTCAAAGCAAGACTTTGTCTATCGCCAAGGTGCAAATGAAATTCTGATAAATCATTTAACAGTCTTAGAAGCTCAACTGAATCTTTTTGGGTCAAATATGGATATTTGTCAAGCAAATCAATCAGTTGCAATTTGTAGGCATTCGGTGTCACAATTTGCGGTAGATTTTTATACTTTTTCACGGCATAAATGGCGGAAGCATTATCTTTTGGTGTTATTTTCAAGGAATCTAACGCATTATTCGAATAAAATCTCCTAATAATCAAAATAATGTGTCGACACCAATACATAAATATGCACTGATCCTGCTACACAGGGTAATACGTTATACCTACAGGTATTCTATTACTAGATTGGTTATGCTATGAAAGCATAATTGTGTAGTATAAAAATATGTAAATTGCGATAATTAATATATATAATAATAATTTGTATACAATGTTTAGATAAATGTACAAATGCGATTATAATATACAAATAAAGCGCTCATCAGCCAAATTGCCGCGATCTGACAGATTTCATAAAATCATTAACCAGCTTTTTTGGACGTTTAATGACTGAAACATCCCGTTTGCTGAATGATATGCCATTTTTGTTGCTTGAACTATTAATCGTTGGTTTCATAAACATGGGCTTTGCAACGCCATCCTCCAATGGATCTGATAAGTCATCTTCATTGCTGTCATAATCGGCGGATGGAGGCGGATGTTCTGTGTATACGGGCAGGTTGAATGCGCTTTCTTCCTGTTTCACGATCTCCCAACCTCCAATAATTGGAACTGCAGCTTCTGCATTTTGGGGTGTTTCTTTATTTACTTTATCGTTGCTATTTGCGGCATCATACGTACTTGTTTCAGCATTTTGGGTTTTAGATTTTATTTTGATCGCTATTAGTGGTTTAGTTTTGCTATTTTTTGGCTGCTCTGTTGTGTTGTCTGAGATAATATGGCTATTGAGAATAGTTGTTGTACTATTGACAACACAGCTATTAGCTGTTATGTTATGAATTGGTGTAGTTGGGTTGTATGATTTGAGAATATCATTAGTAATAAGTTTAACCTCCCCAGTTTTCTCGTTGTGAAAATACTTAACCTTCCTAATAGGATCAAATTTCTTCTTCCACCCAGGCCCCAAATGTGATTCCAATTGTTTTTCCACATCGGAAGTATTGACAGCACCAATGGCTCCCCCATCGTCGTTAGGCTGATTTGGGGCCTTGAGTTTTGAATGGTAAAAGGCTTCTATTCTCTTTCTCTCCTCATCCCTACTGGGCCCGCTATGTGTTATGGGTGTGATAAATTGTCTAGGAGATAAATCGTCGACATTTGGCCCGGAACTGGAATAAGATTCACTATTCACAATCCTTTCTAGCCTTTCTAACTCCTCTCTCTCAAAAGCTTCTGCCTTCCGTCTTTCATGCTCCCTTTTGTGCGAATCTATAATGGCATTGCGCACCGCTGTGAGGTGTTTCGGAGTGTTTTCATGTGTCTTGACGTTCTAAATTAATTAAGTGCTTACAATTGGATGTCCTGAAATCCATATTTTGCAAACTTCACAGTAGTGCTTTTTGCAAGATATCCAATAGTCCGTCATGTCAACACAGTAAAACACTGGGAGAGCTGTAATATGTTGGGCTGTCCCCACCTTACTAATATATTTATACAGCAGCATTATGGCCGATCAAATATTTGTCAAACATTTTGGAAACGTCTTCTGCATACCAATTTGCAGTAAAACGTGTGCCAGTGATGTACTGCAATATCTGTGTGAAAATGAGGGTCTAGATTATCTAGCAGACTCCGATGCCAAATTGTTCAGCTGCGTTGGCGTAGTCGAAAATGACACAAATATCGCCTCTATAAACTCAACTTACTATGAACTAATCCATGGATTGGATGGCGGTGCCAAGAAGAGAAAGAAGAAGCAACATACCACACCCAAGAAGAACAAGCATAAGAAGAAGAAGGTCAAGCTAGCCCCGCTTAAATACTACAAGATCGAGAAGGATGACAAGGTAGTTAGATTACTTAAAGAGTGTCCATCTAGTACCTGCGGTAGGGGAGTTTTCATGGCGTCACATCACAACAGAACATACTGTGGTAGATGTGGACTTACTTATATCAGCAAGACGGCGGAAATTACTGCATAAATTATATTTGGCAATTATCGATTTTTGAAACATTAAATTATTTTTTACTGCTAATTCATTTTTAATGCAATCATGCTGATATATGACTTTAATTAACCTGCATGATAGCATGATAAGGCATTGGTCGAATTCAGTTTAAGCCCGGAACCTGATAATTTACTAACAAATTGTGATAATTTAATCTAAATGTTATAATTATAGTTCTGACAAACGAATAGCTCAAACTAGCTAGGCTAAAATACAAAAATTGCAAAAAAAGTTACTAGTCCGACATAGTTTCCATGTCAGACTCTTCAAAATTTCGGTATACCTCAATACAATCAGATTGATTTTCTTGTTCAACATTTTCTGTATAATAGCTAGTGTTCGAAGCAATATTTTCTCCATTTAATGGAGATTGCTGCGGTGTATGTTGTGGCAGTGTTTGTTTTCTAATATTTGAATGTCCAGAATGCGATAGTTGCGATTTTGATGGTTGTTTATTATCATTGACACAGTATGATTCAAAAGAAGCTAGTCGTAATAACAATTGTTCGTTCGTTCCACCGTTATATAATCCAAAATTTAGACAGGTGAGTTTGAGCTGATCAATGTGAAGGCGTACATATTTCTAAATGAAATTTGTCCAACGTATGCAAACTTTCTATAAGTCTGAGGCAATTTTAGAAGCACTTCACAGCCATTCAGTTCCCTTCCATCCAAAAGACTGTTTAGCAAGTTAATAGGTGGTTTTATAGGCTCAATAACGTCAATATGATCACTTAATATTGTGAATTCTAGGGCCTGAGTTATACTTATCAAATAATTTATAAAAATATTAAGGGAAATCGTGGTTACTTTAGTGAAAGTGGTCGAGAAAATACTCCATGATTCCCAAATTTTAACCAAAGTGTATAACTTCTCAATGATCAATCCCCTTGCGATTTTACCAGATTTGTAAGTTATTTCTAAATTCAGTAAATCCAACTGGAAAAGTGGTCAAATATCTCCGGTAACCTCTTCTCAAAGGCATTTCTATATACCCAGGATGAAGGTTTGGTGCAGCTACTACTGTTGTGCAATACATCGTTTAACAGGTAGATACGATTTATCTACTTATTTTATTTAATCACCTTAGTGGAAACATCGATTTCACTGTTAATTATGGAATCAATGAGTATGTTGGATACGTCCAGAGCGTAATCGCTGTGTTCGATTATGTATATCATAGTGTCCCTAATCGACGATCTATAATCAACAATTTTGTACCTTTTGGAAGATATTTTGGCAATTTTATCTATTAGTAATTGACGTGCTTCGGTTGGTAAATTTTTTGCACCATGAGCTTTGGTTGAATAGTTAACTAAATTTTCATTTTCAAACCTCGATCAATTGATCTTAAGTTATGCGGAGGTATCCATTTAGACCCACCCTTAAAGATCCAGTATGGATCAGTACACCAGCTGTTAATTTCATCGCCTTGACAAAGGGAGTAAACTTTCCATCTAAGTGATTAAAGCGTTACTTGTAGTAAACATTTTCAGGCGTTCCTTCATTTACTAAAAAATTGTATCTCGCGTCATCACCAAATACTATTCTTGCGATCAACTCATCTTCAAATGGTTTTCCATACTAATTTAATCATGTGCCTACGTTTGACACATATTTTGCTATAGTGTCAATTAGTAACCGTTGTGAATGGATGGGTATGTGCACGTGATAAGTGTTCTATATCACTAGTGTCATACTGTTCCCATATAAGTGCTGTTTTTATGTTTAATACATGAGTTTTTAGTAATAATTAATTGGATTTTTATTTAATTAATTATTATTTGCATACTAGATGACGGGCAATACTGTCACGTTGACAAACAGTGATTAGAGGGCGGAATCGCAGATGATATCTCTTAGTAGAGTTATTAGAATAAAAATGGAAGAAATCTGTTAAAATAAGGATTAAAAATTTCACTCATAAACTAAATACATGCGAGAATTACAAACTAGTAGTTGGAATATATGCAAACATGCGTCATTCCATGATCCAGAATTGGGGTCCAGGACCCAGCGAACCGTCAGTCCTTGATTTGATCCAGGGATGATGGCCTAGCACGGGTAAATAGTGCCTGGCAATCAAAACCATGGAAGTGAAAGAGACAAAAATTCCCCAGCAAAACCAATAAACACATGTTTCAATGCGAAAGTCATCTTTTGTCTCATAGTCAGAGGGGATCTCGCGAATTGGTTTCTTCTGTTTTAGTCTATTGAACAGCACTAATCGAAATACATCAAGACGTTCAGGGCCATGAAGGCCAGATCCCCTTAGTATTTTGTTATGTGGAGTAATATCATCGATAGATACGTGGGAAGTGTGGACGTTTCCGTTTAGAAAGTTAAGTGGATCGCTCATGTGTTTCAGTACACTAGTACAATTTGGGGAAATGGGTGAGCGGGTGCCGATTGACTGTTCCACCGGGGGGACTACGTGTTGGATGCGAGGAGGGGCGACAAATTCATACATATTGAAGTCACGGTATATGCCTAAATCACAATCACACATTACCTAGAAAGAGGTGAGACCCTATCCTGCGCCTAGTGGATAGGTTCACCATCACTCTCACTTAGCCCCCCATCATTTATACTATGCGCAACACCAATCACAATTCAACTAACTTTTGTACCTCTATACAAGTTTATATATGAATGGTATGTCATTGTCTACTAGCTAGTTTCAATTTAGCTTCAGAGTTAAATTAAAAATAAATTTGATGGAATTTTATATTTAACATAATGTAGGAAATAGAACAATTACGACGACAATTACTACAATCAGCACTGGCGTCAGCGCTAACACAGAAGATAGCAGTACGCAACTGTTACGATTAATCCCGGAAAGGAATGTCACATGGGCTGAAGATACCATAGACAACGAACATATGAACAAAAAGTCTAGCAAGAGTATGTATTATACAATATCGTAACTGTTAATAGCTACTTCACTATTAACAGTAAATAAATGCACCAAATAGTTCAATTAGGATGCTGTATATTCCACAAGAAACGAAATCCGGACGAAAGCTCGGACTCTGATCAAGAAAAATCTCCTGCTCAGACACAAGGACGCAGTGATGACTCCCAGAAAATAGTAGGGAAAACGACATTCGCAATTTCATAATTGTACAATAACATAGCTTAAAGGTTTTAGTTAGTTTGATAATTAGTCAGTGCTAGAACAAAGTCTGTAAATGAATAAGGTCGGTGAGTATGAAGGGTGATAGGGTGGTACTAGACCCACCCCATTTACATAACTTTAAGTACCATCAGTGATATATAAATAAGAGAACAGCTATACAGTAACAAACTAGTAAAATTGTAACTTGTTAGGTTCATAATGAGTGAATCATTAACACCTGTGGAAGACAGTATCCGGATGATGCTTACGTGCAAAGTAAATGATATCGTTATTTAGGTGCACATAGGGACTAAGAATGTTGAAAATAAGATGAAAAGATATGTGTACTCGAGGACACAAGAGGGCGTCCATCTTATCAACTTAGCAATGACACTTGAAAAGCTTAAAATTGCTGCCAGAATCATTGTCACCGTCCCCAATGCGGAAGAGGTTGTTGTCGTCTCTGCTAGGCCCTATGGTTCAAGGGCTATACTTAAATTTTCTAACTATGTTGGTTCATATCCTATTGCTGGCAGGTGGATTCCTGGCACGCTTACTAATCAAATTACCCAGAAATTTATTGAGCCCAGGTTACTGATAGTAACCGATCCTAGAACCGATTGCCAATCCTTACGTGAATCAAGTTATGTAAATGTGCCTGTCATAGCCCTATGTGACACAGATTCGCCCTTGGACTACGTAGATGTGGCAATTCCATGTAACAATAAGGTATGGATCCTTACATTATATCAATTATTACAAATAACTGGTATATATATAATAATTGTTTAATAGATGGAGCCAATTAAACATAAAATTGAGTATATGTCGGCATGAACTAATGATAGGGCAAGGAATCTATTGCGTTGATGTACTGGCTATTGGCTAGGGAAGTTTTGTACCTAAGGGGTCAACTTGAAAGGTTAGACAATTTTTACATATTGTTATTTTGAATACACCTATTTTTAATTTTCTAACATTCACTGTTTAATCCTTATAAATATTCTAATTATTATGAATAAAAGGTGTATGTATATGTTGTGATAATTGGTCGGATATTTTTTATTACATCTCACCTTTGTTATTGCATGATATATAATTCAACGATTTATTGCTAACGTAGGGGGATACCCTGGGATGTGATGGTTGACACCTTCTTCTGGCGTGACCCTGAGCAATTTGAGCTCAGGCCCAAAGAGGAGCCTCACCGTCACGCCACTACTACTACCACTACAATTGCTGAAAAGTATCCCTCAGAAATCCATCATACACACTCTTCACACGCAGGCCATTCTACCCACGGACATGTCGGCACCAATTCCTTCATCCAAGATACCGAATGGTCCCAGCCGGTGGGTACCAGCTCATCAGTAGCCTCGGAATGGAAAATTGCTAAGGCGGCGGCCGAGGACTGGGGGACCTTTGTCGAGACCAAACCACAATGGGATTGAGCCTAACCATCAGTATCTGTTAACATTGGCATACGTTGATAGATAATTTATAAGTTGAATTGTTGGTTTCATTCGCAGTTATAATCAATTTGATTATAGTAATCCTTCGGTGGTAGTTTAATTTGCTTGTCATTGGCAATTGATTTTATTGGTTAGTTACTAGGGATTAGCTCTATTGGCCATACTATGCATCATCGTATGAGTAGTAATTGGCTAACTATTTAGTACACAATTGGGTAAATTGTTTCTAAGTGGCCAATTATAACAATGAGTATCATTTACAATAAAAAATAGATTGAATAAACAAGCATGTTGGTTGAATGACAGTAAGGATTACAATAATCCAGCAGTTACCGATAAGCATTAGTTGAATAGTCTATTTATCATACATTTGGTGTTATATGTGTTTAGTAGTGATATAGTAGGGAGTTTTAGAATAATTTCAAAAATATATATTAAAAATAACGTTCTAAACCAAATTCTAATCTAAAAGACCAAATCATTAACACATATTTCATGTATTAATAATGTATAGAAGGCCTAAGAGTGTACATTGGGCTGTGTAATGATTAACGAGTGTGTTGTGTGTGCCTGATGTGATTCCATTTATACATACATTTACACGATTATTAAATAGTCCTTCGGCTCCAAAATTACAGTAAAATAAATGTGGAAAATAGTAGCTATTTTTTGAAGCACATAGTTGTAATGCTACGCTCCAATACCCTATGTGTTCCAGACGATCAATGTGTCACAGAGGATACCACCACTAAGAATGATATATTCACTGGCAATGAACTATTTAAAACAAGTTTCAATGTATACTCCGAAGATACGCTAGTGACAAGCAGGCTAGATACATCGCCATGCGATGAATTTAGCAATTACTTTCCAATATACAACGAAGTGCATCTCACTAGTAATGGCACAACTGATGAATGTCAATTTTTATCGCATCCTTTTAGGGTAAATTAAATACTTGATTTAGGCATTTGTATTGGCTATTACCAGCGATGATTTGGTTAAGAAAAGTGAGGACTTGGGAATAGACCAATCTATTGATACTAGATATTCTAGATCCGGATTTTTTGCAGATTGTTACAGGGCAGATTCCATGCATATTGGCGGTGGTTTCCTTGATTTTTCGTTGCGATTTCCACTGATATTTTGCATGATACGCACAAACAGTTTGGTGCGGTATGGCGAGACCCAGAGAGGTATTGTACCGCTTGCAGTAAATATATTTGATAGATATTTAAAACTAGTGGCCCTAAATGGGCTAAAAAATAAGCTAAATCAGACGTTGGGGCTAAATTTGCCATTGGAAATTATTCTAAACTTATTGGGATGTGGATGCTATTGCATTGCTGACAAGTATGATGGATGTGAGATGGTCAACATAGAAGTACTCTTGGATCATTGGATTGTAGTAAACAAGGAATTACTTATCACCCGTGCTGTGGGTGAATATATTGAAAATGACAAATCGCAAATAATCAAAATTCTTAGGTCAATTATGTTTGATATCTACAAGCAACTTGAGTATAAGCTAACAATTCCACTAATACCTTTCTTGGCGCAAAATTTAATAAACAGCGCAATTGAAATACCCAAAAATTATGATCCATTTAAGAAAACCAAGTACCAAAAGGAAGCTTATATATACAGTAGAATTGCGTTGCTCGATGATTCAATACTTAAATACCGCCCAAGTATAATATCCCTTGCAATATACGAATTGGTGCGTGACTCAGCTAAATATGATGGCACTCTGATATATGGTGTGAAAAATTGGATGGCAGTGGATCGTGAGGATCGTGAAATCAAGGAATGTATGGGCCAACTGGTGAATAGTTTGCGTTTGTTCGTGGATACAGAGCTTTTAGAGCGTTCGCTTAAGCCAATGGATCTGTCTGTTACCAGGAAGGCCCTGTTGTTGGCCATGTTTGAAGTAGATTCGAGTGAGTTTCACCTACTATCGGCCCATACGGATTAAGCATTGGTCACACATTATTCTTTCACTCTTATTCTAATTATTTTATGTCATAGTTAAGCGGTTAACTTAGATTATATTGATGCCCTACACTAGTTGCGCTGTCTTGGATTGAATTGGGTTAGGGCGGATAAATGGTATGTAGTAGATTGAGAGACATTAATTACGGTTGGTATGCGATTTGTATAGTATTATTTGTTGCAAGTATATAGTAACTGTGTAGATGTGTAGGTAAGCAATGTTGTTATGGGTAATAACTGGTTAATTGCACACCATCAATGTGTGCTGAGTGTGTGTGACTAGTGTATGTGCGCGAGTGTTAAATATATAAGTTGGACTAATATGTGTAACAATGCAATTGGTTATAGTTAAGTTGCAGGAAGAGGTGTAACCCGACAAGTATACTGCAGTTCTATGCTCTCAAATGCGTGTAGTTTTTTTGTTCATATTTGTAACATTCGTTGCCAGCACTAAAAATATCGAACAAGGTGGAAAGAGGAGTAATAACTGAGTGATTTAGATGGCTTATTCGGGAGTGATGAAGTAGGGGAGATTTTCAAATGGATCGTAAGGAACCCTACAGACATGCAATGTCACGTAATGCTGGTGATATATATCATGTTGGCCAGTGAAAAACATGACAAGACTGCACTAATGACAAAGGAAGGGGTTTTAAATATCACAAAGGCCATTCCGTACCTGCCTGAGCAAATAGACGCAAAATTATACGGTCAATTGAAGGGCTTAAAGTACCCTGAAATGCTGCTCGAGGGAATCGAGAAAATAGGTAACGGCCTTGATTTGCAAACTTACATGTACAATAAGTTTGCCAGTGATTCCATCTGTCCACGATTCAAAGATTTGGTTGACAAGCATAATTACTACGCCCTTAAGCAGTCCCAAAGGTTACTGGGCAAAGCCATCTATATTGCAGCGCTGGCGCAACAGAAACTTATTAGTACGTTTTCCATTCCATTTTTTTATCGATTTATGTCATAAATTTATGCATATTTCTTGAAGAATCTGTATTTAACTGACGATTTTTATTAATGAATTAAATTTATCTATAATTACTTGTAAATGAGCTATATCTTTTAATAAACTATTGATATTTTCACATAAGATTGTTGAAACTTATTAACCTAAGTTGAACTATTTACGTTATAATTAATCATTAAATTAACTAACTAAGTATCTAACTGAATATAAACCCTATATATATCAGTTTTAATCAATAATTATAATTAATTGTAAATAAATGTTGTTTACAATATACAATGGTTGTTTATTTACATTTGATTAACTTACTGGATAATATCACATAAATATTACTTATTATACATGGTTGATTGATATATTGAGTATATAAATATACTTAATTAATATAGATCCCAAGAAGTTCAGCAAAAAGGCATTTCGTACCATCGCATCCAATCTTTTCTCTTTTTGGACCTTCATTCACGACTTAAGATGGCGTTTGCAGCTAGATATTAGTGGGACGCCTTTTGATGTTATGATGATTTTGAAAGTGGGTAAAATAACTATCAAAAAGAAGAACCAGCTAAACGACTTAAACAATGCTTACTTTGAAAGCTTTTATTCATTGTACATAAGGTTGAAGTATGAAAGTGCGCTGGGTGTCTTTCAAGAGTCAGGTCATCCCATTTTTGGTGAATTTGACAATGTAGCAAATGTCTCAGATACTTCATTCATCAGGCTTGTAGGATTCTTGCATAAAAACAAAGAAGGTGTAATTTATGAATATAACTTTGGCGTAGGCCTTTCAGATGTCGTTAAGAAACAACTTATCGACAAATTAGAGCCTAAGAAAACGTTACTACAATTTATATTGCTAGATAAGACCCATACAAATAGTCCATTTTATCACAGTAATCAATATTTTGATGCTGATATGTTATACAAAATGATACGCAACGAATTATGTGCAGATCCTTACTTGATAAATGGTGATAAAGTGTCCATTGTCTTTGCTGAAAAGACTTATTCGACTCAAGAATTCCTTTACAACTTTCAACAGGATGGTGGACTAACCCTTGTTTTACAGGTTTCACCCACTCACTATGTAAATATTGAGGAAACAATACAGGAGCTGCAGCGAATCGCTGCAATTCCACTACTGACCGAGATTTATCACAAAAACTTTGACCCTAAGCGAATCAGCTTACTCGGAAATTGCCACAAGAATGAATATGGAGAATTTATGTGTGTGGGGAATTTCGGTAAATTTTTGGGTATGAATATTCGAAGTAAAATCGCAAATTACATAAAACCAGGATCCTCAGTCGTACAAATACTCATTCAAGGCGCTGGGGACATTAAAAATGATAATTGGGATGCACTCAATTCTGCTTCCATTGCCAACCGTATAATCTCGCGTATGAAACCAACATATACTGAACTATTCATCAAACGAGTGCAAATTTTGAAGGTAAGCCTCCTAATTTCATTGCTTACTAATTTATATTGTGACTAGCGTCATTCAGACAGTGGAAGAGGAGGAAACTACTATTAATGACTGTGACAAATGTAGAGTTGGATACATAAATTACTGGTGGTTTTTGGCCATATCATTGCCCACCTCCATAGTGACTCTGGTACTAGTGTTATTTTTGCTGGAAAACACAAAGGTCGGTGTCCCCTGGTATCTGAGCCGGCTGCTGATTAAGCGGGAAGATAGTATATTGGTGGCGTATAACCCGCCAAGGTAACACTATTTGTGTATATTAGATTTTTTTAGTATAATATTTGCAATGGTTGTCTGATAACAGTTGTTCGCTATTAGTTAGTTGTTTATTGAATTTAATAGTGAAAATAATGGGGAAATTGATTATTCTGTGGATATAATATTGAATTGTTCATTGATGATTGAGTATTTAGTGATTGTTGATTATTGTTATATCATAATATATGAACTAAATTTAAATTGAACCAATACAGGGCAATTTTTAGCTAAGTTAATTAATAATTGAAACTAACATCACTTCGATTGGATAACTATATACTTATTAGTGTTAATTGTTTTGTTGATGTAAAACGCAAGAATCAATGATATTTTAAAATAAAATTATACAAGAAGTATATATTGGCAAATTGTCTAATATATGTGCGGTTTGAAACTAATTTTCCTATAATTTGTGTTAATTGGAAAGGTATAAATAAATGTTGGTAACCAAAGCCACTACTACTTATTGATATTTGGAATAATTGTGAATTTCACAATAGACAGAGAAGTGTAACAAAATTTTAGTTATTTAGTTAATTATTAGTTATTCAATCAATTATTTATTTGTTGTAGGGGTTAAAATTAGAATTTTCAGTGGCAAATGCTGACAAGAAAAGTTACTAACTGGTGGTGATAGTTGATATGTGCGGCGAGTGTAGTCTAGCAGATGAACTGATCGAGAAAGCATGTAAAATCAGAGGTTCCGCTTATTACCTGAACGCAATATATGTGTATTATGAGTCTAAGCTTAGTGAAGATGATTTGAACGAATACAATGTCAAACTCAAAATTTCTCAATGCCTAAAGGAAAACTTACACATCGTACAAATTGATAACCCACTATGTGTATTGCACAAAATTTATGGTAATACAGCGTTTGATACAGAGTTAACTAGGGAGAGAGATCTTACTGAGAAACTGTTCAAAAATCAATCCATTGACATATACCACGAAGGAATATGTTGCATACTATCCTATCTGGATGTACATTCGCTAATTTCATTTTCTCTATGCTCAAAAGATATAAATAAAGGGGTTAAAAGTTACCTAACAAAATCTCTGTACGATCTGCCCTTCTATCGCCTACCCATCTCCTCCAACATGAACTACTGGCTCAACTTCATCGACTTCTTCTTCCACCAAGTAGGCGATATTAAGCCAATTGATCGCACTAAATATCCACTCACCGCTGAAATGCTTAAGAGTAACAATCAGCTATTTCCAATCACGGCAGATGGAATGGTGACACACATTAACATAACTATCGATCATTTAAAACCCCATTTTATTGTGTAATGAAATGCTCATGTAGATACTGTAACCACACAAATCCACAGGCACATGCTTGTTCATCTGAACTCAAAATTGAGGGATACAGTAAAGCTACCACGAAAGATATCTCTGTTTCAGATTTCGTTACCGAGTACTCAACTAGATTGGAGGTTAAATCTAATTGTCCATTTAGTAAACTCAAGTTATGTATGTTACTTAAGCAGGTAAGATCTATATGCTATAATAATTAATAATTTGCAAGTGTTTATACAAATTTAAGTTATTTGAAATATATTGGCTTACATAGTGGCTAGAATGTATGATAATGGCAATTGAGAAGGGGAATGGTATTTGCGAAATAAAATTAACAGAGTATGTTGTCAACCCAAAACATCAGCTAATACACCGAGTGTGGGTCCAAATATTTTGTAAATGGGGAATTGAACCAAACGCTAATGTAAATGACACTAACGCAAAATATAACAAGGGGAAGGACCACGATGCTGAAGCACAGCATTCACTGTATCTGACAATTGCAGATCATTTCAAGTGGTCTTCATAAACTGTTTATATAATTTAAGCGTGGATCATGTGTAATTACTGTAAATTATAAATGTCATGAATTTTCAGCTAGGAACACAGTAAAAGTGTCGATGTACGCCGAATTAGTTGGTAAATCGATAACTCTAACCGTCCGATTCTTGTCCAACGGCACAAATACCCTTAGTAAAATCGAGGTCACCTTTTCATTCCAGTCGGAGATTCCTTGATCATTTGGTCAAGGGGTACTATTTCAATTGCATTTGTGCATATTTCCCCATCCAAATCTAGACCAAGATCTGATTTAGATTGAGACTGCGATAAATACTCAGTATTCAAATTGCAAACGTGAGTATCAGCAAATGCGCGATTGGTAAAAGTCTTACTACATTCAGAACACTTATAAATTTTAACATATGCAATTCCTTCCTCCATCCCCTCATAGACATTATCTGCGCAATCCAACTCATTTTCATTTAACAAAGTAACTGGTTCATCTATTTCTGCATTAGAAGAATCGTCAATATTATCCGATTGACTGATTAGTGACTGTAATTGTGTAAGTGATAGTCCCACATCAAGCTCCAACTCAAGCAAGTCATCCGTAAAAGGTTCTAGCTTCTATGTTAGTGTTGTAGTACCCTAGTGAATGCGATATCACGCCTAGAAATGCAGTCTATTATTTTTCCCAAGCAAGTTTTGGAGATATCGCTGTATAAGTAAACTTTCATGCCCAATAAATCATGGGTAAAGTACACGTTGTCATTGGGTACTGATATGCTAGTACTGGGAACTGATATCTGAGCGCCAACCAATCTGGCAGCCTCAACTGGGGTGTTTATGCCTTTGAACTTTAGCAAATATGTACCCTTTAACAATTTTCCATACTCCAGCTCCAAGGGGAACTCATTCTCCTCGTCAAAGTGTAAAAACAGGTATTTTGACTTAAGAACCTGTTCATCTTTCAGATAACCAAATGAAATAGCTCTAACATGACCCTTAAGTCCATGTACTTTAGTTATAGTGGCAATTTGTATATATTCATTGGTGAAGCTGGGGCAGTTGATAATACCCTCCTTGAACGAATCTGTCAGAAAGTATTTATTGTTTCTAATTTGTTCTATATATGATGGATTTGATTTTGATAAAATCAAATTATCCGCACTAGTATTAGATGCTGTCTGTTCAATGTGCTCAGATACAACTTCATCGGCGTCGCGGTGGGGAAAGCCTACTTTGGAATATTTGCTAGGCTTGTAGTATTTGAATTCTGTTAGCACTCCCCGACGAACTGAATTTAACCTATAGCGGTTTGGTATATTGCTATGCAAATTATGTGTAACACGCCAACAATTTGCGCCATATATGATTATTAACAGTGTGAAATAAGTGAATGGAATCAACATTTTAATTCATTCCGAAATTCTAGTCCAAAAGGCAACCTAACTTTGAAAATTCGTCCGAAACTCGAGTATTAGATTCGAAATCAGATATTGAACCGTCTAAGTTGCCGGTGAAATACCTGTGTCAATGTACTCGCCGTTAAATTGGTCCAACGATATGGGTGACTTGTTAATTATATCCCCTTGGAATTCGTTAAATAATACCAATACTTCCTCCTTTTCCCTATCGACAGAATGTAAATCAACTTCAATGCTAGTGTCAATCTCAAGCTGAATTGGTGAGCTTGGGGACTGTGAACTGAATAATTGAGGCTTATGAGGCACGGTATCTCCTTCCAACACCGAAGCTGCGGGCAATAAATTTCTGTAGTTAAACAATTGTGATTGAGGGGATGTAATTGATATTTGCTGTGGGATGGATATCTGAGAAACCAGTCCAGAAACGTTATCACTAGATGTCTGTTTGAAATGTTCCGAGACGATTGTGCTCATCCAAAGTGCACCACTCCAATGATCATTTTCTGTAATAAGTTGATTTCTTACGCCTACTATTCGTACTTTTAATATTCAGTGTTGGAGAATTTAATATGTGGGCTTGGGGGTTGAAGTTTTTTGAAGGTAAATAGGCAGCCTTGCCGAACAATACAAATGCAGGGTCTCCTGGGTCCTTAAATACCAATGCAAGTGGTATATTTATGGAATCTGCATAAATTAAGTACATACCGCTAAGATTTGCCACTGCCGCCAATTGTTTAATTGAGAATACGGAATATACGCAATCGGTGTTATTCACTGGATTAGTTGGTGTTTTTTGACATATTGTATGATTGTTTAATGTATAAATAAATTGCTTACCGAGAGACAGTTCATCAAATTGCGAAGAATCTAGCTTGATATTGGAACAAGAAAAATCATCTTTACCTAATAACGGGGATTGCCTATTGATACTTCCACGCGCTGTCAAAATTTTGATCTAATGTAACAAAACATTATACCTCTATGCAGTGAGTTTTTGAATCAGCGGACCAAACAATATCATCTTCATTGAAACAATAGGGGTTTATACAGCGTAATATTATTTTTGGATGAAACCGGAAATAATTGTACTCGGCCCAGTCAATAATGTCAGGGAATTGGGATGGAGAATCCTATATAAAAGTGTAATTACTTCCAAAGACACTGATGTTGTCCTGCATATTAGACCATTGCAAAAATGTAGAGAGAAGGATAAAGCATCCGATTCGCTTTCGGAGGATATAATACAAGTGTCCAAACTGTTTAAGTGATTATTCCTTTTTGTCAAATAGCTATCAGGCTGAATTAAAGGGGTATAATTGATCATTTGACTGCTAAAATTGTGAGGTTTAGGGTCAAAATGGTAATTTGGGGAAAAATATCGTGTCCTACCGATGTGAGTGAATTGTAGAAATTTTTAGCAGATATGAGAGTTTTCAGTTCCTTTTTAGATAATTTGTTTATTGTTCTATAGGAAACAAAGAAGGACTGTGCAAAAAATACGTGTAACCAAGCAGTATTTGATGAGTTTAGTGCTGATAATTCAAGTCCTTCTTCAGTAGAAATAATATGTAAGGACTGGGTTATTTGTCGAAAAAGCGAAATTATTTTCCTAAACAATAGTACTTGTGAAGCGTTGAGCAACAATTCCATAGCATCTTCGTAGCATTCCGGTCGCTAACACAATATCATATATCCACCACATATGGTATATATGTTAAGGCATGGCAGTTGTCTATATAGTGAATTAGTGTCCACACATTTGGAAAAATATCACATGACTGAATTGTTTAGGTGTTTTTCAACAGATAAATTGCTGGAATACAGTGGGATTTGTAAGCGTTATCGTGCTTTGTGTTCTCCAGGCCTTGAAACATATCTGTCCAAGGAAACTAGAAAAATTTCCAGCAAAGAACCCCTTAGAATTAATAAGGGATCCGTGGATTTTATTGCATCAAATGAAGTTATCTGGAAATTTTTGCTTCAAACTAGGTTTTGTCAGAGTCTATGGGTCTACTTGATGGATCCATTTCATGTGACGTAAGGAAAATGTTTATTTAGGCACGAAAAGGAGTTTATACGCAAGGTGGCAAACAGTGATTGGTATAAAAATGTTTATTTAGGAACCACTTAATCAAATTTGATATAAATTCCAATATGCCAAAAATAAAAGTCGCCTGCCATAATTCACGATTGTCTCATACGAATATGATTAAACGGTGCATTGTTGAGATAATTCACTCGCACAAAATGAATACGTTAAATCTGCATGGGGATAAGATCAGTCCTAATGATAATTTAGAGCCAGCGCCAGCTCTAAATTTAGATGTAACAATAACAAACAACACATGCGAAGTAATACATTTGTTATCTAGATCCTCGCAAATGTATCAGGATGTTTAGATTATAGAATCTATTTAAATAGTTGCGAAAAGTTGCCTATACTACCTTCAATTGCTTCAGCCATTTCAACACATATATTGGATACCACTACCAGCGACCTATCTCAGTAAGTATAACACAATAATTATGCAAAAATATTAGATAACGTAGTGTTACAATATGGGATCCCTTTTGCAATAACGGAGTGATGCTACTGGAGCTACATAGTTTGTTATGTGGTATATAATACTGTGATGTAGGCATACCAAATGGATCTCCCAATATCGAATATCCATTAAAAATGGTAAATGATTTTCTCATTTAGTTACCTTACAATGATGAATACACCATGAATAAGGCACTTAACAGTCTAAACATTGAGTATCTACAGTAGTCATATAGACCCATGGATCTAGGAGTTTCCCTATTAGGCAGTGATTCCGATACTAACAATGTTCAAATTGCCAGCAAGCATTTGTTGGAATTTGAAAAGAGTAGTCCCAAATCCAACTTAATAGGTATAACTACCTCACATGACATTAAATTTGTGACTGATAACTACAAGGTAACAACCGGATGATTTAGGACATTATGGACAAATTGGGTAAGACAATTATTTTGAGCAATTTTCTATATGGTAACAAGAAGTCTGAACACCTAATACTCGAGGCATATAAGTTACTAAATGATATAATAAGCATTAGAAATGATTGGCTTGACGTATACCTAGTATCTGGTCGTGCATCATTCCGGAGGCACCTGAAGTTTGATTGGAACAAAGAACTAAGCTTTAACAACCAAGGGATAAAATGTGAACTTTTGCGTCTTTCAAAAGTCTAATGTTAGTATTTATGTACCAACTGTATAATTATCGCATCCTAATTTGCTAATAGTAGCTTTGTTACCGGCATATATTATCGTATATACGTTTGTATCACATGTATAACATAGTTATATGTATATAATATTCTCTTGATCAATGTAATCAATATGATTTATCATATAATTGTTTAATATATCTATTAAACATTAATAATATCTTCACATGCAAATTTTCTAATATTGATTGTAAAATAAATACTATATATGTGTGACACGTATTTATAATATGCAACTTTTAATTTCAACTAAGGACAACAATCTAAAAATAATGAGTAATTACGTAATTACTTATACACCAATAAGATAAGTACGTATTATTATATTATCACATAAGATAATATATCCCCTATACCATTAATTTAAATTCAACAATATAGCCAGTGACATATTTGTTTCGTATGTAACAGGTATCTATTGTGTATAATTAATCACTTAATTGTATAGTATTCTATTGTTAGCCTAGAACTGCATTAATCATATTAAGAGAGAGATGTCACAGACACGGAATTGCATTGATCGGTTAATTAACTAAAATACTTGCTACATTTATTTGAATCACATACATATATCATCATATGTCATACAGATATATAAATATATACCTACTAAAAAATATACACTTTTTACCATACTATGAGGGATCAGTAAGTAGAATAAATACCATCAAACATAATTACAAATATACGCGTTAAAATAAAGGGATCCTAAGCCCATATACCAAATTCATTTCATCTATCTGCTCGAAGAATCTGTCAATTTCTTCCTTGCTGTGGATCTTTTTAAAGTCCTTTCCCAATTTATCCCCGCCACTCATAATCATGCTATTTTCCTTCCTCTTTGCACTCCCTTTTTTACCCATATTACTGTGATCACTGGAAATAAATTGGTCCATATGCTTCAAGTCATAGGAAGGTTTTTTGTACGAGAGATTCTCATAGTCTTCAGGTAAGTCGTCAGGGATATTTTCCAAGTCCTGATCAGAACGCAACATGGACAACAATTTGTTGTACGATCGAGCCAATTCAAAAAATCCCATATCAGTCAAGTGTGCATAGAATCTTTGGGTGGATTTTACCAGGTATGGCCAAGGGGGCATGCTTTTAATGTTTAACAGTTTATTCTCACCCAGAACCTTAACAGCCCGTGATAATCTGTCATGCAGATGATCAAATGTTGTGCTGGAGTTATAGTGGATTTTCTGACGAGATGTTGAAAAAACTTCATTTGGCATTGTACGATGTCTATGCCTCACTAACGCCATTAACCCATATTTAGGATTCAATAACGTTACAAGTATTGATATGGCAATATTCGCTGGAGTTACTAATTCATCTGTTAGAATAGTATATCCGTCAGATCTAGTGATATTTATTGCATTTACAGATTCTCTAATAGCAGTTGTGATAAAATTGTGCTGTGATTGTGAATCCTCTGGCAAAAATTTAGATAACACAGCTTCAACCTCAGACACTGATAAGAAGTCATTCCCTGATGGGTTCCTAGGTACTATTGTCGCAGACATTATTTTATAAAAACTATCCGTATCTACAGCATGGTAAAATATCTTTTCCAATGGAAGCTGCTTGAAAGTGTTCAATATCACTAACAGTTGCTCGAAATGGCGCAGCAACTGCTTAAGCGGCAACTGTCTAAACTTGTGAAAATCGCTCATAGAATCGATAACCTGTGCCAGTGAACCTGATTTGTTTTTTAGTGCCTCAAAAATTTTGGCTACTGGATCCGTATTCACCAACTCAACTTCCCTCTCATACATCTTGAACCAGTGCTTGGTGAAGGCCTTGCGGATTGCCTCATCTCGGTTGACCCAGAAGAGCTCATCCTCGTATTCCTCCTTCACCAAGTTACTCACCCGGCCCTTGTCCATACTCTCTGTATAAACTTCGGGGTGACTATCAGAGTAGTATGGCAAGTAGGTAAAGTTGCCGGGTTCTTCTTCATGGGTATACAAACTATTGAAGTATTCCGGAGTTTGGAATGACATCCACAAAATATGCACCTTGTCATACTCTCCCAAAGGGCCAACTTTCTCAGCAGCGGTAAAAGAAATTTCTTTATCCACAAATTTTGCATGTTTTAGAACCTGGTCCTTCCTTTGTACTGTTTCAACCCTGTTGACCCGTGCCTATATAAAAGGTGCGTCCTTACATGAATGAGGGCCCCAGGCTTGGCAATGGCAAAATACTCGTCAATAGGAACTATGCCTATAATTCCATCGTTTTCAAAGTCGAAATTCTTTCTCATATTCACATTCACTGCAATGTATACATGGCCATTGGCCTGAAACAGTATCTTGGCTGGATAAAAATGGTCAATATCGATAGACTTCAAATCCTCCAGACTTTGAGTGCTGATTTTTTGTGCAATTTTGAGCATTTTGGTGGACCATTTGACCTTGGGTCTAGTTGTCAAGTGCAATTTCCCTATATCGAAATTTTTGATTTCTAATTTATTGGTCGAGCATTCATCCATGGGAAATTTTAATTTGTGGAATCTCACATACAAAGTATTATCATAGTGACTTATGTGGCATAATTTACCCAATTTGCTAGCAATGTACCTGGAAGCAAATCGAGGATCCTGGCAAAAGTTGCGCATATACATGTTATCGATAACACCGCTGGATCCGCAATATGGAAGGTGATTTGTAGGTACAAATGCCAAAACTGGATTACTAATACCACAAATTCTAACCACCAGGCCGTTTTCACTGAACTTCATAATCTCTGCCCTGAACCACTGATTCATGCAAAGTAACTGTTCAACAACTTCATTCTCAATATCTTTAGCCAATGGCTCGTAGTTAAAGCTGACTTCACCATCATCTGCAGTCAGAAAAATACGTTCCAAAAGCGGATCGCATCCCACTGCCACCAAATCCAGTGCCTGTCCAGGTTGAACATTCTTTAGCATTCCAATTTTCAAGGCATAACCACACAAACCATTCAAGACATTCAACTTAATCACATTACCAACCACAGATTCAACAATACAATTTAAGTGATAATGTTGCTTGGTGGCTGATAATGTGTGCAACATGTGGTAAACGGTCAAATATTCGCGTCTCTTCTGTTCTACAGTATCATGCGTGAATAATTCGCCCCTGATGATATCATTTTCAGGGTTTGTGTCGGTGATTAGTACCTCAATTTGCTTGTTCTGTAATTTTTTTGGGTGAATATAATGTGGGCTACGGGGTGGGTTAAAAGTGATGCCTTCCCAATCGAACTTTTCATACGACATCTTTGTTTCAGGTTTCCTTAGTACCATATTTTTACAGCTAAGTAGTATAGATTTAGTGATTTGATCTGGATCTTTAGACCTATCCAAGCAGAGTGACACCTCATCTTCATCCCTAGCATTATCATCAATGCTATTAGCGCAGGGTAGATTCTGCAGAGGGTCGTACTCGCTGAACTCTTTTGAGTTTGTATGAGCGGGGATTGCCACCTTAATTGAGTGGCCAGCAATATGCATTTTTACAAAGAAATTTCCATCGATATCACACCCCAAATCACCCAGAAGAATCTCCCCTGGAAGAATCTTGGACCACTTCCTGGCGTCATCATCATAGTGTCCATCTAGTGTAATTGGTTCAGTATTGAATTTGTAATTTATAACGCGACATCTAAATTCCTTGTCATATTTGGGTTTGCAATTTTGATTGTTAGTATTTATTCTGAATTGCTCAGTGAAAATTAGTAATAATATACATGAAAGTAGTATAGTGTGGATTCCATGTGAGCAAAACATGTATTTATAATGGGATTATATATGCGTGGGTCTTTTACATTTTTATAATTTTTTTCTTTAGTCAAATAACACATTTCATTTCACACCCCTAACCCACATCCATATCATACTTGTACCGTGGTGTTTTGCCCTACGAACAGTATCGTAATTGGTTGTCCATCTAATAACGGTGTATTAGTCGGCATATTTTTATGTTAATAAGTAGAAGATTACCAGTGGGAATGAATAAAACATTAAATGCTGTTAAAAGTGAGTGTTTTTTGATGTAGAATCGTCTAGCACTCTACCAGATAATTACGATCCGAAATATGTCGAAGAAGGATGGTACGAGTGGTGGGAGTCCAATGGTTTTTTTTTGGTAAATAATGAAAAGGCCAAAGTACTGTCAAACAGTAAACGTTTCACAATGGTTCTTCCTCCCCCTAATGTGACTGGGTCACTGCATATTGGCCACGCGTTAACTATTGCAATACAGGATTGTTTGGCTAGGTGGTATGTCACTATTCATTATATTGTAATTGAAATTTGAGGGACAGTGAAATTTTTACTACAATCCATTCCTCTACTAAAAAATATCTACATTATTCATGAGTATATGTAGTTTCTATGTTAATTTTTTCTATACTATCATAGTGTATGTTTGTTTTTGTATATTTAATTATTATTCATCATTTGTATTTAGTTACTATTATTTATTTGTCTATTAAGTGAATTATTCGCAATTTAGTTATTTGTTGATTTATTATATTCGTATATTACTAATGGGTCGTATTTAATTAAGTACGATTACTCATTCATTTGGAGTTGTATATTATTGAATATGATTTGAGGTAACCTAGGAAACGAATGTGTGGCCATCAGGTACTATGGATCCCTGGTACGGATCATGCCGGGATAGCAACCCAATCAGTAGTAGAGAGAAGGCTATTCAGTGACAAAGGATTGACTAAAAATGACATTGGTCGTGAAGAAATGGTGAAGCTGATTTGGGAGTGGAAGCACACTTACGGTAGCACAATCTGCAACCAGATCAGACGAATGGGCGCCTCTTTAGACTGGTCCAAGGAAACTTTTACTTTAGATCCATTGCGTTCTGCCGCAGTTACCGAAGCTTTCATGCGGTTTCATCATGCGGGAATTCTGTACCGAGATGCCAGGCTAGTCTGCCTAAGTCCAGCACTTGCAACCGTTATCTCCGACATAGAAGTGAATACAATGGAGGTGGATAAGCCAAAAAGGATTGTTATACCTGGCATGTAGCACTATTGACTTAGGGTTTGATGCATCCGTTGAATTTGGCTATCTGTGGATTTTCAAGTACTACATCCAAGATTTCGATGAATTCATACCAGTGGCCACGTCACGCATAGAGACCATGCTTGGTGATGTAGGTATTGCAGTGCATCCTACAGACTCGAGGTACATCGACTAGTGATTTAGGTATAGTCACTTTGTGGGTAAAAAACTGGTCCATCCCTTCATACCAGATAGGCATATGATTGTAATTGCCGATGAGAGTGTGGACAAGGAATACGGTACAGGTGCCGTTAAGCTGACCCCTGCGCATGATAAGAACGATTTTGAGATATGTAAGAGACACAACTTGCCCCTAATATGCATTTTTGATATGAAAGGTCACATAAGTTCTGTGTCACCTGAATTTGATGGACTCCACCGTTTTAAGTGTCGCGAAGTAATTGAGCAAAAGCTAACGGATTTGGGTCATTTATTGGACAAGGTACCTAACCCTAAGCCTATGCAAATACCTATTTGTTCCAGGTCTGGTGATGTGATAGAGTATACAATTTTACCCCAGTGGTGGATCAACTGTAAGAATCTAGCAAAAAGAGCAATTGAGGCTGTGGAAACAGGAGATCTTGAAATAATACCAAACAATTATGTATCTGTGTGGGTGCGATGGCTCGAAAATATCCAAGATTGGTGTATATCAAGGCAGCTGTGGTGGGGGCATCGCATACCGGCTCATCAAATAATTCTCGACGGTAGGCCAACAGGTAAATGGATTATCGCCTACGACCAAAATGATGCCATTGACCAGCTTAAATCCATAGGTTATAGCGATAAGGAGAAGGTATGTGCAGTTTTTACTGATCCCCGTGTGAATGAGATCACTTAGGCTTCACTTTTGCAGGATGAAGATGTGTTAGATACTTGGTTTTCATCAGGATTATCCCCACTATCATCCCTGGGATGGCCTAAAGAGACTGAAGATTTTCAATTATTCTTCCCAACTACCGTTCTAGAAACCGGTAATGACATTCTGTTTTTCTGGGTCGCTAGAATGGTGATGATGAGCCTGCATCTTGTGGGGAAATTGCCGTTTAAGAAGATCTACTTGCATCCTTTGGTACGAGATGCAAAAGGGGAGAAGATGAGCAAGAGTAAGGGTAATGTCATTGACCCCCTTGAAATATCAGATGGCATATCTTTGCAGGGTTTGCTAGATAAGCTGAAAAATTCAAATTTGCCCAAAGAAGAAATTAAGAGGGCAACTGAAGAGGCAAAAAAAAACTTCCCCGATGGGATTCCCTCCTGTGGCTCTGATTCCCTAAGATTGGGATTATTAGAGCTTAGCAGACAAAGTAAAGCTATTTGTTTGAATATTTCAAAGATCGTGGCTTGCAGGCACTTTTGCAACAAACTTTGGAATGCAGTAAAGGTCCTGAATAATTACAAACATGCATTTCCTACCCATCAAGAGATGGGGTTTAGGCTACAGTTTGAAGACAATTGGATCCTACACAGACTGTACATATTTAGCAAGGTTGCTAATGAAAGTCTTGAACAATTCAACTTTTCAGATATGGTGCAATCGATTTATCAATTCTGGTTGTACGATTTTTGTGACATTTATTTGGAACTTATCAAGGTTAGGTTGGTTAATTCTTGTCGTGTGGCTGCATGGATCGCGCTTTTTTGTATGGATAACGGGTTGAGATTGATCCATCCAGTTATCCCATACTTGTCTGAACAATTGTACCAGCAATTACCCTTGAGTTATCGTGAAAAGCCATCCATTAGCATATCAACATATCCTCAACCAGCTATGGGTTGGACTTCTAACACATTGGTAAGTTGACTTGTTTCTAATAAACATTGGTACCTTAGGTTTGAACCTATAATATAGACATCTATGGAGATGGTGAAGGAGATTACCCATGCGTTGCGTTCATTTGCCACTCTGCTTGGTTTTGACCAGAGTACTCAAAAAATATGCTATATTGCTTTTTTGGCGAATGACATAGCTGATGGTGATGCTGGCAATAACATAATTTGTCCAAGTTATTTGTATCCCTCGTTGAATTGCATTAAAATACTTTCCAAGTTTGATAGCGTCTCTTTGCTTGATACAGACGACGTGTGTGAATGCATCGCTAATAATGTAAATAGCCGTATAAACGTTTACGTTAAAATATCGCATTTGGGTTTGGATAGGGTGAAGAAGATCAGGGATAAACTCACTAACAAACTCAACAAGGTCGAAAATATGCTTGGGGGGTATATGAAGAAACTACAGGCCAGTGACTACGATAAAGTTCCTGGAAGTATTAAACAGTTGAATGACGAAAAGATCAGGGAATTGTCTACCAGCTTAAATGAGCTTAAAAGTGCCATAAAGCAGCTGGACCTTGTAAAGACAATCTAGCGTGGCCCCAAACTAAAAGACGATGCAAGTAAATATTATGTGTATTTAAATTGAATTATTGATCTTATTATGCTAGTATGGAGAGTGACTTATGTTGGTGAAAATTTCATTTAAGATTGTGTCATAAATATCACATCTGTTTTTAATTTAACACTTACTAAAATCAGTATCTGTTGCCATTATCAAGCATATATTTTTAATAATTTTAGTTGTTAAATAATCTATAAATGGAGTTAGATGTCCTAAAGTGCAACAATAATGTAATTATTAGAAGTTGCTTATTTTTCAGACGTGTAAAATTGGCGTCACTTTACAAATGAACGAGGTGTACGTACTACTGGCGGTGTAATATCGAAAATTGAACAGGCATATATACTCAAATACAGCTAATTTTAAGCCATGTCCGTAGTTTTATATCAAATCAATTAAGCCGAGTCTTCAATTCAAAAGGGATGGACTTTCATCAAAATGGGAAAGAGGTGCCTGCTGTTGGGAAGCCTGTCTTGCCTTGTTGCCATCAAATCTCTTTCCGCTGCCACTTTTCAATACGCTGTTAGCAAAATTGATCCTGTCATCCTTCTTGGCTAAAACCTTTCCCCCGCGATCAGCCACCCGGCGATCCTGTATAGCAAATTTGGGATTCTTCATATTTACAGTCAACTCAATCTGCTCGACCACTGAGCAAATCCTTTCAGAAAGCTTAATTGCGATCTTCTGCAAATGTCTTGGTTCTTGCTGGTTCACCAAAATGCACTGACTAGTGTCATCCCAACTTGCATGAATCCCCCCAGTTATCATCATCTTACTCACAACGGAGTGAACTGTGTTGGGAGGGAGATCAAACATCAAACTCAGCTGTTCAATTGAGAATGAATCATACAAATTTAGGTATCTGAGTTAGGAGATGTAGTAAATATGATGATGTAATGGATGTTTGATGATATTCAAATTGAAATATGATATATGTGATTTACATAACATATGAATGCGGTAAATATAGTTATTATGTTTAATATGCATTAAGCATAACGTGATATGGTGGGATATAAGAGATTCGATGTCCTATAGATATAATTGCCTTCATACATAAACTATCCCGGTAATGTGCCCAATCTTATTATAGATGATTGTCCGATCTCATGCAGCAACCTTATCAAAATAATATTAACAATGTTAATCTGATTGTAAAGTTTATTGACTGATTCTAGTGTAGAAGTTATATTTTGTACCAGTGTCTCATAATGGAAATTTTCATGCGATTTACACATTAGCTATTGTGCTATAAGTTTCAGTTATTTTTGAAATCTTTTCTATGGCAGATTGACATCACACGCCCCTAGTTTGGGAGAAATTTCCATAAATTAAGTCGTAACATATTGCAAGGGCCATTAAAAATAGGAGAGGACTCATAACATGCGATAGGGATAGATAAAGGAGGGGGTGTATAGTTCGTTATTTACAGGTTATATTATTCATATTCAGATATACATATATCCAATAGCATAATCATGTATGTAATAAATTTGGTTTGTCTAATTAAATGGCTATATATTTATTTACTCAGAATAGGCATACCTGAAGATGAAGGTCCTCAATGCTTCTTTCTTAATACGCAACAGCAGCAGCGCCTTCACACGTTCTTCATTGGGAAACTTACCCCAAATGTTGAGTGATTCTATAAAACCGAAACATTCTTTCCAATCTCCACGTTGCAGCGCCTTAGAAGCGACAATAATCGTCTCTTTACTATTCTCCGCGGGACCCACGTAATTTTGTTTCTCATATATCTCCAACATCCTCCTAAATTGCCTAGATACTATCTCCTTGTTTCCCATAAAGGGCCTGGTCATATTCGGTATCTCAATCAACATGGCACAGATGTTGTTTACACATTCAATAACCTCCAAATTCAAGTGCATATGGTATGGGAATAGACGGCGCTTTTCAGTACGTTCCTGCTCTGGTGTTTTATCACTCTTGGCGGATAGGCCCTGAGCCAACAGCTCCTTAAGTCTATTTTGGGAACAAAGGTCAACCAAATATGAGTGCGCATCGTTTATATGTCCATGAGAGAAAGCACAGAGACCTAGCTGTGCCAGGTTTCTGTTGAAATAAATTTGGGTAGCCACATCTACTTGCAGTGCCATATCTTGCACATTAATAGCACAAGACAATTCCTTTGCCTTAAAATAGTCCCCGTGAAGTGCCTTGTTGTATGACCAGAAGAGGCATGCTCTGGTCTTTTGTACTCCACTGCCCTCTTTGAATATGAATGATACCAAACTGTCAACAACACCAGTCAAAGTGGGTTCTTGGGGGAAATATTCATTCAAATTCTCTGGAATTCCTGCCTGAACAGTCCTAGTCTCCACATCCAATGCAATCTCAAAGGGAGAATTGAACTTCTGCCTGACCATATCCCAAAGCTTAACATCCAATCCATCAGCTTTATAGTGGATATGCTCTAGTATGGCCAACGCTAGAGTTGACGAATGAACCATACTGCCCTTTCTCAATGTGTAGGATAAGGCACAGAATAGTAAGTACAACATATTGATGCTGTAAGAGAGCATAACTTTATACATGTCAGAGTGTAAATCGGTATATAGCAATGATTTGCATAGCTCATCATTGAGCTTCTGTACAAAAGAAGTTAGAAGAGTCACCCATGGATTCGAATCCTTGTTTGCAGATGCCACGACGCTTGTCGTGACGAATGTTTCATTTTCTTCAAACATTTCGCCCTTATTCAACTCTTCATCTTTCTCTGTGTTCAAAATATGTATAACTATTTCCACGTTCTTAAAGGTATCCATCCATACATTGCAATTCATGCTACTGAAAGCATCAGCGCTGCTATCGAATTGACTATGTATTACATGACACAATACTTCCAGATAACATGGAAATGATATTTTTTTGGCACACTCGGCCAATTTCTGCAGCAAATTTGTGTTTTCAACTTTATCTACACCCCGTCTGCCCCTTTTACCGACTATAATCTTTAGAAATGATCTAAGAGCTGACTCACTCAAGTCACTACCTTCAAGGGCAGCATTTATATCACTTCCTGATTGAAATGATTGCTTGTGTTGAACCTTTGCTTCAACTTTGTCCTCTTTCCTCCTCCCACCCTTGTCCTTCTTTTTGCTGCTAGCTGCATCATCTTTCTTCTTAATTCCCCATTTAGCAAGCGCCGATTTATGCTTGTCCTCATCTGCACTCTTTTCGCTCCCCGAATATGACCAATCGGATGATATTTCAGAAGGTTCCCCCCTTTCCCCTTCGGCATCACTTTCGCTGTTACTATCGCTATCAGATTCAGAACTAGAGGCCTCAGAATCTGTAATTTCAGGATTCTCTCTGAATTTCTCAATCTCCTCTTGGTGAGAGTCATTGAATTTTCTCAATCTAGACTTTAGGGTGTTGAGTGCAGTGGATTTGGCACGGGAAAATTTTTTAACCGATTCCTTGTCCTTTAGTATCTTTTCCACCAAATTTTGTAGGTCCAAAATGGCAGACAAGGCAATTTTTGGAAATGGCTCGTCTTGGCACATCTTATCTACAATCTTCAACAAATTATCATAGTCTTCAAGTGTTTCCACATAATCTCCTATCCTGCTGTGCTGAGTCAGAATCTTAATGGATGCGTTTATAGAGTCGCGTATCTTGGCACGAACTGACTTCACAACTCTCCTAGTACCTTCATCACTGGAGCTGTCAATTGTGGCCCAGCGGGGAGGAGGTACCGTTGCTTGTAACCTGCGGTCAGTGTCATCCTGACTGGAATAGTCAGAATAGGATTCAGATGAGGATTCACTGCCTTCTGCCCAAAACTTTGACTGCATTGTACAGCGCTTAGAAATTATATGTATTGGCTAACCTGCTTGAATTGGGTAAACAACTGGTATAGGCACAACGGCCTATATGTATACTAGTGACCCCACCACAAACAATAACACTAGTTTCAGTCACCTCCTATGATTATTTACACTCGAATTAGGTGATAATATATGTGGATATGCCTACCATATCTGCTTCTGACAGTATTGATGATGTCAATTAGTGGATTTTTTAAGTTATTTATGCTGACCTAGTGTATACTGTATTTTGTGTTTATGATATTGAATGTTTGGTTAAATTTTATTATAAATGTGTTGTAAATATCATTATTATCGCCAAAATAGCATATCTAATATTATTTACTATGGTGTGCCTAGCGCCTAGCGTTCACGATTAAGTTATATTAAAATTTAAGGAAGAGAGCGCGGTGTTTGGCCTAATTTTGCAAATTCGGGTGAAATGTCCAAAAATAAAGTAAAATTTTAATTATGATATAGGCGGCTGTGGTACCTTTTGTATAAATTCGCGGCAGTAGTGCGTCATATGGCTCTGGTATATCATATGATGTGTGATTATTATAGGTTATTAATTGTATTAGGTTGTATATTTTTATAATTTTATAACATATTCAAAAATTCTAAGCACTTGGCGATTTATTTGCGTCAAAATCGAGATAAAAGCGGAATTATGCGATCAAGTGTCACAGAAAAGGTATTTTGGTTAGAATTTGGTAGCAGAAAATTAGATATATTTAAGAAATCGAGTCAATTGTAACAAAAAATTACATATAGTTATTAAACATGTGGATTTATAAGTAGTTCATGTGTATAGGGGGCTTAATTATTCTAATCGTTATATAAGCGATGAATATGGGCTATAAGGGGTAGAGGTGCGAAATAGGGGAAATTCGGAGAGAATATACAATTAGTAGTAATTAAGTAACAGATCGTGTGTGTTAGACAATTGTACCCTTTCATCAGTGTATGATATATTGTCTGTATTATAAGTGATAATAGGCACCACATATTGGTTTATACTATAATTGCAGTACAGTTACCAACTGACTGCTATTAATTACTAATACCTAAATAACCACTGTGACTATTTTATCGCATATCCCGCAATTTTTTTATTATTGTACTGTTTTAACTGCATTCATCTACCTCGAACCGTATTCGCTACAAGGAATGTCTTGAGGAAAAATGATGAGTCACTCTAGCGTCACCGGTATGGAGGTACCCACTCCTACAAAATTTGAAGACTCTATGATTTTGCACGTGGCATATAATAATCGCGAAATGTGCCAGGATGAATACAGGTGGGAATTCTACAAGCGCGAAATGGGCTATGGTAATTTGGCTGGGCAGGCTCCACCGGCAACTGGATTCAACACGATTGGAGGTACTAGCTTTGGGACCACGGCAACAAATTCACCATTTGGTCAGTTCGGTGCGATTCAGCCACAATCAGCACAAGCAGGCGGTGGTTTAATTGGCTCCTGTACAACTGGCATCGGGGGTGGGTTGTTTGGATCTAGCACTAATGCTCAATCTACAGGAGGTGGAGGGTTATTTGGGTCTAATAACAGTGGAGCCGGTACAGGTACAGGTGGTGGTGGATTATTTGGGTCAAACAGTACAATTCAGCCTGCAGGTGGCAACATGTTTGGGCAGACATCCCAAAATACGTTCTCCTTTGGCAATTACCAACCACAGCAACAGCAAGTAGCCACCTCAGCACAATACACAAACAACATATTTAACAACCTACCCAATCCACAAGCAATACATATAGACAAAAATCACGCACTCGGGGTTCTTATTGATTCAGTTGACTTTGATTCGATAGGCGCAGGAATGGCCCAATTCTGGACCAACACCAAGACAGAGTTGTCCGTCAACGAACAAATTGCAAACGAGCCTAGTATGGTTGTGCCTACGTTCACCTCAGCTAATACATCATCGCCATATTTGGGCAACTTACCGGACTTTGAAAATAGGTTTGACCCTTACAATTTGGAGCCTATATTAAAACAGATTGGTAAACCCAATAAGATCTACCACCTAATGAACATAAATGAGATGAAACCGACATTTAACATTGACTATTCCACAGTCCATGGGCAGGAATTCAGCTCAATGTTTCATATTGGTGAATCCAAATATGTTCCAGGCAAGCAGATACAAAGCAAGTCACAGAATTCGTTAAATAACGTTTTAAAAAAATTTTGGGACAAATCATTAGGCACTAACATTGAAGATTTGCAAAATATGAATACACACGAACTATCATCAGGTGCACTGTTGTTCACAAAGCAATCAAATCGCAATCCATTTAAGACGAGTATATTTGCGCCGTTGGAAATCAATAGTGATTCATGTCGAGATTTTGACCAGAAAGTCGATGTTTCTCAGGGGAGAGTGCAGCAATTTTCATTGGAATGCACGAGTGGTATTCAAACTCTCACTGATAAGTTGTTATCACAACTTAACACCTTAAAGGCCACAGAAATTGAGCAGTTAAAACTCACCTCGCCCAATAAGAGCTCGAAGTTATGTGCCCCAAAACTGACCAAGGCTTATTACTATACAACGCCTAGCATTGAAAGTCTGTCAATGATGACTGAAGAGCAACTGGCCGCGGTGTGCGATCTCACCATTAGGCACGAAAAGTTTGGTGAAGTGCTTTGGCCCGGGTTTACAGACGTTAGGGAGATGGACTTTGATAAAGTGGTCAATTTTTCATATAAGAGTTTTTCACTATACCAAGATATGACTACTTGTATCCCTCCAGCTGGTCACGGATTAAATAAGACGGCAATTATAACCTTGTACAAATGCGTACCTACTGGGAATTTTACGGAGGAGAAGAATAGAGAGATTGTAAAAAATATGGAAGCATATACCAAGTCGATTAATTGTGAATTTATATCTGCAAGTACTGAGACAGGCAATTGGAAGTTTAAATCGATCGCGGATAAGCATAGCGGAACTCAGTGTGATGCAACAGTTTATAGTGCTCACTTATGTAAATTCGTATGTTGACTAATTATTAAGTCATAACCTAGTAATAGCGAATATTTGGTAGGCATTTGTGCTGGATATAATACTGGCGAGTGAGTCCCATGGTGGGGCTATCTAGTGTTATTTGGTATCTGGTATTGGTGCTAATTTATAATTCTAGTTATTCTAAGTTAATACAAAATAGTTCGGTTATACACAAATTTGATATGATAAACGACGAGGGAAGATTGGTGGATATTTATATCCCTCGCAAATGTTCGGCGACATCCAAACTAATCCATGCTAAGGATCATGGGTCTGTGCAAATTAACATTGGTATGACCGATTCCAAAGGGGCCTACCACGGCAACAACTTCACCGTTGCCTTTGCTAAATCAATTAGGCAAAGAGGGGAATCTGACTCGGCGCTAAACAGAATCTTGCATCAGCAAGGTCTCCTCTCATTTTCCGAATAATTGCTAAAATTTTATTATATAATAATAAATTAATTTTCTATCAATTGAATAAACTACTGGTATTCTACACTAATTTTTATTGAACCATGGGTTAGATGATTTAGTAGTTATTTATGCTCGTATATTATAATTTACAAAAAATCCTTCATAAGGAAACTGTTTGTAACGCACAACCACGATTGTCTTGTGTTATAGCCAAGGAATCTAATGGCAATTATGGTCATGGGATCTAGGGTAGATTTTCCTAGGCCAAAAACCAACATCACAAATTAGCGCTAAAATCTAAGTAAAACGCTTTCACTTACCCGCAATGAACAAGCCATTTTTTTATTTTAGTAACATGCAGACCTTGGACCTCTAGGCAACCAATGCGATCTCTCACAGGCGACTCACAGATGATTCTTAGTTGCTCTTTGAACGTCTATATTAAGCCAGTTTGACAGGTGCTTTTATATTTCCGTAAAAAGTGGATTAAAATTGAAAAAATAAACTCCTAATCTTCACGAGTGAAAATTAGGGATCAAATATGGTTTAATGTTCCGTACCTTTATGTCCCCGAAAACGTGTCTAACTACCGTTGATACAACTGTACCGTGCAATCTAATTTTTGGATAAACCGCCAAATTACCAGAGGATGTCCTTTGTACCTTAAAGGGTAGATTGTGAGAGTTTGTATTAGTTTTTTTTACGAATCTCCCCTGCACAACCCCCCGTCTGCTGCAGAATAAGTGATACTTATTCGCACCAGACAGATAACGATTAGTGTAAAATAAGGGTATATAAAATTTTATGTATGTGGGAGAATTGACTAGATTTAATGCATTTGAAAACATCTATAAATACAATGTCTAAGTTGCAAGATGCTAATGGATGGGGTACGGCTTAGTAGCCTCAAGAAGGTACTCTTTTGCCGATATATACTTATCTCCCCCCTCATCTAGAAACCCAATCAAAGTGTCGTGTACTTGTTTGTGGTAATTATTAAGCCATTCAATTTCCTCGTTTGTCATAATTGTAGTATCTATCAACTCTCGGCAGTAGGGGACCTAAGTCACTGCATACATACCATTGTGAGATCTTCAAAGGTGCAAAAATTCCCACTGTTGTTAATTTGCGTGACAAATATCATATTTTCAATCCTAATACCGTATTCATCGGGCTTGTAGTAGCCCGGCTCGTTCGACAACACCATTCCCGGTTTGAGTTCATACGATGTAGTTTTCCCCTGAATTAGTCAAAGCATATTGATTTTTAGCAAAAGTACTAAGATTATATTAATAAATCATTATATATTTGTAGTGGTTGGCGCGCACAATAATATAATATACATAATTTTTAATGAGTCGCTAGGTAAAATTCGCATTACAATTTTTATCATTTTATTAAATTCACCACAGATAGCACGCAATTTATTAACTACACAATGCTTAATTATAAAATTTTATAATTACAATTAGAAAATGCATATCACAAGTAGGGATAAATGTAAAGTAAAAATTATAAATGGATTAATGTATTAATTTGTGTAAAATATGCACATAATTATAGTGTATAATCATTATTATAATGTATGAATTACATACCTCCCTCGTTGTTCCAATATGAACTGGACCCTCGTGTACATTTAGAAATGAACCGACTCCATGCCCCGTACCATGATTGTAGTTCTTCTGCTCCTTCCACAAATGCATACGTGCTAGTACATCGAGTGAATTTCCCACTGTTTTAAGGGGAAATTTTATATTCTTTAGGCCTAAATGCCCCTAAATAATATAGAATCTTGCCTTAAGTACTAGAGTGTAGTCGTGCTTTTCCTTATCACTAGGGACGCCAAAATGGATTGTCCTAGTTACATCAGTGGTTCCACACAAGTATTGGCCACCTGAGTCTAATAAATACATGCTAGGGGTTATTTTGGCTGAATTGTTAGGGTTTGGCCTGTAGTGTATTATGGCGGAATTTTTGCCAATTGAAGATATGGGCGTGAACGAATCGCCCTTACTTAAAGGCATATCCATCCTATACTCGGATGAAAGCTTTGATATGTCAAATTCATTCATATCAAAGATGCTGCCATTTGATTTCAACTCATTTAGATATGCAAATAAACGGCAGAGGGCCATACCATCATAAATATGTGCCATTTTCATCCCTTCCAATTCTACTTTATTCTTAACTGCCTTTAAGTGTGATATTGGAGTTTCCTCAGTTATCACTTTTTGCTTAGTGATAAATTGTTTGCCTGTTTTCATTATAACGTTGTAATTGGCGCTACTTGAAGCCCAAAATACAGTATCAGGTGGCAACTTTTCTAGATAATTGAAAATATCGTTGTAGTCCTTTATTTTTATGTCATTTGTTGTTAAATACTGTAATACTTCGTTTGTGAGTTTAGAATTATCAATAAATAGTGTGGTTTCATTGTTAGTGACAGTGGCATATGCATAGAGTAGGGGCGAATCATCAGTATCGCCTCCTCTTAAGTTAAACAAATAAGCCACTTCATCTAAATTGGTCACTATGAGGCATCCAACATTTTTATCCTTCATTTTCTCTTTCACAGCACTAAGCTTGTCAGTATATGATTTTCCGGTATATTTATCTTCAAGGACAAATGCTTTAGAGTCTGGCATATTGGGTCTATCTGTCCAAATGCTATCTAAGGGATTGACTGACAACGGAACCATGTCCTTGCCTACAAGCTCAGTAAGTGCCTCTGCATACTGATACTGTGGTATCACGTTTGAATCAAATGATATGCGTTTCAAGTTTGATTTATTTATCCATTCAAGTGGAGTTGGCACATCTTTAATCCCATACTTCATTATTTTCCACAAACTGGTATCAAGTTGTTGCTCAGCTTGGAGGAAGTATCTAAGTTAACACATATTAGTTTGTGTCATAATTTTTGATAAATCATTATAAATACATAATTTTGGAGGGAATACTAGTGTGATTTTTGAAAACGTAACGATTAAATATTTATGATAGAGGGGATTTTTTATCTAACATTAACAAATTAGCCATTAATTATGATTATGTGTACTAACCTGCCATCTACCCAAATTAGGGCCTGATCCATGGTGACCAATCCCGTACCCGCTGAACCAGTAAATCCGCTAATAAAGGCCAAATATTCGTACGACTTGTGAGGGATTTCGGTGAAATGTGGATCATTATGGTGTATAATGTAAGCATCCAAATTGTTATTCTTCATGAACCCTCTCAGTAAGCTCAAATTACTTTCAACTGTGTTGTTTGACATATTCGAATAGTTACTATGAGCCAGAGAGTGCGTTGGAAAGGGGTTTAAAATGTATATATAACTTAATACATCAAATGACAGAAGTCTGTATGTGGAATAACGATTGTGCAGGTTATTTGATGATATTAGTCGAGACGTTCTGAATCGGTTAATCATAAAAATACCCCAGGTCAGGTGCCATTATTTACATAAAGCATTGTGGTTCCTGAAATTTGCCATGTTCATGGATATTTAATTACATTTTTTAAAATTCATTTACACCAAAAATCTAAAATATGCTTGCTTATATGAACAAATTAACAAATTGCATATAATTTGCGAGTTGTGTCATACGAATTCTCTCTCAATAACCGTTTAGGTTTCATACTTAGATAGTCAATCCGTGAAAATAACAACCATTGTCACACGCGGTACGGTTTGAGCTAGATTCCACTCCAATTTATATATCTATTAGTATCACTATCGCCATATTATATACATTTGCGATTAGATGAGACGATGGACTATATAATACACAAACAGATCGAAGTATCACTTTTTGTTTAACTAATCCAACTTACTCCACTATCATCTAGCAGTCGTTGTTGGATAAAGTAGACATGTTTAGCGGATCCTGTAGCCTTTAGTTTCTACGTGAAACAATATAAACGTTGATTTAAATTATACAGGATTATTGCTGTATAATTTAAATAAAATATAAAATAAATTTAAAATGATGTTTTACCTTAAGCAAGTTTAGAGACTTAGTCACCAGCTCCCATACAAATTGCGAGTGAAAGTGATGAAGTTCCTGATTTGCCCAGTAAATGGATGCCGTTTGAAATACCTGGATGGACTCTATGTCATCGAATATTGATTCAAATACTTCCATCCAATAAACAGTAATAATATACAGAATGCCTTCAAGGTCAATTCGCTTCTCATTATCCCTTATCCATATATGTCGCGGCGGCAATTTACTAACCTCAATCCAGTGGTCTCCAAATTTTGCCCGCATCTCTTTAGCAATGATCGGTTGTAACCCGTGGCACAACGAATTAAAACACAGCAAAACTGTTTCAAGCAGCTCTTCTTCAGTGATAGTGGAACGGATGTTGACAGACTTATCTTCATTTGCCTCTAAGGTCAAGGGGTAGTTGTTGACAATGGTTTCACCATCTAAAGCCAAAGATTGTTGGATATACTTGTACTTGGATTCCAAGGTTTCCAGCCGTTTGAGCACCAGCTGGGAGCTCATAATCAACTGAGTATCATCCAGCCCACCCACTATTGAAGAGTGGATGCGAATTCGCTCATCTGGATGAAATAACTTAGCAAATTTCTCATTCCCTATCATCCATTCAAGATATAGGTACGAGTCAGTTGGTATTTTAGTATCCGAAGTGGAGCGTATACCCGTACGGATACGGGAAAAGAAGGTACGGGGGGAGAAGAGATTGATTTCACTATTCTGATCATCCTTTTTAGTTTCCTGGGGAAAGGAGCTGAATATGGACGAAACAAACGAGTTCTTTATGTATTGTAGGAATATTGGTGTCAATAACACACCTTTTGAGAGAGTTTCTGGCGAGAGATTGTAGGGAGTCTTTATATCTGTTCCCGGTAAAGCTCTGAGTTAGCGTAAAAATATTTCTTATCAAATTATAATTTTTAAATTAAACATTATAGCAAATTGTAAACGTTATATTTGTTTATTCAATAATATGCAGGTTTCATAGTATGTAATGTAATGTAATGGTAGATTTCTTATAATTTGAAATTTAACAAAAATGCGGACAGAATGGTATAAATTAAACTAATTATCAGGAAATAGTTAAATTTGTTAAATGGGGTTTTAAAATGATTTTCAGAGAAATTCAAATTAATTGAAATTTAATCAAATATCACATAACTTGCGAATATACAATTTTGAAATGTCGATTAATAGTAAATAATATAATAAAATGATTTGATAGAATTTTGATTAGTGAATGTTATTTGGGATAAAATTCGAATTTTCAATATTCGGCACTGTAAATATAGGTAACTTGAATATATAGTTAAATTTCATAAATTTTAACAAATTTATTTAAAATCAAATAATATAATATGTAGAAAATTGTGAAATTACATTTTTTATATGATATAAAATTGTAGTGTTCTCTATTTCATGTAGTGAAAATTGCATGGAAAGAATGAATAAGATGGTTTATTTTAGTAAAAAATGAAGATTTTATCGATTTTTTATTTTTTATCTGTTTATACATACCTAGCCTGTGTTGCGATTATTGGGGGGCAATTAGAGTGTGTTATGTGGAAAATTGCCGTTGACTCATTTAAAGATTCCACATGTGTTACTACAGAATATAGATGGTTACTATGAGCGCCTCCAGCCCTAGAACTGCCCATTGGAGCCTGTTCCCACCAGAAAATAAAATGACCCGGTTCACCAGCCATTTTGTAAATGCACCGTCCCCTCGTTCCATTGAAAAACCCGCCACTTTTGCAGCCAAATTCTGTTCCGCACAATGGAGGTATTTGCTCGCTAGGGAACTCAACCCAAAAGCCCTCCTCTAACATTGTAATATCATTAACAGTTTCCTCAGTCTGAATAGGCAGGGCCAAACACATACATCTTCTGGTGAGATTTACAATTCTGATCATGATTGAGCGATGTGACTTTCTTAGTCTTGATTTCCAACCTATATTTTTGACGTTCCAGTACAAACTCTTAAAAGGGTCTGAATTGCATTCGTTGCTAAGGTCATCATCGGATTGCAGTAGGTGCTGTTGAGATGAATCTCTTAGTCTGTTTTCTATGGATTTAAGCATTTCCATTTTCAACCTTTTGACAAAGCTTTTACCCTCACCAGTGGGTCTTATAACGAATGTCAGCAATTGATTGTGGGTTGTGCGATCTATTGTCACCAGTTCCACAGGCAGTTTTGCCCTGGAATTGGTTATTAAGGTCCCAGTAGTCCATTTATTGGCCCTTCCGCTGCCACTAGAATTGTTATTATTATTGTTCGGCCCAAACTTGAACTGGATTGCATATTCCAGTTCATTGATGACGACATTGTATTGCAGATCAAATGAAAAGAAGGGATGTCCGCGAATGTATTCGCAAATGAACAAATTTTCAGCTTTAGCTGGCAATTTTTCAGGTAGCCAGGAAACCCAGTTGCAGTGATGCATGTTAGCCGCGTAACGGTAGAAGTCTAAAGTACTCTCATTCACTATTTTGAACTTAATAAGGTAGTCGTCCACCATTTTCATTCCCCCAATTATATATTACATATACTGACTGAACAGTCAGTCCAACTGGTTATGGGTCGCTAATGTGTAAGGCTGGATGTCGGTTGTCTAAATGCTATATGGGTGTGTTTAAATATCAATCAATACTTTTAAAGGAATTCTGCAATAGTCTCTAACGATTGTGTACGTGAATTTCTATCGTTGAGTGTAAAATTGAAATTAGGTAACTGTTGTGATCTTGTAATAACTTCAATTAAATTAATGAACCAGTCTAATTTAGTCTAATAATTGGTAAATTAGTATACCGGGTTGACAATTCATTCCCTAAAATGCCGTATTTTACTATCTAAAAATAACGGCGTTGGGTTATTTTAGGGAAAATTGTTATTTAAAGGCATTGATATGAAATTTATTTTGCAGGAATGTGCCCCGATTTAGTATTAGAATGATTTTATAATTAATTTCGAGAAATTATGTATTAATTTAATAAATAAACTCGATAGTTTGTGTCACTGTATGAAGATGCTAGATGTTAATTTATTTCATTGGATATCAAGTGTGAAGCGCTTAATACAGTAGTAATGAGGATAATGTGATGATTTGTGTCTAAATTGATGCCTAATCACTAGAAAGTGTTGTAAAAATTATTGTTTAAATTTTACACAGACCAACAGATCATAATTTCTAAATTTGAATTATTCCATTAACACTAGTAACGTTTCCAAGTTTTGATGTAAATAATTAACAGCTAATTAATAACTTTGTTTTCTATAGGTTGAGAGAGGAATTAAACAATTATAACCAGATATAAGATTTTTGGATTTGTTAAACGATTGTTTATTACATTAAAAGTCCAATAATGCAGGCAAACTGTTAATTAAAGCAGTTACCATGAAGAGTTGTTAATTTTTTTAGACATAGTTTATTATAGCACAATTTCAAGTAAGGAAACCGGTGTTGTCAAATCAAACTCCTTCAAAACGTTCGGATGTACAACTCCCATAACTCCTATCTCAACCTCACCGCCGTCCTCAAATTTTACAACTTTTACGCATCTCTTATCCAAAAAGCATGGGATAGATGTTTCTTTCAAATCAAATACTTTTGTAAGGCTAAGTGGCACCAATTTGTTGTGCATTTTGAACTCGTCCAACTGATATCTACTCGCAAAACCCATTGCATTCATTGCACATTCTAATACCCCGTGAATTTCCTCAAAGCCTGCAGTTTGGCTATCAGTCACAGCAGCGGCAAGTCTTGTGGCATTCACGACCCCTACATCAGAGGCATCGTTTTTGAGGCAAATATCGCCGATCTGGGTAATAGGTATTTTTACCTCGAAAATTCGTAAAGGCAAGGGAAACCTCTTGGCACTGTTTAGTGCCTTTAACAACCCGGGTATTAGAGTCGTGCGTGCAATATCAATACCCTGCACGTTGCTATTCAAAAGGGTAACTGGACTGGTATTTGATATGCCAAATTCAAATTTTTGTGCTGTGAGAATGGGCATCATCACTTCCTTATATTGACATAGTGACATCAATTTACGTAGTTCATTTTTAGATATGGATTGGGGGCTGGATTTACCGGAAGGATATTTTTTTTTACATATATTGTTATAGCCATACGCTATACACAAGTCTTCAGCTACATCACAGCAGCTATGTATATCTACATCAGAATCTTCATTACCAGATCTGTTAATGGGGATATTGATTAGTATGATATTATCACTATCACTAGTGGTGGTTGCTGATAACATCATTCTATTAAGCAGTTTACAACAGTCACTAGCTTTCAAGTTGTTTATCCCTGATACCATTTTTAAATAATCAATGGACACTGTCATGTAGGTATCGGCGAAATTGCACTGTTTTGGCACAATATACCCACCTTTTCCATCAGATATCTTTGTTTGTACAGTGTGTATTCTATGTAACTGACTTGCTTACTGGTACTTAGGGTTGGTGTAAATGGAAAACGCCGCCACCAATTGTTGTAAGACGATTTTACCCTTTTGCTTATCCACCTGTATGACATTATCGTTTACGCAAGTAACGTCGATGAATATATTTTGGGTGCCTAGTGTTATTCTACTGTGATAAGAGTTGATTATGGGAGGGAGGGAACAAATGACGTCATTTGAATCCTTAACTATTGGGTAATATTTTGAATTCTTTAACAAGGGTACATATGCTTTGAGTTGCTTGTGTGATGTATAGTGTTCCAGTAACTTGTCGGCGCGAAATGATTTGTTGGTTTCAGTAAGTGGGATAAATTCAATATCGTTAGGTAGTTTTCCAGTGTAAGTAAATGGTGGTTTAATAGTGTCCAAATCATGTGTTCCAATCGCTACGATAGAACGGTTTCTGTTTGAAATTTTATATTAAATTTTGACAAATTTGTGGGTGATTGTGAGAAAAGGTAGGAAATTTTGTCGGAAATTTACTACTTTTACGTGTAATTATACCTGCAAATATTATGGTGTAATTTTTCTTGAAAATTAATAAAACTAGCAAATGACTCAGGTGTAAACTTAATTCCTTTGAGTATAGCTCCAAAAATATATGGTCTTACGTTCAGATTCTATGTAAAGGGCTATTAACCTGAGGCTCCACTGTTATGTAATAATCATCTCTATCAGATATGGATTGAAACTTTGGTGTATTTAGTTTTTGCTGAAAGACCAGCAATGCTTGAGCTAGACCCTCTGCTGATTGAAAGTCGTGTCTATTGGATGGCACGTCTATTTTGTACACTAGTTCCCCCTCTTCATTGGATTCAATTCCGTCCAATTCCAAGCCAAAGTCAAACAGTAGTTTATCCAATTCTTCATTGCCTAATTCACAAGCTGCTTACTGTAATTTCTTTTTAAACATGTAAACAGGTGTTGCTGAGTTACGCTAATGGTGGGCATAGTGATAACACTATACTAATACTTTGGGATATTAGTATAATTGACTAGATTTACTATCTAGATCACTAATATTAGATACTATCACAATTTTAAAATATTATTTGTATGTTTAACACTGTATTATGACATAATTGATGTTTACTTGTGTCTAGAGTGTAATGATTGTCTCATTGGTTGATGTTGAATGTTATTTTTATGCGCTTAAAGTGGATAAATTCATCGCTATATTTATTTTTTATGTGAAAGATTTAGAATCCGTTCGTTAAATGTAAAAAGTTGTGTTTATTGCTGGGTGGGTGTACAGGAATATATTTTCTGCTAAATTTTTGGAAAGGTATAAATAGATGCAGTTAAATTGTCGTTATATTTATAAATAATAAATTATTTCGAAAACTATAGACTGCGAAATTTCTACCAAAATTGATTAATAGTGGGATTCCTTTAAAGCATTAATACATATCGTCTTGTAAGTCAAATAAATTACATTTTCTGATTTTAAATTGCAAAAATATCACCTAATATACGGTAATTGACACGAGCACTAGTTAATACAATAAATGTTCAAGGATAAAGTCACTTCGCGTAAGAAACGGTACAAATAAGTCACTAAGCCGCTCAAACATGTAAAAAAACGTGGCATTTTGCTCTAATAAGGAAGTAAGTTGTAGGTATATATACCTGAAATTAGTGAATGTTTCAATGTATAAATTATCTCTGGATATTAACCAAAGTATAATATTAGTCCGTACACCAAATATTATTCTGTAAAGGCTATTGGCGATTAACATAAGTATCCTTGCCACTTCAGTTATGAACCAACCATCTGAATAGTAAGTGGCGATTTACCACTTTTTATCTCCAATATGAAATAATAAGTGTAAATTTGTGCTATTTTTGTGGCGCCATTTGTTGCCTGAACGCAATCGCCTGCCTTCTGGCCTGCTCAAATCCAAGCTTCAAAATACTAAATCCTTTTGTCTTCCGTTTATCCCCTTTCAGATAAACAACGCGCCACAAGTGCCTGCTGGCATCGTACCACACGCCACTTATCTTTGTACCCTTGTCATCATACAGTCTTCTCGTCCGTCTTCCCCGTCCTGATTTGATATACGCATCTTCTGAAGCCTCAGAGACACTCATTGAATCACACATGCTATTCGATACACTTCCATCGCCAGAAGCAGTAGAAACAGTTCTTATATCGTTCATTTCTGAAGCAAATTCGGTGTAGCCCTTCCTTTTTCCGCTTCTAGTGACCCTGTAAGTTAAAAAATCCATGCTATTCCCAGTGCTGGTACTGGGCGTGTTAAAAAGTGGGGAATTGTAACCTTCTGAATTTTGCAAATTATTAGATTCTTCTTTATGATATCTAACCACTGAATTTACTGGAGTATCCGGTATTTCAATATTGTGTAAACTGTGCATCTTGTGCATCTTGTGCCGATCAGAAAAAAGTATATTGTCAAAGTGCTCATCCAATAATATAGCATTTGCAGGTCTCAAATTTGAGTGTCCTACTTTCCTTTTCACATGGGGTTGCAATGAAATCTGTAGTTTGCGATCAAGTCCGCCAAAGCCACAATCTGTATTATTACTCCCCACGCTTGTGGTATTAGAATTAGTGGCGGTGTAATCCATGGGAGAATTACTATTGGTGTAATAATGCTGGTGGATTTGTGGTAGAAAAGGCATCATAAGGGGATCGTATACGCCGCCCGTATTTGTGGAGGTTGGTGACATGGAGCTGAGGGATGGGGTAGGGGCGGTCCTTTTCTCCAATTTACTGGGATATAACAATGATGATACAAAACGAAATTGGCTTTCTAGTACAGGTTGGCACAAGCTAAACGGGTTTAGCTTATTTAGGGATGGTAGATGTTGATGGTGATAGGGATAATAATTGTAATCAGAGTAGACACTTTCTCTGTGTGGAGTGAATAAATTCGAGTCCTCTTCCAGAAAGGTGTCAAGCCTTTTACTTTTAGTATCAAACAACTTGTCTGGACAAATTTCTTCCCCCATCATGTCCAACCTGTCCGGTTTATCTTTGTCCCTACCCAAAAAATTGCTCTCTGGATGATAGACTGTTTCGATGCTATTTCTGGAGCAGTTGCCATCAAAACTATCACCAGTTTGTCTTCCACCAGTTAGTAGGCCAGAGAGCCAAGACATTGGACTTTGATCGTCAGAATACATTGGTTTAGTATTGTGGTGGTTAAAGTTAGGAGTTAATTATATTGAGAAGAAGTTCTTTATTTAAAAAGTTGCCTTAAATTTCAAATATTTAGCATGTACAAACTTCAAAACTGGGGATCAAATGTGCCAAACACAAATTGAGTGTATGATGTGTGTAGTCAGAAAAACGATTCCATTTATCCTTCTAGTATCGGATATTTCCACAATATAGGCATTAAAATATATATCAAACTGAAATCGTAAATGATGTAAGTTTGGGCGTGTAAAATATGAATTTTGAACAAATGTGCCAAAGATTGATATTGTGGTTGTGTATGCAATAATTTTGAAGGTTAACTCGGATTATTTGGTTGTACAGTGGGTGGAGATTAGATTTAGGCGAAATTGCGATAAGTTGGAGTCGCGGTATTGTTATCATAAACTAATATACGGTTTGACAATGTTTCGTTATGATGCCCCCAGTTGTCTGGCAATGATTCCAACGTCATCACCAACATTCTAATAATTAGCATTTCATACCTAATATTCTCTATTTTTATCAATTGTATTGATGGGACTTATTTTCTCCACGTCTACATGGTACATGTTATTTAAATATTATTTTTCAAGCACACAATTACCCTGCCACTGTTGTCATTACTGTCTACCCCCTCCCCCCCCCTATTTCACCTAGTCTCCATTTAGTTAAAAATCAAAGGAAATTCTAATATGAAACGTTCTACTCAGTGCTACAAATTTCTCAAATTGCTTTTTTTTCTAATTTCTATAATTTCTACGAATGCAAGCCCGACACAGTCATTGTTGGTTAACTGTACAATCTAATTTTGTGTGTTATTTACCCAGCTTTACTAATTTTTAGTTTCTAGTCTGCAAAAATGCCGCCGGGACGGAAGTTATTTGCTGTAACTGAACCGGAACCTTCTAATACATTGCATTTTTACAAAGATTTAGGCGCTATGTTTGTCTAATTAGTAAATTCTGAGTGCCACTTAACCGTGTCAAATAGTTGGCCAGCAGCGGCGACAAATTGGTCATGGTGCATAGGGCCTCGTTGGCAATGGTACACAACCACTCCGCCCCCGCATACGCAGCCCAATCCCACCCGTCATTGCTCGCGTCGGCCACTATTATTTTCAAATTAGGATTTCTAAACTCAAATGCTAACTTTTCAGTAATGAATATAGGGCTGCTTTTTAAAGCATTTAAAGGATTGCCCCTAACGTCCAGCCTGAGTGAATTGCTGCCTACAATACTACGCTCGTTGTCAAAGTGTCTAGGCTGTTCAAATTGTTACTAGAAATGTCAAGTATTTGTAACGTTCTAATCAGTGGTATGTGCCATCCATCCACTGTAGAACAAGTCAGCCCACAATTAGATAAGTTTAGGGATTGGCAGCCGAATAATTTTACCGAGAGGGCGTAAGGGATCCCTGCGTAACGTGTGGTTTACCTGATAAATAATTACCAGAAATGTCAATGTGCTCAGAAACTTCCGTCAAACGGGCTGTTATCTGTGATAGGGAATTTTCGTGTTTATAGTAATTAACTCTAGCAGTATCCAGCTGCATAAGCTTGTAGTAGCAATCTGTAATCTGGTTCATACAATTTTCCCTAGAGTGCTTGAGGATGAATATTTTGGCCAAGTGTAGATACATTGAATTGGGCTCGATTTTTAATAATTGGTCAATAAAATTTAACTCAGAAATCACTATGGTTTGGTCAATTTTTTTGTCAAAATCAACAACATTTTTTTCATTCACACCATTCACATTTATAACGAATTTGTGAGTAACTTTGTTGTCACTAGTGATTGCATCCGTAGAAACGAGCCGTTTGTAGAAGACATCTGTGCATTTACCGTACGTTTCAGCATATATTGTCACTTGAGTTAAAATTTTAAACTCCCCATTAATCTTCCAAACGCGAGAGTAGGCAGATGGGGTTTTTAACGCATCGCCTTCCACGCATTCGTACGTATATTCGCCAGCAGAGTCGTCACATTCGGCAATTTTCAGCCTAGTTACGTAGTCTGAGAACATAAGGTAAACAGAGGATTTGCCCCCAGAACCGCCAGTTCTCCAAGTTTTTAAAAGCCTTAGCGGGGTATATTTGGTTAGGATGTGCTTGTAGTATTCCCAAATGGAAGAGTCCTCTGGGTCCGTATATATGGCCTATGTTAGTTGCATATCAGTCACCTCGTGTAACATATCAATTTCTTCACTGGTATCAAACGCATCAAGGAGTGCCCGCTCATGCCAGGCTGAAAAATTTGAAAAATCCTCCTTGATTAGATACGTTAGATACTCTGGGTACGTTAGTTTGTTTTGGAAAGTTAGGTTTGGTGTCATTTGCTTTAGATAGTTTATATGCCTCCAGCAATGAAAGTTGCGGCCGTCCATAGCCAGTATTTTATCAATAAAAACAAATTCTTTGGCCAATACACTCTCATAGAAGGATGCAGACAGTTTACAAGCAATCTGAGATATTAGGAGTAGACGATGCTGCCAGGTCGCGTAAAATTTTGCATACTTAAGCATGGTGTCGGTTAGCAAATTTATTTCTCGGTTTATGGATTGTTCTAGTACTTGTACGGGCGCATTTTGGCGCAAGAGCTGAGTCAGGTACCAACGGCGGAAGGACCATGCAGGGGCAAATTCGCCGATGAAGCCTATAAGCGCCGCTGAAAGATCTAGCATTTTTTGAATTTTGGCGTCATTGGCAACGTCGCAAGACAGCGGCTGCTTAGACATATTATTTAGATGGAGGATGAACTTGTCTAGAATCACATAGCCCTGGGAAAGTTTTTTTTGGAACTCAGCCTTTTCAGCCTCTGAGCTGTAGAAATCATTTTCCCTGTACCCGTGCATGATTTAGCGAAGCTTACAGAGGAAGCTGCCGTATAATCGGTCTCACACTGGGGCTGGACGCGAAAGGATAGATAGGCGCAACCACAACAACCGGCAGGATTCGCGGAATAGACAGCCAACTTTGCATATATTTTGCACATATGATTGACTCTTATAATTTTTCAGAGGCCTGCGTGCCAAGTCGTAGCAGGGGTCTGGGCAAGAGGCTCTAAGCACCGTATAAACTAGTATAGCACGGCAATCAGGAGCCGTAGTATAAATTGGATAATTTTGTAGTTAGATATAGTGAGCGTTCTATCAGCATAATTCCCAGTGGCATAATTTCCCAGTGGTATAACTGCGTGTTTGCTGAGTAATACCAGCAGGGGCGCACCAAAACTAGGATAAAATTGAAGGCAGAGACACATCGATATAAAACGACAGACAGTACACTTGGGAATGCACACAGCTCAAAGAAGTGCGGGAGGTCAGCCCTAACCATGAAACGGGGAGGCAGAAACACGAATTGACAAGTGGGGATTATACTGTAGCACGTAACATTATAGCCCCTATTCGCCGCATCGCAGCGCCATATTATTAAACAAAGGGCTGTTCCTTAAACTGCTTTCACCAAATTAGATATGGAGAAACAGCTTGACGTGTTGCTTAACGAACTATACAAAGTCATTGCAGGGATACGCGAATGCAAGAGGTTCAACAAACTCGAACCATCAGGAAATGGAACCAAAGTCCTACTACAACTCAATAATGTCGTCCAATACATCCAACAATTTCACCATGAATCCTCAATGTTCAACTACCGGCAGGTTGATGCGCTCATTGATATGCTACAATCGGCCGAATGGTTGGCAGCCGGTCTATGGCCAACAACGCTAACGGCGCTTACAAATATACTGAAACAACCAGCGTCATGTACAATCATAGACAAGTCATTTTCCGCCCTGCTGGCCGTTGACGTAATCGCCTTTGAGCATAAACTAGAAGGCATAGCCAGCGAATACATGCACTCCCTAACACAAATCCTGGCAGGAGATTGCTCAAATAATGTCAATCCCAATACGATCTGCCAGGCATACCTTAAAATGTTTCACCTATCGCTACAAAATAAACACGCCACAATAAGACTTCATGCACTTAATACATTCACACACCTAATCACAAGGCATCACCTGCAAAACTTCCAATTGCCACTCCTACTTAGCGCAATAATCAGCCTGGACTGGCTGGCCCGCATTAGGAACGAACCAAATAATGAGCGACTTCATATAACCAGCATCAAAACCTTGGAAGCACTACAGATATATAAATTCGACTATCACGCTGTTGTTAAATTATATGCAACAAACGTCACGTCTTTAGCCGCGCTAAGCAGGGGTATCATGCCAACTGCATTCTCCAACTCGTTCCTAGACCGCCTCTCAGCGCTAGTCGTAGCGGCCCTCAACTCTGTCAATGAATTCCTCGAGCTACGCATTCACACCCTGGGAAACAGCGCAAAAATATGCAAACAATCACTAAAATTTGTCCTGATAAATCACCTCTCCTTCGCCCTTTTCGTTTCCTTTCTTTGGGAAAATGAAGGAGTGCTAGAGGCCGCCATCAGATGTATGTTTAATCTACATAAAATCTTCGGGATGGAAATCTCCAAACAGTTAGAATTCCTCATATCACAACTCTTTTCTAACGCACTTAACGCAAACAAAGATTACAATGCATACCTATTGCGCCGAATATTCCTTGCCATATCTGTACGTGATATACACCACTATATGGACGCCTGCCCGCACAGACACAACACCTACCAGGCCCTAGTAAAATTGCTGTTATCTAACTGCATACCTAACTTTAGGGGAGACGCTAGGGCACTTGGTCTGAGTAAACGAAAAAACGTCTTCTCCCAGGCGCGCGCTAGGGCGCGGGAACGAAGCGCTAGATCCGACGATGCGGGGTCCATGGCTGAGGGGATCTCCTCGGACGTCTTCTCTCATACGTTGTCGGCCCTATCTGCGTTATTAGCTGCTATTTCGTTTCCTCGATCTAGTGGGGGGTGTCTGGCGGGCGTGGAAATGGGGACAGAAATGACTGAAACTGAAACGGCGGATAATGTCACATTGGAACAACTAGTGGAAAAATTCAACAGTGATGGAGAGTGGCTCAGTCATTTCGATGGAGATGAAACAAAAGTCGCGCATTTCCTAATGTGCCCCTTTTTGGACCTAAAAAAGGCTGGCGAATTCCTTGGGAGCCATGTGGAACCAGTATTCATGGACAAAGTGAGAAGGGAATTCGTAGCCCAATTCAACTTCACTGCAATGCCCATCATCACGGCCCTTAGAAAATTTCTGGCCACATTTCGCCTGCCAGGCGAGTCACAACAAATCGAACGTATTATTGACACGTTCGCAGAAACATATTTCGCGCATCAGCTTGAATGGTCGGCCCCGGAAGCGGCACTCTGCGACGCTGAAAACGCAACTCCACGTAGCGAAGGCTGTCTCATGCACTACCGATGGGTAGTGCATGAGGAAGTCTACTACGAAACCTTCAGGGACGAGTCCTTCCTCTCTGCCCTGCGGGCCTACTACAGCCCCCCGCCCTCCGCCCAGTGCATAGACTCTAACCGAGTGGAGCTGGCACCTGATAGAACAATGTCCACGTGTGCAGATGTTCTCGGCCCCTACGTCTGGAGAAAGTCCTTCGAGTCGGGATTAGGCGCGTGGTTTGCCAACGCAGATGCCGTATTCGTGCTCTGTTATTCAATCATAATGCTCAACACTGACCTGCACAACTCCCATATCCGGAACAAGATGAAGCTAGAAGAATTTATACGCAACAATAAGGGCATCAATGCAGGGGACGATCTTCCGGATGCGTTCTTGTGCGACATTTATAAAAGCATATCCCGCTCGCAAATTCAGCTGTACAGAGATCATGCCGGGTCGATACAGCCCACTATGGACTCTTTCAATACTAATTACTCCGCCAGAAAAGTCGATATGCTTCAGCTCCCACTCCTTCAGTACCGTCAGTTCTGGAGCAAGGTTGATGATGGTGAAATTTTGATCGGCATTGAGGCCGAATCTGGGCGAGAGGATCGGGCCGAGGAGGTATTAGATTCAGGCGCCATAGGTTCATCGGCGCCTTGCCTTGGAATTCTGGTTAGCGCAGGCGTACTGGAGTTTTTGGATTCCGCAGTATACCTTTCTGAATCTGCAGAATTCCTCCAGGAGACATTGACCACGTTGTGGAAACTGTCTGTAATAGCAGCTAAATTTGATGCGGTTGACCTGGTCAACGAAATATTCACCCTGCCTTCTCTAACCTTCACTGATCAGCTATCTCATAGGTGTCAAATTATTGTCGCCTTTTCAATGCATTTTGTGGCCGCATTTGGCAAATTGTTCGATGCCAAATCTTGGGAAGTCGCGTACTCTGCTCAACTTTCGCTTCTTTCTTTAAATCTGCTCCAAAATTCAACGTTTGGAATGCCGAGCCCTTGCAGTTCCCCCGGGGGCGCCCTTGTGCCGCCAAAAGTGAAGTTCCATCGTGCAGATCTCAGGCGCCAGGGTTTTAAGTGGATCAGCGATATTGCAGGGTACATCTTCTCCAACAAGCACACAGCCGCAGAACCTGTGGCTCCGGCGGCAGATGTTTATTCTGCGCCACGATTCGGCAGGGAGGCGCTGGGGAAGGCCAGTATGCACTTTTTGTTTTCTCCGCAAAACAGGAATGATCTGATCTCGAACCCATTGTTTGACCCTTTGTTGGCTGCAGCAGAAGTTGAGTTGATCAGGTCTACAGAGGACGAGCTCTGTCTTAGGCAACTGCTTGACATGTTCTACCAGTATGGTTCGGGTCTTCCCTCTGCAAGCAAGGCCTCCAGGACCGTGGACTGTTCCCAGCGCCCTCCCATCGCAGCCATGCTCAACCTGTCTACGCTTCCCGACGCTTCTCTCCCGCAATTGCTCGACTATTTTAAATTCCGTCTAGCTCTTATTAACCACTACAAAGTGCACCTTTTGGTACCGGCGGTCCTATGTTCCCACGACTGCAAGCTGCCGCAGTTTGACTCTGGCCTAGGGGAGATCGAGAGGTGGCTCTTTAACCAGTGGCCCAGGAGTGCCCAGGGCGCATTGGGGAGTGGCATGGACACGATGGGCAATGGAAAGGGCGGTCGCAGGTTGGAGAGGGAGGAGGATGATTCTGATAGGTGCAAAAGGGGCGTCATACTGGCGCCTAACGAGAAGGAGCTGTCCCGTTTCAGGATTAGGGCATCTCCCTTAGTTGCTTTGGCCACGCTGGGCCTATTGGTGGAAGCTATCGCAGAGGCCGGGGAGGCTGAGACGGCACCTCCTGCGGCAAAGGAACTGGTGGCTGTAAAACTGGACAGGGCATTGGCCCTGTTTGCCCGTGTGGTGTACAGCATATTTGACTCGGAGTTACTGGATGTCACAAACGTTTCTGTTGCAAATAGTGGCACTGAAGAGGAAAAGCCGTCTGCAATCGGCGATGTGGGTTCTGCCGCGTCACTGGATTGCACGGCGCTAAATTGGCTTGCGGGCGACGACCTTGACAGCATCAAGGCCTGTGCGGTTGCCATCGTACTGGGCTTCGTCTCTAGGTCTATTGGCGGCGTGGGCTCTGGGCTCAGGCGTTTATGCGGAGAAATGCTATTTCTTATAAGTAGGCTGCCCTGCAAGTACCTGTCCCTGCACTGGATGAAGGCTCCGCTACACGCTGCAATCGCAGCCGCCGCAGGCGGCGTCTCCTCAAATTCGGGGGGGTTTTTGCCGGCTTTGTTGTTGATTCAGCGCATATGTGGAATGGGTGATTTGACGATTGTTCACCATCACGACCGGCGTTCTTGCGTGACCGAAGAGCATTCTGTTTGGCGTATTTTTAATCGCTTAATCGCAAATAGTGGGTTTTCTCGCGGGGAGCACCGGGATCATTTGGCTGATGTTGTGCAGACGATCATTGTAATAGCTGTATTTTATCAAAAGTGTCCCCCGCTTGAGGAGGAGTATGGGGATCAGGTCGAGGCGGTGAAGCTTTTGGTTGGCCTGGCGGAGGGGGGGGCGTTTGGCGGTGAGAGGGGCATTGTGATGCGATCCCTAGCCCTCATCTCCGCGTTTGCTCCAAAGGCCGTGAGGGCTGGAGCTATGGTTAATCTGCAGCATCGCCTTTGCCACCCAGGCCATGATCTATCGCTTAATGATTTTTTTAGTCTGTTGGATGGCGTCGTTATCCCCCTGGTTACATATAGGTGGACCTACAGATATACATATACACTCGATGTTGGTGGCGAGTGTGCCTCGTTGCCACTCTTTCATGAGCATCTTGCCGCCTCTCTATCCACAGAATCGGCCGCGAAATTCCTTTCTGATGAAGGTATCGCTGCCCGAATGGCAAGCTCATTTTCCACCCTCTGTCAAACTTTCATGGCATCTCTCTCACTCTTGCTAGCAGCCCGTGATAACCCCCCCATGAGTGTTGGCCACTCGATGGAGGAACTCACAAAATGTGGGGAAAACTGCATTGGGTACCTCCTGCTGGCAGTGCGCATGGTCCTGAAGAGCCTGGCCGAACCGTCAGCACGGGTAATTCCTCTCTTATCCAGATCCTTAACGGAAAGGGCGCCGAGACATTTATAGAGGCCATCAAAAATCTCATTTTCGTCATCCTCTATACCGATGAGATCAAGTATGCCCCTGAAACGGTAGGTCCAACATCACTCAGTGCGCCAAGCATGTCCACGGGTACCATCTGCTGGACGCCTGCGCAGAGGCTGCCGGCGTGGCCGATAAAGTGGCGGGCGCGGAGACTAGCGACCGCGCCGTGTTGGCCACGGTCGCCAACTCCATTTCAGATGCCCAGGGCCTCCAGGATATCTTTGTTGGCATCATCCAAACCATATATGCTTGACTCGTCTATGCTGTAGACTTTGTGTAATTTTACCACTATTACTCTATAATTTACGCCCGCTCTAGCGTGGGCTGTGGGCCAATGTGTATAGGCCGCAATTAATTGCCTAGTTTGGGCAACGAATTGAAAGCTACGGCATGGAACTACTGTTTGGGCATTGTGCCAGAAAATGTCAAGTTAATGCGCCCGCCCCTACGGTTAGTGAAGTTTGGGTCCTTATAGTTCGCTGGAAGCGGCGTCTCTGCGATCTATCTGAAAAACTACGCCTTACGGTGTTAGGTATGTAGGCCCATACTACTTCCTCATCCAGTGTATAATGGCGGTCAAACAGTGTCTTTCCATCGTCCGGAAGTAAGCACTCTAGGTCCTTGAGTCTGATTGCCGTGTAGGGATGGTTATAGTCGAGTTTGGATACGTCTATTTGGAAAGGTGGTGGCACAGTTTCGCCGAACACCTCGCATTTGATAGATTGCATCGAAAGTTCTACATGACAGCCTGCATTTATGAGCTATTACCCTTTATATAGGCAGGGCACCCTAGCAGGCCAATTAACGTGCAGGGAATGTCGACCAAGCTGATTTCTCCTGGTACATGCCTGTTAAACTTTATAAAGTAGAGTTTTTTCGCCACTAAATTATGTGGAGAGTACCTGGATCTGACTGTACGTGTGATACCAGGCACTTTTCAGCCACTCCTCCCAAATCAATGTGAAACATCCGTCCTTTAAATACTATATTATGTGTGTCTCACGGTTGGACAAATGGCCTTCCGGTTCCTCGAATGCAACTCGTTCAATCTCCTCGCGCCTTAGCGTAAATCTTTCGTATCTCCCATTGCATAGCAATGCAGGGATGAACCCTCTGTGCCACAGCTCTTCCTTGCTGGCGAACCGTTGCCAGGGATGAGCTTTGATTTGTACAAGGGTGTCTCTGTTGTGCTGGGAAAAGAGGTATTTCAAATCTTCATGTATAAGCTCCCAGTGGTATCGCTTTAGTGCCCTTTTGTACATAGGCTGGCCGCTAGTGTGTCACAGAACCAATCGTTCTGGCTGTGGGTGGGAGAGGCAAGTGTTCGGGCCCTGGTTCTAGCTGACCCTCTATATAACACTGATCGGGTGTATATTCTAAAAAATTAAAATGTCTTATATTATTTCAGTTGTCAATTACTGTGATTAGCATGGTTTCACAGATAATCACACTAGTGTTTTATGCAGGGGGAGACGATTGCTTGTTGCCAAAAATCGCGCTATATCATTTCAATTCCCAAACATGATTTTAAACTGTATATTAAACGATCAATGTTTCTCTCATTTATCCTAGACAAAACAATCCTGCCCCTAAATGAGGTGTATATGTGCATGTCCCTCATCTTCTTAACCAGTTCATCCTCAATGTTTAGATAAGCGTACATCCCAGATTGCTTCGCTACAAAACTCCATCTGTCTCCAAATTCATTAACCATTTTATTACATAGTTCTGCCCTTGCCTTCTTTAAGCCATTGGCTAGCATTGTGAGCTCCTCCAGCCACTCTTTTTTCAAATCCGGAGTGGTTAGAACTCTTTTGACTAATGAAGCATAGTGCCTGGGAGGGGTGCTATAAGTTGCCCTTATTATCCTAGTCAGTGCAATTTTTAGATGATTAGAATTGCTCAGAGTCCTGAAATGGAGACAACCTATACGCCCGGAACATAGGCCCATTATCTTGGAAAAAGATTGTGCCACGAATAACTCAACTGCCGGCCGAGCCTTCAAAAATAACATACAAGGGTAGACATCTGTGATAAAGTCCTTTGATAGGCCTTGATAAGGGATGTCCAATAGTACAATCAGCTTACGTTGTTGCACTACTTCAAGTACCTTGGCCCAGTCCTCTTCAGATAAATCCAAACCTTAGTTAATTTTATATACGTAATTTTAAAAGAATAAAAATGGTCAATTCATAGCATTTACAGTCAAAATTCTATTTTGTATGTGTTCATTTTAAATGGTAGGGACGCTTAGTATGTACATTTCTGTGTTGGGGAGAAACAGGTACAAAATTCATCAAATCAGCATTAATGTTACCCGATGGATTGTGTGAACAAACTTGGAGGATCAATATGTCAAATAGATTCGCCTTTGACAAACAACTAATCATCGAATCAATATCCAATCTATTCTCCCCCTTGGTAAACAAATACTCACCTTTATAATGTACGGGTGGTGGGTATATTTAAGTCCAACATTCTCTAACATACCATAGTAATTACACCACGTAGGATCACTTAGATATACTGTAGGATTGTAATCTAGCTCTGAAAATAATTGTAGGAACAAGGCAATTGCTCCAGTAGAACCGAACGTTTGCAGAGATACTAGTTGGCTCAGCTCCTCAGACTGCGCCCCCGGAAATAGTATTGATCTTGCTGCTAAACAAAACTCCTCATCTCCAGACATGAATAAGTAATCCTCAGTTCTATTATCATCGTTTATAACTAGCTGCTCCGCCTTCTTAACGGATCTGAATGAATTCGCAGTCAGTATCCACATTGCATATTATAAATTAATTATGCATAATATGTAACACATTGTGTAAACAATTACTAACTCAAACATGTAAAATTTGCCATCCTTATCGCATAAAGTGCCTAGTGACAGATCTATTTTGTCATCACTGGTGTCTGCACGTGCTGCAATTGCACAGTTTATATTTGGGTCTTCAAATGATTTGTTTTTTAGAGAATCATAAATATTTGTCATTCAACAACTCAAATGTGGGGATGTCAAATGGTAAGACATTGTATGATGTGTACACGCAAATATGTTAAATTACGTAATTTCTAGTTTCAAAACTGCGCCATTCAAATCCTCACAAGTGGTTCTGTTTCTAGGTTTTGGTCTTTTGATGAACCATAAGTATCGCACAGCATGTTCGTTTAATTCACGGTTGTCAGATATACAATCTCCCTCAAAAGTAATCAAATTGTGATTTAGCTTTACCTTCTACATGTACTGTTCAACAGGAGTCTCTCTTTTGCATTTTCCAAGGTTGTAGATATGCCCATACCACAGCCTCTCAGGTATCTATGGCATTCAATTTTAAGGCATTAATTCAAATTAGTTGGCATTGATGGCTTGAGATTCCACTCAAATATATATCATTTTGTTAATTGATTTGAAGTCTACCTCATGATATTATTATCTCGGTAACTTAGACTGCCAGTATTTAAGACACTGGTCTATTCCCTAGGCATAGACACTAGCGAGTTAGTATACCCTTTGGATGCCTATGAAAGCTTGGCCATGTTTTTCACCAGAAATCTGCCAGAATGTGCTAGACCTATACAGGATTATTCTAATAACACGTTAACGTCACCAGTTGATGGGAGAGTTATGGTTTGGGGGGAAATAGATAGGGATAGAGTTGGACAAATAACGGTTAAGGGGGCTACGTATAATGTAAATTGCTTTCTTGGCGAACAAATTTCTGCGAAATCTGATAACACTAATAGATATGATAATTATTTGGCAAATTCTGCCACTAAAAAAATGGAAAAAAGATTGCACTATATAGTATTAAAAATACCCCTTGGCGCATATCATCACTTTCATTCCCCTACCGATTTTTATTTAACTGAAAGAAGATATTTTCCAGGAGAATCACTGCCCTTAGGCAAATTTGTAACCAAGTATTTCTCTGATATTTTTACCGCAAACGAAAGGGTTGTATTCAAAGGCATCAATAATTGTGGTAATAGACTGTTTATCATACCCGTTGGTACGTTTTGCCTTGGAAAAATAACACATAATGTTGATCTAGAAGTAACCAAATAATTATGTAGTTCGACACCAATAGGAGTGGGCAAATTCAAGTTTATCTCGGAGGGCCAATTGAAACAAAGCGTTACGACACTCCTATTGTATACAGGAAGGGTGATGAAATAGGCGAATTTAAGCAGGGATCCGCAGTTGTACTTATTTTTGAAAGTGATGGTTCGGTTGATTGGAATGTCAAAATCGGCGATATGGTCAAAATAGGGGAAAAGATTGTTAAAATGTAAAACAATTGCGCTATACTCAACTATACAACCAAATGCTGTGATAAATGCGAAGTTGATCAACTCCATAACAGATTTTTACATCAATTGTCACATTCACTGAAGAGTAACTAGGATATATTATAGTAATAGCTAAACAATGTGTGCAAGTCTAGTAATTAGCAATTATTGTAGTGTAGTGTTGAACGGTGTATTTTTATTGTGTAAAAAATATTGTAATAGTGTAATTCAATACTGTGCGAACTTTTTGTGCTTATCAAGAGGTTGCATGTTAATCGAGTTCTCGGGCCCGGTTTGATCATACATACTAGTGTCTGGAATTGGATTCCCCCACTTGCCCTGGAGAAACAATTGTTTATACGTGGCATTACCAATTGGCCAGAAAATGTAATCACCGGTATTCCATTGAATATGTCCCCTTTCAAGTACTTGCGCATCAAAAACATCGTCTATATCCGGGTCTATGGGGAAGGGCTCTTCACCATCCGGCAGCGATAGTAATAGCCGCACCAGCATGAATATTTGGTCACACTCTCCACAGCGATAAAGAAATCCTTCACGGCAGCGAAACCACAAAGGTACATGTTCACGATCGCCCGAACCCCCAGTGCAACCGACAACCCTAAATCAGCAAGTGTATATACCTTTCTACATTCATGGAGGGGACTAGGACTGGATTCTTGATGGTACCGAAGGGACCGACGAAGGGGGAACTCTTGAGGTATTCATACAGTTCGAGTAACCCAAGCATATGTTCACTCTCTTCGCTTACAACCTAAATTAGTATTTAATGATAACTTTAATGCAGTTGATATCATTAATTATTAAATTTGATTTTATAAATGAAGGTATATGTAAATTGGAAAATAGATTAAACAAAGAATTATCATGAACAGAATTTCAAACATTTTTCATGAAATTTTTATGTAATAAACAGTTTTTACCTGCATGCCCAAATCTCTGGTTAGTTGCTTGTAAGTTTTCTTTGGCAAATTTTCAGAGTCCATAAGTGTGGACTCTCCTCTTATCCTCCAATACCAATAATTTCCAAAGTAATCCATCTGGCTAGGGTCTGTCTTCATTAATGTATCAACATCCTTTGGCATTGTTTCCACAGGGAGCCAATAATCATGAGGCCGTCCCACATCAAAATGTTGATATAAGTATCTATTTGTTGTGTGTATGTATTTCTTGCCATTTCGCAATGAAAATTGCAAGTTCTGCGATGGTATAAGCAACCTATTAACCACTCCAAGTATCCCATTCATCTCTATAAATGGGTTGTGGTGTGGAAAACTGCGTAGATTTTGAATGTATATTGAATAAAAAGGATCTGTGTAATAATGTAAAAACTGCTATTAACCACCAGGTGCGTTAGCGTATAATAGTGTAGTGCGGGTTGGTTAGTTATTATATACGATTTCGATATGGGGATAAACGAAGGCGAGTAAGTTTTTATTCACCCAGAATCGGATCAAGTATCATAACTCCAAGGCGTGTTTCAAGCAGATTGGTCACACCTTCTCGGATCTTAACTCCTGCGCGAGCTGTGTCAGAATTTAACCATGGCAATTTGACTCATAGGCAGGCAATAGACGCGGTAATACGGTTTAGAATTAACTCAATGTTGCATCAAGTAAGAGATCGCATGTTGGTGGACAAGGAGGGGAATGTGAGGCCTGCTAAGCAGCCTTATCATGTTAGGGCAAAGAAATATGGCTCAAAAATTGAGCATGAAATATCGGTATATCAAAAATCAACTCATTTCCTCATTCCCCGGGCAATTTTTGCCCGTGTCGTTAAGGAAATCGCACAAAGGTGTTATATGGGCGAAGGAAATATTCAATTTACTGTTGAAGCCCTTGCAGCGCTTCAAACTGCAGCGGAGGATGAAATCATTCGAATACTTGAGATTTCAACTGCTTGTTCTCACCACGCCAAAAGGGTTACTTTGCGGGTCGATGATATGAGATTAGCTAGGTTTTGTAGGGGTAGGCAACCGTACGAATTTGTTCCCCTTAAACCCTAATTGTATTTCAAATACAAACACTTCGATTGTCATTTTTAAATGTACAGAACACTGAAACAGTTGTAAATTATCACTAATAACTTTGTAGCTAGTGCATAGTTGGTTATAGAAGTGTTAAAAATTGATAGGCAGGCTTAAAAGTACCATGTATAATTGAATTGTTTAAATCAAGGCCTATACATTTTATGTAATTTAACGTTGTATCTTATAGTGCCGAGGTGCAAAACGTTGATGTTAGCTATAAAAAATACTCTGGAATGGGTTTCTTTGCGGGGACTCCCCTTTTTTCCTAAATGAAATAAATAGTTACGGGAGTTGCCGCCTCGAAGGTCCTGAAATTAGGGTTGAGGTTGTCGTCCAACTCCATTATGCTGGCTATGTTGCCACATCTGTTTTAGTATATTGAAATTTTCTGGAAAAAATCGATTTGGGTGAAGATTTTTGTATTTCAAATTTAAAATGCAATTGCAAGATGTGAAACATCTTACGAGTGTAAATATATGTTAAATTGTGAGTTAAAATAATCATATGTTTTATGAATTTGGCTTAAACAAACTTTCTATATGTTTATAACATAAATATAAATTTTATTATGATAATGTTGGTACATTTATAAAATATGTAATTTAAAGATGCAAAGGTGATGTTTTATCTGTCATCCATTTATTAGTGAATTAAAATGCAAGCTTTCATGTAATTAAAGGACAGTCGAAATATTTAAGATGAATGCTAAAATGAACTGAAATTTGTCAAATTCATCATTGAAAATATGAAGTTTGTATACCTATAGCAATAGTTAGGCGCCGACCAAATGGTCACTAGTGTGTGAGAAAACCACCACTTGTACCCCTCCATCACGAGCTGATGAGCACGGGCAATAACATCAATTCCGTTTTGGTAAACAAATTGTCGGACAACATCTCCGCCGAAAAGAAATCCGGCTCCACGGGGAGAAGCGCCCCAGCCATCCATATCCTCCGGATCACTCCACATCAAGTCACACATAAGCCCCTCATGTGGCACCTCCTGTTTGCGATCAATGCAACGGATCTCGTCAATTGTCGAGTTAGTGGGCGACAACCCCCCATGGACGCAAAAATAGCGTCCATCGACTAATGCACTAATTGCTAAATAGTCAAAAACATCTGTGCAATATCGCCAAACATTGGTGCCGCCATACTTTCTTGTACATTCATCGTAAAATCCATAAACCTTAGTTACAGGCTTAATAATAATTAATTAATGCCTAGAAGGCGATAATTCATATCCAATTATTATTTAGCACATACCTGAGTAATTTGCCTTGACTCATGATTCCCCCGTATTAATGTGATCCTATCCGGATACCTGACCTTTAAAGTTAACAAAAGTAGAAAAGTTTCCACCGAATAGTACCCTCTATCTACAAAATCGCCCATGAAAAGGTAGTTAGTGGTTGGTACTTTGTGGCCAAAGATTATCAGTTGCTTAAAGTCGTAAAATTGTCCATGGATGTCCCCGCAAATCTTAGTTAACTAATTAAATACCGTCACCGGCGCATCCACGCGTTGTACATTAGCCTCCTCTATGAGAATCTCCTTCACTTTTTCACACAAGAGCCTAACTTCTTCTTCCGATAGCGATTCGCAGCGTTCCAGTTGTGCTATGTCCTTGTCAATGTCACTCATTTCGTATAGTTACTCGCTTGTAACTATTTTCTGTGACATTTAGAAATTGTGTAATTTATTTGCATTTTAGAATTGCAGTTTTATTTGGATATTTGGCACAGCATCATACCACCATCAAATGCTGTCTGTATGCGACATGGCAGCACTATATACTGGACGCTCTAATAACAGTTGATGTTAAAACAAAATTTCATGCAGTATCCAGTTTGCTAAGCTCTACTGTTATGATTTAAATCTTGAGATTATTACGTCGTGTATAACTTGTATGCAAAAATAGTTTTTGTGATATTTCCAACTGTACCAAATGATTATTTGGGTATAGTGAATTTGTTTTGATTATATAAAATTGGATTTTTGGCGAATTATTTAGGCGTTTTAAATGATTTTAAATTTTATACAGCAAATATTATTGGTAATATTCCCATTGAAAATTTGTAAGGGTAACATTTTCAGGGATACTAGTAAAGATATGCAGCCTTAGTTACTAAATGGTATTTTTAGACAATATTTTAATCAAATTAATCCATCCTATTATGGATTATAGTAATTAGATTCGAAAATTGATAAATTTGGCGATGCACATAGCCTAAACTCGGGCTTCAATGGTGAAACTAGCGTATTTTCATAGATAGTTTGCAAATTTACGAAACAATCCCCAAATAATCAAATATGTCGGTGTACAAAATATAGTTTTGGGTTACAAAGTTACGATGTTGCAGCAATACAACCTTCAAGTTATAATAGTTTTAATAGTTAGTCATAATGTGATCATTTACTGTCATATTTATGCAGAGCCACGCGCCAGATGCGATATTTGGAACGGAACTTGGCAGATGAACACTTTTCCATGGGGTCAGGTGTCTGCGGATCATCATCTGTCCTTTCATGCCGAGGCACTTTTGAAATGTAGTTTTGGTATTCCTACATTATGATACAACTCACCTTCGTCGTCTTTCCCACTGCAATATCTTTTAGCCTTGCATTTATACGTTCCATGTTGGTTTCAGCCGCTGCATCATTTGCTGCAGCACGTATACAATCATTTGTCACACCATTATTAGATTGTGTTGTTTGCTGTGAAATCTGTTGCATTAGGGCTTGCTGCATTAGGGTTGTTTTCTGGAGTAGTTGTATTCTCTGAACATCATTTAATCTAACTATATCTTCACTGCTAAGTGATTTTGCCAATCTTTCAATGGATGCAGTGGGTAGGTTGGCTAACTTGTCCAAATCCCCAGTACTCAGCAAAGCGAGTAACTGATTCATGTCTGTATCTCCATTCTGGGCCAGTTGATCCTTTGTTAAATTCTTTGATTTCCCCAATTTTCTCATGTTATTCTTAATACATTCGGGGGAACCATTGTCGTCATAATTGCATTGTGATAGTGATGGCCAATTGGATGTATTATGCTTAACCGATATTTCGAGTGTGTTCCATTTCTTACTGGTTGAATTTGAAACATTTTTTGTGCCGTTAACATCATTATTGATGTGATTATGAGAGTGTGTGGTTTCCTTCCTCTTCTTAGTGGGATTGAGTGGTTCCTTATTGGAACATGAGTAATAAATATCAGACTGTTGATCCAAGCTGTGTTCTTTTTTGTTCCACTTTTTGCCAGTATGGTTGCTTTGTTCTCCTTGAATCAAATTTGTGTATGGCGTGACTGATAATTCTGCAGGTTTAACATTACTTCCAGTACCACCTGTATATGAATCTGATTGTGATATTTCCGATAAAAGACCCTTAAAAGAGCATCTAATAGGTGAATTCTTAATGTTCAGCCGAGATACATGGCCATTTATGCTCTTTATCTCGGTGACCTCAGGGGCACCCGGATCGAAAAAAGAATCATCAGTGGCTTTCTTCTTGGTGCCACTTTCTAATCGTGCAATTCTGCCAAATGAATAGCCTAAATAAAAGTCGTGTCACCTGAGTCACTGCTGATTATATCTGCCCATCTACAAGTTGACATTGTACTACAATGGGGTGTGCACTAACTACAATTATCTGTACGGCAATTCTCCAAAGCTACTCTCTCTTCTATCCAAATATCTAACTACGCCATTGCTTAGTGATATCACTATTCTCGGTATACCCACAGTACGCAGGTCACATAACTTATCCTCAATCTTACCATCCCTATCATCCAACAGCATACATTCACAGCTATTCAAGTTGAATATCTTAGTCAAAGCGGCTAGATTGCATTTGGTATCCATCACAGCTGTTCCAAAAACGCTGAGTTGTGGCGGTAAAATCACACCTTCATCATCTCTGTGGGCCCAGAGAATTGCAGAAAGGAGGCGTAATAGGCCAATGCCATAGCTGCCCATGTATACAGAATGGGAACTACTGATTCCCCCCGTGAATTGGGTGCCTAATTTAAATAGGTGCCCCAGTTCTATTTGTTTATCTCCTATCGTAGTTAGGAATTCCAATTCGGAGTCTCGATCCGACTCGTACGTTTCTATATTGAATTCCTTGGATATTTCCCGATAGATTTGTGCGATCTGAGTGATAATTCACTATATTTGTAGATTATAATTGTATCATTGACAATGAGTGAAATAATGTGTAAATTTTGTTTTGCGTTATAGTTATCGCGCAGTTAGTTACATCCAAAAAAGTTTGTAACAAGTGTTATGTAACCTACACTCTTAAATGAATTATCTAAACACTCCTGAGTACTATGAAATGAGTACAGGTCGAACATCAAAAACTCCCTATACCTCAAAGCAGCCGTGCAAGGTCTCATTTCGTCGCGATATTTTTCACTCGACTGGAATAGGTAGATAGGTTTTGCTAACATAGGCAAAACCCCCATTTGCGATATAACTTCTGAAATTATTTCTTCAGAAGTAGGTGAGAGATAGTATTTGCGATCATTTCTATCAGTAATGCTGAATAGTGAATCGCCAAATTCCAATTTTCTCTGTATAATTCACACTCTTACACTTTCAGACATTAGTGTTTGTGGTAGTAAACTGGGAAATTTAACCTTTGCGGCCCCCAGGCGCGTGATGAATTTGGATTCCACATAATGCTTCAATTTATCGATTAGTAACTGTCCAAAGGGTAAATATGTGATAAGCCCACTGGAAATATGTGACGTTATGCCCACTTTTTTGAGAAGATTTTCTGGTTTATTCAATGGCAAGTGCCGATAGGACGACAATCCATACAACACATTGCGTCCACTAGAATAACACTCAATATGCGAAAGCAGCAATGCAACTAGCGTGTTTATAACAAAAAAAAATTGTGGGTTCAAACAGCACATAAAAACGCTCACCGCTATATGAAATTACACTTATACTAATTACTAGTGCTACACTTAGTGTGGGTGCTGGTGAGGCATATGGCTGATTGATAGGCAGTGAGTTTTTTATATTTTTGATAAAACTAGACTGTATGATAGTGAAGAAGCATTGTAGGGTATATGTCCAAACTAAATTGTAATACGGATAGTGAAGAGAGGTTGGATGGTATTTTTTGGTAAAGAATAGCACAGATAGTGAATATGTTTGTCTATGGTAGCGCATATAACTATTCTTGTCCATACTATCTACTATAGGGAGATTTAGTACGCCAATAGAGGGGTAGATAACACTAACTGGTGACGTGGTGCGGTGTGTTAGATAGTCTAAAGTGTAGATGGTGGGTTGGGATTGTATATTATGAAATGGCTAATTTTTGTATCAAACTGAAAACAGTCAAAGTCACAACATAATTTAGTGCAAATTTCACTATATTAATTGAATGGTGTTGAGTGGTTATCATGAAACGCGTTGCTTACTTCCATGACCCAGATATCGGTTCCTATTATTATGGGCCTGGGCATCCAATGAAACCACAACGCATCAGAATGGCTCATTCATTGGTGCTCTCTTATGATCTTTACCGCCACATGGAAGTTTTTCGACCTCATCGCGCAGTTGAACCGGAGCTTCTTTCTTTCCACGATAGCGATTACATATGCTTTCTTTCATCAGTAAGCCCGGAAAACTATCTTGACTTTTCCTACCAATCAAAGCGATTCAATGTGGGTGAGGCTACTGATTGTCCAGTATTCGATGGGCTATTTGATTTCCAACAGTCTTGTAGCGGTGCTAGTATTGATGGAGCACACAAACTAAACCATCAACAGGCAGACATTTGTATCAATTGGAGCGGAGGACTGCATCATGCAAAACGAAGTGAGGCTTCGGGTTTTTGTTACATAAACGACATAGTGCTTGGGATACTAGAATTGCTTAAATATTACACTAGAGTGATGTATATAGATATTGATATACACCATGGCGATGGAGTGGAGGAAGCTTTTTACGTAACACACCGCGTGATGACGGTAAGTTTTCACAAATTTGGTAACTTTTTTCCCGGTACAGGAGATATAACCGATATTGGCATGTCAACTGGCAAATATTACAGTGTAAATGTGCCACTAAATGACGGGATAGACGATGAATCCTTTGTTGATCTCTTTAAAGTGATAATTGGGAAGTGTGTGGAATCGTATCGTCCAGGGGCAATAGTGCTTCAATGTGGTGCAGATTCACTCACGGGAGATAGGCTGGGAAAGTTTAATTTGACAATTAAGGGCCACGCTGCTTGCGTGGCCTTTGTCAAGGAACTAAATATCCCCTTACTAGTTTTGGGCGGTGGTGGTTATACTATTAGGAACGTTGCTCGTTGTTGGGCCTACGAAACGGGTGTGGTTCTTGATAAGCACAACGAAATGAGCAATCAGATCACGCTTAACGATTACTATGATTACTATGCCCCAGATTATCAACTACATCTTACACCGCAAAATATACCCAACTACAACAAACCGGAACACTTGGAGAAGTTGAAGATTAGAATTATGGAGAATTTGCGCCATGTTGAACACGCACCTGGAGTGCAATTTGCTCATGTACCGCCGGATTTCATTAACTGCCAAGATGACCCGGATGAGGAGGAACAGTTGAAGGTCTTTTTGGAAGGCGGTGGACTTGCATCGGTTGAAAAGATGAACGCGGAAAAACGATTGGGAGCCCCGCCAATTTACATCAACCACAAGCTCAGGAGGAGGGATTATGAGCATGATCCATATGACTTACCTGATCGGGACCAATCTATACCGATTTAATGCAATTTTATTTGAGTTCGCGCTATCGTTGCAGGTTTATTAGATAATCGAAACAATAATTAACACACTACGTACAGTTGGCAATATATGTTAGTGAATCTGTTAGCAACAATCATTGTGTTGAGCGATACATTTACAGTTTTTCGATTGTGATTCAAATATGAAATATTAGTTGGTAGGGTCATGCGTGAGTCGTGTCAATAGTGCCTATATGTGTTTGAGTAGTTACTTTCTCGAGAATATACATGCCGCACTTATATTTTTCCGATTCCTCTGTCGCCTCTTGGTACTTCCAGCCAAGATTTGAGCCACAATCATTGCAGTATATATCAACAATTGTATGCTGTCCCGTGGTCATCATCCTATCCTCAAAGGGGCCTTCTGTTACGTTAATTACTCTAGAAAATAACCAAGCAGATCCTGTTCTACCCCTAAAGCTCGTAGATACAAGATCATCTAAACATGTTAAATGATTCTGGCACTCGGAACAGCTAATTAATATTGCGATGATACCTGTATATGTCACGGCTTTTTATATACTCTTTGAATAGTCGTCCCATTCTGAACCAACGGTTATGTTTGGTTTTATAAATTTGGGAAATTTACAAAGAACAAATTCCACCACACCCGCCAACTATTATATAAACACTAACCTAACCTTACGAACAACCCCTAACGCCAACGTAGGTCCAAAGCTTAGATAATTGCTATACTGTGACACTACATAATAATAATTATAATTTAGTTAATTTTTAGATTCTAATATGATATATGCGTCAATTCCAGTGACAATTACTTTGAGTACAATTAAATAAGTCAAGCTACTTTTGAGGGGGTGTGACGTGTGTAACGATTTCCGATTCCAACTTAGGTATATCTGATCCTAAATAAAAACAATCTTACCAACAAGTTCTGTCACAACTTCTCCATTTTTATAAATCTTGAACATGGGAATCGTAGTAACTCTGTGCTCCTCAGCCAATTCTAAATCACATCAGTTATACCAGGCAATTTGTCTATATCCAACTCGATGAATTTGACCGATTTCATCTGATTGCTTAATTTTTCAAACTAAATGATGATCTACTAACTAGCGGCCTCGAGTTGACACAAGGTCCACACCATTCGGCGCCAAATTTGGCAACAACAACGCCACTAGACACAGCCTTCCTGTAGCAATCCACTGTCTCTATGAACTAAATGGCACTATACATACCGTTACTATGTTACGAAAGTAGTTTTTTTGTAAAAAGTTGTTAGATAAGAGTTTTTTAGGCATTAAAAATATGACCCTACTCATGCTATGCATGTCAATTTATAAATAATACGTGGGTATGTGTAGTGCATATTATACTAGAATATGTGCTATAATAATTATTAAATAATTCTTAAACTGGGTACAAAAGTTTTGTAGTTAGTTTAAAAGGATCATCATAAGCATCCGTGATGTGTTTTGGCGCGTGTGTCAGTGGGAGATGTGGAAGGACAAATGGACATAAGGTAAATCCTCACAGGTCAACATTTGATCACTGGAAAAATGTTCTTTTTTACCCAGAATCCGACACAATATTTTGTGGATTGCCTTATCTTTTTCCGTTTTGTTGTCCAATGGCCAAATGGCAAACGCAGCAAATTCAACGGGCAGCCCATATCGTAAGGCGGATTCGCAAAATAACCGCATTGCTTTCAAATGGATCCAGGAAGAAAATAGTTCGGAATAAGCTATGTGGTATATCCGGATTAGGAAGGTCTCTTGCCTACCCGTCTCCGCTTCCAATTTGGATTTTGATTGGCAAACTTGTTCATACATTTCCTTTGAGTAGATAAATTTGGTAGCTCCCCAGCCCTTTTTGGCACAGGTGGTTATAAAACTTTGTGCCGAAGTTTTAAATACGAAAACCCGCCATATAGTGAATTCGGATCGTTCAATGTGAAACTGTTTCGCACTCCTGGGTACAACATTTGTACTATGCGTTTCGTAACTATTTAGAAATAGATCGACAGAATTTGACGGGACTTTTACCACAACAGTTGTGATATGCTCCGTATCTATGAAATCTTCTTGTTTAACTAGTTCTGGTTTGAACAAAAGCGTCAAACCACTAGCATCTACTTCGTGTCCCGTGATGTCCTTTTTATGCTTAAGTTCCGAAAATGCGATAGCCTTTGCAGTCAAATCATCCTTCAACTTCTCCACGTTCGTACATATTGTTTCCAAATTGTCCCTTATTGATCTAGTAGGTGGGTATAACGCCTCGTTCCACATGAATCGGTTTATGAACTCTTGTTTTGAGTATATTTGCCTTCTATGCGTGATTGATAGATGTGTATTTGGGCATAATTCAACATATAACCTCTCTGCTTTCTTAAGAGCATCTTCAATAAAGTCATCATAACGACCTAAGTCATCAGCACATCGCAAAAGGTCATCAAAAGACCCAAAACGCATATTCTTAGATACATCGAATATTGTTACATCGTTTACTAGTTTTTCCTTGAACAAACTTTTACGCAGTAAAGAATATAATTCCTCGCGTTCGGATGAGCCGCGTGTGCTGCAGGTAACTAACCAGCAACTCATCCCACACTAATCCATACCCACTATCAGCACTATCACTATCACTCAATGCCATAATTGTGAGAATTACACAATTAGCATGTGTGTTTTGACAATTAATGTGTGTTGTTCTGTCTAGAAGCCATTTGTAAATACTATTATCGTGGAATCTCATGTTTGTGAGTGTAGATTCCCGTCGAATGTATTTTGATACTATTTATAAATATGGTCGAAGGATTTTCCACTGGATTAACTGAAAGCAGTCAACCCAATAAAACTTGTGATAATTTTTTGTGCAAACATGTGGATTTCGTTAAGCGAAATTTTGTAGAAGGTGTGCTGCGCATATCACACAACGAAGTGCTGCAATCTGCGCTGGATATTTGTTACATTCCAGGGTGCAGTGCGGCAAAAATTTTGGCATTGCCTAATGATATGGGTGAACCTCCAATAAAAACTGTTTCTCCTATCAATTTTATTGGCATAGGTCTCAAGACAAACCAATGTATTAAATCCCTTCTAGACAAATGGTATATTGCGTATTTGCCCATCAACTTCAATTCTATGGGACATGACTTGTATAACATTTCTATGCGCCTCGTTGACATAATTGGCACGGGCTCACTGTTCAAAAGTGGTGTGATTGATAAATCTTATCAATTGCCCTGGCATAGTCAATCTTCAATATTCACAACACCTAGCTGTGCTTACGCGGGGTTAGATGAACTGGCTAGTATGATTGATTATCCGGTATAGAAATTGTTAATGCAGAAACTCAGATGCAAACTACAGCTTGTGATCCAAGTGCTAGAGCAGCCAGGAACTTATAGCGTAAGTAAGCGCAGTCTTTACTATGAAACACACGCAGACAGAGGAAAGGATAAGCATTTTTTAGACAATGAAATAGAATGGCATAGTACTAGTATAGATACAATTATACCATTGCGATTGTTGGTACGAATTTTGCCCCAAAATGCGCAAACTTTTGCACAAAAGAATAGTCTTAGACTGCAATTATCCATACCTAGATCCAACGAGGTTATTCAAAGTGGTGTCAAGCTGTCTGGTAAAACTGGGTCAGATAAATCTCAAATTTTGAACTTATACTTATCAATACCTGTATACTCTGGTGAATTAGGATTGGAGCTAGTTAGGGAGGAACCATTCACCAAGCTTAAAGGTTGTATCAAAAACAACGAAGTGTGCTTACGATGGTATACATGTATTACCAATTGCGTAAATGTCGTGGATTATGTATTAACAAATTGCATACGTTCTGATGGGTTGGAAAAGGGTATATCATTGGAAGATCCTCAATATGGAGTTTTAGGATTTTGTCTCCCATGGTGTAGCGAACAAAATCGAATTTTATTCTACTTCAAATCACTGCTCAACTCGCGGCATGTGGAATGGTCACCTAATGAAAAGATTTGGAAAGTACCATCAATACATATTTATACAGTTGCCAAGTTTGTCCAGTATTTGGGGGGGTCAATTGATCCATCTGTAGAATCTCATGTCGCAGCATACATAAGCAAACTAAAAGGCAAAGCTGTGAATGCTTATGAAGAGTTGTGCAGCACTGGCGTGTGGAAATATACGCACATACTTTTGGCATCGAAGAATAAATATCAACAGCTAAATTTTAGCTTCTACCCCTTTGACAAACGAATTGTAGAGCTGGCTAAGAGTTGTAAAATGAAGTGGAATCAGAATGGTAATTTATGGGAGATGCAATTGGTGCAATTACCTCAGTTAATATCGCATTTAAAACGCAGTTTCGAAACAATCCTTCCACATGGCAAATTGGACGCTATAGCAGCTCAGTTTGGAGTCAAAATTCACAAAACAAATAGTAGCATTTCAAAGCATACCCTCAACTATGTTAGTGTCGATAAGGTTGCTAATAGTACTAGGAACACAATTAAACGAGAGAGGTAAATTTAGTGTCATGTAGAAATGAAGTGACATGCATATTAATAACAGCTGCAGGTAAAGAGCCACATCTACATCGCATCGTATCTAAAATTGTGAGTGTCATTTGGTAATTTCCATCTAAATTAGCACAATTTCTCCTCCAGCTTCTAGCATAGATGACTGTGGCAATATAGTAACTGGCGGGCCTGGTACCGGGGGGATAAAGTTTATCCAGTCGCCCAGAGGAATTGAAGAATGGAACCAAATAAGCTTCTGCGTCATCCCATCCGGAGAACGCATTGATGATCTGCTTTCTAAATACGATATAAATGTGACCAAATAGTAACTCAGATCTTATGCTCACTTGTTGGCGAAGTATTCATTTTCACAGAAAAAGCATTAGATTGGTTGCTAAGTAATTGTGAAAGATGGCCAGATCCTAGTGATTCAATTAGGTACAAGCATTGGAATGAAGTAATGTTGGAAAATGAGGGGGCGTTGTGGGATGGGAACAATTTTAACTCTCGGCAACAACTGGCACAGGAACGTCTATTTTGCGATGAGGAATTTCACATTGTGGGTGAAAGGAATGATCCGACAGTTAGATTGTGCACACTTTTGATCCAATTAGGGAATGGAAAACTTGTATCCAACCCAAAGCACGCCGAATATGTTGTAATCACAGATAGCAAGTCAGATGATGCCATGTTAATGAAAAGGTAATAAATGGTTGACGTAGCAAATTTTGGAAGAATGATGAAGATATAATTTCCAGAACGCACGGCGCGAGGCATTCGACACTTGTAACGCCAAAATTCATCTATGACTGTATCACTACTTGGAAGTTACAGCGACCTAGTAGGGGGCAGAAGCATTTGGCATTTTAACTTATCATAAAAATTATCAGCAATTACAAAACGATGTGAATTATGATTGAAAATAATGCTAATTATACACGCTTATTGACTATATGTCATATGTTTAATTATACCACTACCGAATGTAGCATAGGTTACGAGTGTAGTTATTAGCGGATTTTGACAATAAATCTATGGATTAAAATATGTGAAATTAGCTTGTGATGTATAATTTTTTATAAATTTTAAGGAAGAAAATGAGTAAATTATTTTGGGGACATTGAGTGGTTAAATAATGAGTAATCTGTAGCTATTTATAATATTTTTAAAAGCATACATGTATATATATGTGAGAATATGATGAAACTATAAAAAATGATTTAATCCCATTTCTATAGGATATAACTTTTCTGTAGAGTGCCTATTTGGCAAAAATGAAAAAGTTGCTTGGGAGCAATAATATATAAGTAATTTTCGAGACTTTTAACAGCAAATTGTGTGCTTTAATATGTGATAAATTAGTTTTTGGTAACTTTATGTAGTGATATAGTGATATATTTCTACGAGACGGAAATAATGTTACAGTCTAGACTCATCAAAAACTAATTCATTTTACAATGAAAAGGGTTCAATTATTGAATTTCAACAATCGTAATTTCTAGGATGCAGCATTTACTGTTTATAACAAATGAGCCATAAAGGTATATGTTAACTCGTCTATGGAATATCATAGATTTTAGTCAATATCAATAAACAAATTTACTAATTCAAATCTAAATCTAGTTGTTAAACCCAAATGTTTCTAATCATAATACATCTATTGTTATATATGCCTCTCTATTTTTCATTGTATATAGGATCATAAACGCTTTTTTATGAATATTGGATATTTTCTAATGTCTATACTTATCCATTTATTTATTTATTCCTTAAAACATTTCCATATTATAGCAATGACAACAATTCTGAAGAATTGTTGGAGTCAATAATTATAATTCATATCTAATTGTATAATTTGGGGGCTGAATTTGTTGTTGTTTTTCGATATATTATTACGTGCTCCAAAATTTAAAAAAAGAAATGATCAAACTACGAATTGAAGTAACCAGCTTTAAAATTATAAAGGAGATGGGGTATAATTGTGCTCTTTTGCACGATTTCATACAATAATCCAGATTCAATAAATGATTTGGATGAAATATCCAACTTGTGAATAATAAAGATAAGAATATAAAAAGATTCTAAATATTTTAAAAATCACAACATGTATGTTTTATTGTAAATAACTATCGAGAATGACATTGGAAGGTCTCTAAAGTAGATTAACTAGAATATATAGTAACTAGTGACAATTAATTTTTACGCAAATATATATTAGTCCATATAGATCGTTTTAAGCATATGAATTAGTTAAATTTCAGTATAAGGTAATAATTAATAACATTACACATTAAACTGTCACAGTGTACATGTAAGAACAATCTTTATTTGTATTACGATGTTTTTCAATTAATTTATTGTTACAACATGTACCTAATATTATAAATATATCAAACCTAGTCGAATAACATCTTTTCATGTAGTAATTATTATACAATAAATTTGTTGGATTGAAAGTCACATTGGTTTAATATATTAATATACTTTTTAAGGTGCGGAATCATGCGATATGATATAATACTTAGATTATGAATCTAGTTTTACATCATTAAAATATATTTAATTATACGAAATCGTCATTTAGCACTTACTTCAAACACACATATAGCATGTAATCATATATTTAATAGCAACTATTTTACATATTGTGACATATATATATTGTACCGATATTCATAGTGCTAATTATAAATGTATATTTTCACTTCTACACATTTAATATATTAAAATATCTATCACGTAATTACTTTGAATAACACTGATCATTAAATATTTTATAAAAGCGTATTTGGACAATACAATAAATTTATGAATTTTATGTCGAAATTTTTTGAAAATATACCAAATTAATGATTAAATTGATGTAATAACTATGCCAAATATTATAATAATTCTCAGTAACATTGAAAGCGAACCATTGTATGGTAGAAAATGCAATTGGAAGCATATGGAATAAACAAAAATCAAGATTAGAATCACTATGTTACCACCAAATATATTAGAACAAAATGAATCTAGTACAAATAGAAACATATTGTCATGGAATCTAAACGATATCAACCGAAATTTAGGCATTTCAAGTTCAGTAAAAACGATATTAATATATATTGGGAAGCACTTATATATTAAATTTTGCAATTGGAAAATGATATCAAACCCATATATTTCTGCCCAAAGGGATGATAATATAATTGGGATAATGAAAATTTGCAATAATTATATATATGATTTAGAAACATTATTATATGGTTAACATTTAATTAATCCTTATAATTATCTACCATATTAATTTAATACTGAATTATCAAAGGGTAAACATTTATATTACTACAGTAATATTTAATTAATAATTACATATATAGATAGAATATACGTTATCAATGTAAATAATACATATAATTCCACATACATAGCTGTATACAGTGCAAGGCAATGTTACAGTTAAATAACGATCCTATCAATTCATATATAACGCTGAATCAAAAGACAAACAAATACATCCTGTAGTTACTTTGTTGACATTTAAAATTAAACAAAAATCTTTCTCTAATTGCAATCTCTAGCATTCTTAATATTCAATTTAGTCTCTATCAAAATTAATAAAGTATTATCAAAAAATGAAGATGGGACGCATAGTAATTTAAAAATCAGAATGAAAACCTAAGAAATACAAATGAAACCAACAGCAAAAATATCAGTAGAAATGTGAAACAGAATAACATACGTTTTAAAGTTGTTTTACTTGTTCTAATCCGTAACATTTTTTAATTTAAGAAAAACAACAATTTTATTAGTAAAATAAGAAATTTGTAGACAAATTTGACCGAAACTAAAGAAATGACAGGGATAATTGATTCATAAATGTAAATATCAGAAAAATAGACACAAACAAACTAAAATTTTTTAACAAAGTAAAACATAACTTTACATGATTGAAATAAATATTGAAAACAAACCAACTTATTAGTGGATAAAGAACATATGATAAATTAGTCAAAAATATAATGAAAATTTTATTCATATTCAATACGATTTCTGAGTATCTTAAAATTATATAAAATAATTTGCGTTAAAAACATTATCTTATAACATACAAATATGCGGTATTAGCACAATACAAAAAATCAACAATGATATAAATTCATATAATTGTAATGAAAATGAGATCATTTGAATTCTTCAACATATAACCTATCTAACTTAATATAATTACTAAATTATTGCATAACAATCCAATCGTTACTATTCCAACCCTCTTAATGGAAGGTCGTATTCGCTAGGTCCCCAAGGCCCAGGACATTCACTAAATGAGTTTGAAATTAAAACTATATTGACATTCAGGAAAACTTACGCAATAGCCTCAATTTGCGAGCGTTTAATCAATTGTTTAGGATCAGGTAGAATGTCCATAGTGAATTTTCCCAGAGTACCATTTCTAAATAGTTTCAAAAATAAATTAGCACCAGCAATTTCATCACCAACAAACTCATCTCTTTTAACCATATTAGCAATTTTTGATGCAGCTGATGCAACCTATATAATAGTTTTTATACGTGTCTAATTGAGTTGGTAGGATACGATAAATGAAAATGATCTACGTATGAAAAATGCTGATGTTTATTTAACCAATAAAGAACGTAATCTGAGATGTATAATATATCTTGATAATTTTCCTGAATAGATCCTAACGATGCTAATTTCAGATTTAATTCCAAATCGTCACTTCTAAATAAATATGTAAATACTTTGGTGTCATAATTCCAGGGGTATCAAAGCAAAATATTTTGGGATTTGATGATAATTGAAACATATTCAAATGTTTGCTAGTCCCAGGAACATGACAAGAACGAGGTAGAGTGTTTTCTATATTACATAATGACATACTAACTCCTTCGGTTATACGATTTCGTCTATCAGCATATTTTGCAATCTAAATTAAAGTTTACTCACATTTTGAACATATCGTTTCATCGATGTAATCAGAGAAGATTTTCCTACATTCGGCAATCCGATTAATAACATTGCTATTCCAATTGATGCGAATTTTATGTTACAATTTATTTTACAAAAATCTACAATCTTCCCAACATGTCTATTTTTAGTAGCATCAGTGTGTAATACCTTAAATAATATTATAAAATACCTTCAAATTAGCCTTTTCAAACAGATCTAACGTCCGTTTTAAATCATTTTTGGGCACCAAATCTGCCTTGTTCAACACTATCAATCTTGGTATTTTGGGGGGGAATTGCCTATAAATCTCGGGATTTGATGAACTTAATGGGACTCTTGAATCCCTAACCTATATAAGTATGTGTAATGTTATTAAAACTTCGATTCAATGAATGTGTATATGGAGTATTCATAAAATCCCACACCTCTATTATACAATTTATAGTATCAATTCTCTGGGCCATTTTCAATTTCCCCCTAGACATATGCGATGGAAACCAAGTTATTGAGCGATCAAATTGGAAGTTAGGCCTAGGCATAAATTCAATAAACCTTTCGCTTTTAACAATATGTTCATTCCACTCTCCCTGTAATATCCAATCATCTAGTCTAGGTCCAGATGAAATTCCCGAGAAGGGGATATAATTTATCATCTCCCTTTCTTCTCCAATGCCTTCCTCATCTACATTAGACATTTAGTGGTGAGTGAGTATACTAGTAGGGTGCAGCAGTAAATAGTAAAATAAATAGGCGTGTAACGCCGTTCAAAATGAAGATATAAGTTTTGTTATGAATTTATTATTGCAAAATAATAAATATATTAACAAAATTTTTAGTTTTAACTTCAGCTTCCAAACAAAGAATTTGGAATTTTTTAAAATTAATAATACTTTCCGAACTATCATCAGTGATTCCACTGAAATTACGCAATATAATCCCTTAACAGCTGAAAATTGGGTTGAAAAATGCGTATTTTACTCTAGGAATGAATGTATAAAGCATATTAAACCAGATATTGGCATTTTGATACGCAATGATTTGAATGCTTTACCAAATTTAAATTTTCCTCACAAAAAAAATGCATTAACCCAACTCTGTAAGCATTTATCAAATTGGAATTGCTGTAATATTGAAACTTGCAGGTCAATACGTTCTGAAATTGATAAAATGTCCCTAAATCCCATTGAAAATGGTAAGTTATTCAATCGAACAAGAATATACTTTTGACAAAATTTAATATAGATGGAGTATTTCATATTTATCTACACGGAGCTAAAGGATTAAAGAATAGGAAAAGAAATGTAAGACTTTGCAGAATGGCTTTAAACAAATTTTATAGACATGAAGGCATTGATAACTTCGACCAATTAATAGACTATTTGGCAGTAATAGGACTATACTATAAACCAGATTTATCTACAAAGAGGAGAATTGAAAGGCTGGTAGTTTCAATGTTACAAGTATCCCATCAATATAACAGCGCCAAACTTGCAATTGCCTGTTCCAGATTAAAGTTAGACGGAAGGAAGATAGCCCCAATTTTATACAAAAAAATGCTTGACCCGCAAACTTTATCACGTAACAATCGACTTTCTAGAGCCCTCGTAAAGTGGAGAATTGCTACAAATTGGCCTAATTGGCCAATCGAATTCTAGAATTCTATCGCTAATTAAATTCACCATTAGTCAAGTAGGAAACCATGACAATTTCTCAATGCGACATCCAGTTTCATACTTAGCAATTGTTTATTTTTAAAATCAGGCAATTTCAGTAAATTTGTGCAAGTAGATGATGTGGGCAATCTTTCTACATCCGGCTCCAATGTTATACAAAGTTGCGGTTTCAAGTGAGCAAATCCTAAGAGTGGCGCCCTCTTACAACTTGTTATAAATGCCAGGAATTCGCTCCTCCAATTCATATCACGCTGTTCAACAATTTCCCATAAATGTTTAATTGTAAGAGAATCATCAGTATATCCACTATAAATCGTATTCTTCCTCATATCCCGTACATCGATTAGTGGAGACCCAGATATTAGAAGTTGTAATTCTGAGGGATAAAAATTACGCAGCCATTCAAGTGGAATAATTTTAGACACGCCTAAATGAAATATTTGTTACCACATAAAAAGGCTGCACTTTGTGATTCAATTAACGTATTGCATTTGAAACTGGCAAGCCGCCATATATACTCGTGAACATTTGATCTGAATGATTATTATCTTAAATTTCAACTATTTATCACATGATTATATAAAAATTGTTTGGAAATCTCACCTATTAACTCTCTTATTTTCGCCACCCAACAACAATTCATGAGTTTCAACAATTCCCAAAGAATTAACTGTAGCTGTGAAGTTTAGATCAAGTTCGTCCAATTCATTATCTGACAGTGATGTTAGTTTCAATAGATGCATATGCAATTGCGGATCAAAGTATTGCAACTCATCAAATCCATTGCGATGACCCAGTATCAAATTTAGCAATAAACGACTAAGCACTGGTTCTATTAATATCCCCTCAAATATTGCCTAAATAATAATGCTTATATACCTTTCCCACAATTATACCAACGAAATTAAACATTTCAAGATGATTTTCATGCGCAACGCCCGAAGAGATTGATGGAAATAGAGACATATCAGAGTCATTAGATACCTAGATAAAATTCATTTTAAATACCTGAAAGAGACCATATGATGGATCAAAGATGGATTTAGATAGTGTGAGTAAAAACTCTTTAAAAATACCCCCTCCATCCACTCCGTCTTCAGTATTACCAAATTCGTCAACAAAAGCCACTCTAAAAGGCAATCTCAGTTTATCGGAACTCATATGTCCTAGAGCCTCCAAGCTATCTTCAACTAAATCACACCGTTCCTACCTATATGAGTTCTTCTAATCAAATATGGCCTATTGTAGATTATGAATCTAGGATCAATTTCAAAGAAAGTTTGTTGCCTTAAAGATTCCACCCTTGTAGAGAATGGGATCGCATGTGGAACAGGCGGGAAAGGATTCGTTTTATCCAAATATTTATCAACAATCCATTCATCAGATTTAATTATATTCATTCTAGACAGCCTCAACGCAATCTTTCTGCTGACTTCACAAATAATAGTGTTAGAACTATATATTTGATTCATTTTTGAATTAACCTCTTCCTCATTATAAACAAAATCAATGTAAACAGCTAACTGCGTAAATCTATAACCAATCCATTTTGCATTATCTATTGTTGAAAAGAACCCGTTAATTATCTCCGAATCGTACAATATCATATCAACATACATATATATTCTACAAAGAAACACCACGGCATCAATTGATGAACTCATTTTTGAAATATCTCCATTACAACATTTATCAAAATGATCTCTGATGCACTTAATCAGTTTGGAAGAAAAGAAGCATGTGGCTAAAGATGATAAATGTTCATCTAAATGAAACATGATGTACCTTTTAAATATTTCGAGTATTTAATTGCGATAAATAAGGAACCCTTACGTGAACTTCCAATTATTCTAAATATTTTTGGCCAGTCAACTTTAATAACATCAACTACACTGGGCATATGTGCTAAAGATAATAAGATGGTCTGTATAAAATCACCATCTGTTGAATAATTTAGGACTGTACTGATGTTTTTACAAAAAATATTTTGATCAAATAATAAAGGAACGATTATTTCGGGCGAAATAAATAAACAATCTGATACTGATACTGTCATGGAATCAAATATTTTAGTTAGATTGAAATTATTTAGTGATTCGCTGGAAAATGAATGCGTACCCCAAAAAGTTAAATGGAATTGACTGCAGTTAATCTTATTTCCAAAATTTCTCAAAATCAGAGATATCTTGTCCAAGAATCTCATTTCCATTTTAGATAATGTCATAGATCCTGCATACGCAAGGAAATTTATAGAATCATTGTCGTATATATCACCTGATATGTACAACATATTCGTCAGAGGGTATACGAATCCTACATTTTTATAACATTCGTAAGTCATAAATAACCTAGTAAATAGCCTCAATAGAAATATATGTTGAGATTCTTTAGTTATTTTACCCAAATCCACAAGTTCACTTAATAAATTGAGTGTTTCAAAATCCCTAATCTTTGCAAAATATGAAATTCTAACCATTTCCCAAACTTTTTCGACTGTTTCATCACTAATATCACTGTTATTATGCAGAATTTGGCATTTCAACAGGTGAAGCCGCTGTTGCAATTGCAATTTCCACCTTTTCCTTTGAATAAATCCCTTCAAAAAAACTGCGATAATCTTCCCACTCTTATATTTCCTGATAGCTTCATTTTTATCTATGCTGATACTAAGAGGGCCCCTGGACATGGATACCCTTCTACGGGGTAAGATTGATCCGTCAAACATTGAATGGGGTGTGTCATTATGTTGAATAATCCAATTATATCCAATTTCCCCAAAGACTGGGATTTTCTTCATGAAAATAACAGTATGTATATCTGCACATTCAGACTCCAGCGGTCCGGGCATTGAAGGCTCAGGATTCATATCAAACGATCCAAATGAAGATTTTGATAAATCATCGCTTGAACCATCGAACAAAATAAATTTTATGCCATTAAAAATTGGTAATCACAGATTTACTTAGGCATGATAAATTCCACTTGGAAATCTGATTCCAGATACATACAAATATTTGGCAATCAAGTGGAGATAATAAAAATTGTTGGTAGAATAGTAAATGTACAATGGACAGACCAAAATAATCAATATTTAATAGAAGATGATACGGGGAGGATCATGTGCATATTAGTTAGGGCCGATGAATTCAGCGAATATAGAACTAAGCAATTAAAGGTATGAAATTGCTTATTTAGGATTTAGAAAATGGGCATAAACTTGTTAAGATTTACGGGGGTTATAATCCAATAAACAGCACACAATATCCTGTTATTAGTATTTATTCCATCAAATGCATACAAAATTTTAATGAATCTTTGCTACACGATTTAGATGTCATGCATACAATTTTGAAGGTATTTCTGTTATTTATGAAGAAAAATTCACAACGTATGAAGAATGAAGACAATAGAAGCAATTATATAGGATCTCTTTCCAGTTACATTGCTAAACTTCTTAGTGACCATGTGAAATCTGGAAAGGGGAGGAATGGATTTAATGTCAGTGAGATCACCAGGCAATGCCAACTATGTCCAGAATTTCAAAGTAACCACTGAACTAATTTAGATGTCACTGAAAATCATGTAATGACTTGTTTGAAGGAGTTGGAACAAGAAGCTCGCGTTTACCAGACTATTGATACACAAACATTCTCATCATCAGAAATCTAATTTTTATCGCTTACCGCAGTACACATTAATACAATTCGCATGGTCTATTCACACACATATATTTAATTGCGGATATATAGTAGCCACTTGCGTAACTTCTTAATAATATGATTAATTTTTAGATTCAAATTTACTACCTGCTGAATCAACAAGGTTCATTTAGTGACAGATTCACGAACAAAATCGTTAACATGGGAAATTCGCTGAATTCGTTGGTATTTAGACCACCTAGACCAACTTATTCAAAAAATGACCCTCATTTGCACATGATAGCTAAACCAGAGGGAGACGCAATCGCAGCATATTTCGTACGACATCGGTAAGAGACAATTAATCCAGTTCAGCAGAGTGGACATTTTTATTTAACCATGGAAATGCAGAAGATTTGGGCATGGTGGCAAGGCAATTAGTTAGGAGGATACCCTACTGGAAGGTGAATTTCTTTGCCTATGATTACAGCGGTAACATCGTTATGTTATTTAGGTTATGGTAGAAGTGGTGGACATTTTTCTGAAAAACAAGTTTATAGAGATGCCGAACTAGCTTATAATTATTTGACTAATGTGTTGGGCGTCAGAAAGGATAAAATTATCGCATATGGAAGGAGTTTAGGTTCGGGACCTGCTGTGCATTTATGTGTAAACAATCAACTCGGAGGTTTGATTTTGCATTGCCCAATAACTTCTGTACACAGGGTTAAATTAAATGTCCCATTTACGCTGCCTGGAGATATTTTTTGCAACATAGATAAGGCACCATTTGTGAAGTGCCCAACACTCATAATACATGGAACAAAGGATGAGATTGTATCAATTAGTGGGTCATTGGCTATGCTAAAAAGGTTTAGACTGGCTTATTATTATTGGATACAGGGAGGATCTCATAATGACTTGGATACTCACTATTTGGACGAATTCAACTTTGCCATTGTCGGATTTTTGTCGTTACTTAGCACACCACTGGAACAGCAAAATGACAACATATTACCATTGGATATTCGGCTTGCTGTTCAGCTTTTGGAATCTAGCAAAATTTGGGGAAAATTATCATTAATGAATTCAGTCACCAGCAATTCGCTTATAAATGCTGCTACTAAATTCGAAAAAGATGAAACGATACTAACAACATCTACAACGCTTGATAGTGTTATATCTTCGAATGATGTTTGCAATATTTATGACACTAGGAGAGATTTAAACCCGAACATATTTCAAAACCACACTTCCCCTATAATGTAACATCAATTAATATTTATAATTTGTATACTAATGATTAAATAGTTGGCAGTCTGTAGATCATCAGTTTTGATAAACTTTTTGCCAGTGAATTTTGCGTATTAGCAAGGCAATTTTTTTGTCTAGTAGCACAAATACCCATAATTTGACAGATAGAGGTCAGGGCGCTTGTGAATCTTATGGCAGCAATACCAACATTTGCAGATTTGGGCAACTGATCCTTGAAGCTCTTAAATAGCATCCACGCATTACACTTTTTATACGATGAAATGATTTCTGCCAGTATTTTCCAATCAGATTCTTCATTAATAACATCAGCAACTCCGACGTTAGTACAAGTTGCAAGTTGTTTGGCCAGTGGATGATAGAATGGCAATTCCACAAATAATTTCCTAACACATTCAAACTTGAGTGGCTTACCAAACAATTCCATGCTAAATTCACTCGGAAAATTAATGGATTGCATGTAAGTAAGCAAATTTTCACCTAAATTATTAAAAACTTACAAGTTTTGGCAGTGGGAAACTTGCAGTTGGAGTATAGCATTGCAACTAACTTACGCAACCTACTTATTTCATCCAATTCAGACAACTTCAATATTTCATATGATATTTTTAACCCAATAGTATATTTTAATTTCGAAATAGATAATTGCAATGCACCCTTTGATAATGGCCCGACTGCCAAATGTAAGATGTTTTCATCTAGGTTATTCCCTGGTAATTCGTAATTACAAACGTTAGAATGATCCTCAGAAATATTATTAAGTGAAATTTGGTAATATGTGATTAAAGGTTCATTTATTCCACCAGCTAATGCCATGCTGGCTAATCTCGTTAATGCTAGCTTTCCCCAGTCACTTTTACATATTTTATCAAAAGAATAATCATCCAAAATTGCTGAGATTACATCATGATGTACAACATCATAACCTAGTATATCTATGAGAGATCTAGCGGAGAACCCCAAAGGTCGATCAGACATAGCTTTGTGTAATAGTTCGTGCAACTTCAACATAATGGTTGAGAGGCTGAATGATTCATTGTAGTATGATTCCCAAAGTTCCAATATCTTATTGGGGTGGTGTAAGAATGTTGTAAATCCGGGTTCAAACAACAACCTTTTGCATAAATTATCTACTATTTTACTGGAATCCCACGCTTGAATATGATGAATTCTTAATTTAGCATAGAGGTCGTGTGGAATATTTGATTCAAATAAATCATTATTAGTCACATTTAGAATTAGACAAGATATTGGTATTTCAGTCCATTCTCTAATTAACTGGAGAGAGAATAGAAACTGCGGATTATTTTCTGAAATGACAGTAAGAATAACTTTACCATCTAAAACTTCTTTAGCAGTTACCAATCGTTTAATCAATGATTTACCCCTCTTCAGCTTAACTTTTCTGGAAACTTGCCCAACTAATTCTCTTATCATATCATCGATTTGTTTCGAGTTGTCTAGTTTAATTGCGATAATATCAGAATCCGTGTTTATGGTATGATATGTTATATCAAAATCGTTGATGTTGGATCCAATGGATACTGTGATGGGCAGAATTGAATAATCTTCCGTGAAATTGATGTGTTTGATTTCCTCAAAAACCCTACCAAATTGCTCTTTGGCGAAATTAAAAACATGCCGTCTGATTCTTTCCCATTCCATATCCAAAACTCTAGTTCTCAAGAATGCATTGCAGCAAACTTGAGAAACTATATCCGATTTCAAATCACCTTCATGGTCAATTTGAGCATTTAGAGGTGTGATTAAACACCCGTAATCATAAATTTCACTTCTGTTCCTATATTCAATTGACTTAAACGTTTCATGTTCTGGTATGTTCACTCTCCATGCGTCATTAGTTACACTTTTATTTAACATGTCAATACTTAATATTTTAACGAGGGTAAAAATTTAAATCAACTTTTTCTGACAAAAAATTGAATCCATAGGAGGCTAGTGCTGAATAATTGATAGTGGGCACTACCATAACGCATTTAGTTGAAATGGGATTAGTATCATTGGGCAATAGGTATGGATTCTGAAAGGAATAGATATAAGTATATTTTTTGTGGCTTAATGTCCGGAATGTTGACTAAAACGGCATGTGCTCCATTCGACAGAATCCGCCTTCTCTACCAAGTCCAACCCATGTTTGCCAACAAAGTTGGAAGGGGAAATAACAGGAAGTATAAAGGAATTTTAAATACAGCGCATGTAATACTAAGGGAAGAAGGGGTTGTAGGACTTTGGCGCGGGAATATGATAAACACTGTAAGGGGCGGGGTTTGCTACGCCACAAAGTTTGGAGTTACAGATATTACCAGGGAACTTTTAGACGGAATTGACAAGAGTAAGCTGTTTTATATTTAGATGGAAGCCCTGGATCTTTCAATTCTGTAATTGCAGGCGCTGTGGCTGGTCTCATACAAAAATCTATATCGTACCCACTGGATGTTGTTAGTGTTAGAATGGCACTTGGTATTAACACTTCAAATTTGAATAAAGAATGTACATATCGCGGAATTTTTAATTGTGTATCGCAGATATACAACAGAGAAGGATTGTGTGGATTCTTTAAGGGATTTGCACCAACAATCTGCACTGGAATACCATATATTGCATTACAAATGGGATTGTTCGACTTTTACAAAAGGTAACATAATTTTCACATTTAGAAAATTTAAATCAATCTTGGAACCTGTGGAATCTGATGAAAATTTATGGTCTAACGTTAAAAATTTGGCAATTATATCATCTTTATCAGGCATCGCCCATAACATTTAGGTTCATTATCCGGATTTAGTGCGTTATTAATTGTATTTCCTGGAGATACTGTTAGGAAAAGGATGATGAACAATGCCATTTCCAACCAAAATAGATTATACAAAAATTCGTTGGATTGTTTCAGAACTATTCTCAGAAGTGAAGGTATTTAACTGTGTATTTAGGCGTACTAGCTTACTATCACGGATTGTTCCCATCTCTCCTAAAATCAATCCCTTCAGGAGCCATACAATTTGTTTCTTACGAAATATTCAAGCATATAATTTTATAAAACATTACAACACAATCAACATAGTTGTAGCTGTGAATTGTTTAGGCTGGCTATGTAGGTTTATTTGTTGTGTATACGTATTATTAGTTAAAAATACACTACATACCTAGCTTATAGAATGTATTTTAAAGAATATCTATTGGTTAGATTGATACAACATCATGACATATATGTTTTACTTACAGTGCCTTTTGGTGCCATAGTAAAAATGGATAACGACAGTTATTTGTCAAAATTTTTGAATGGTTTAGCCGTATGCAATACTTAATGTAGGAAATATGGTCAATTTTAGTAGTATCTATAAACCAATCGGCAAATTGCATCGAAAAAACGATCTACCCAGCCAAAGAAAGGGCGTTTCACATGTATGACACGATAACTAATAATTTTGAAACCATGGGATCGCATGGTTCCAATGTATGGCAAAAAAATGATGTCAGCATATTTGGCCACATAGAGCAACAATCTACCACATCTAGTGTATCGTCATGATGCAATTCTCCGCACCATCGAATTGAATAATCATCATTCCTTCGGATCTTAAAACACGAAACTCGGACATTCAATTAGCGTATATAAATGAAGTATAAACAGTAATATTTTGCACACATCTTCAATTTATTTGAAAGATTAGCTGTGGCCAAAACTAGCCATAAAAATTCAATTTAAGTATGATTTAAGCACAGATCCTCTAATTGTCTGGGTTATAATGTTGTTTAATGCTAATTGAATGCCATTATTACTGATTAGACGCCGCTAGATGCGAATCTAAAAATGCTACCTGTACACATTAGATATTTTAGATCCTTACGATCTAAGTTAGCTATTTCTGCTTTCGCTGTAAATTTTCCAATTAGTTAATGATTGAACAAAATTTCAAACTAAACAAAATTTCTAACAGCCATTTCTTGTTTACCAATTATAAAATACTAAGATCTTCAAACTAGGTTACAAACATGTTGAATTCATACGGAGGCACATTTGTAGGACTAAAACCAGTAACTGGGAATACTGGCAAAAACGGAAACGAATCACGTGTAGTCACTATTAGGTTAGGGACATTAAAGTACGAAATGTGTAATTCAGACATTTGAGCATACCCAAATTAGAAAAGCCGTGCAAACGCGAATTTTTTATTACAGCCGTTTTTGATACCGATAGTCTGGAGGAGGTAATTATTCTTATATTTAGATAATGGAACATCAGAGAAACAGAAGTGTACTTAGACAAGGTGAGTTTGAAAATGGCTATTACACCTGCTCATTCAACGAGCATACCATAATCCTCCCTTGTAAGGGAAAGAATTTTGTCAGATTATATCTTAGTTGTATAAGCACAATTGAAGAGAATGGAGAGAGAAAGATAGTATTAAATGGGCTATCGTACACAGATGCTTATAAGATATCAAAGTTGGAAAACTATAGAGAAGATAAATCATTAACTTTGGTATCGGATGCTGCAATTGCTGTCAAGTCCAATGGGAATAATACTGCAATGGTAAAGCAGGGAATTACTGGTGGCATTTTATCCTTTAAAATTGAAACAAAACCATCACTTGGTGTGTATATTCCAAGAGATTTAATCAATAGGTAATAACTCAAATGATCTAGTGTCATGGATGCATATAAAAATGAAGGAGAAGTATATTCTCCAAGCAACTCCAATAAATTTGACGTAAATAAGTTTAATTCAATGAGTAATGATAGGGCTATTAACAAGTATCTTGAAAAAAATAATGCCAAGGGGAACAAGAGCGATACTCCTTCTGAAAGAAGTATCAACGTTACAGAGGCAAAAAAGTTGTTTGATAAGAAAACCGTAGAATCTGTCAAACCTCCTAAGAGTACTACTCCATCTGAGGGCGCGCCCAAAATACCAGAGCCAAAAGTTGAAGAATTAGCCGATAAATCCCCTTCCAGTTTAAATGTTGAAGGCGAAAAAGCTGAAGAACCAATAGCATCTGAACCAACAGCCCCAAGAGATGTAATTCCAATGGTCGAGGAAAAACAAATTGAGAAGATAGAAGATAGCGTAGAAACTGAACAAATATCAACAGAAATGGCAGCATTAGAAATTAAAGATCAACAGAATACGGATAGGTCGGACAAATCTGTCAAATCAGTTTTATGAAAAATAAGAAATGAAAAACCGATAATATTTAATGAGTGGAGAAACAGAGAAGTATGATTTAGCAAGTGATTAAAAAAAAACAAAGTCAAAGAGAATAAAATGACAAGCAATGTAAGTGTTTTTGCGAAATCATTATGCAGATAAATTAAATTATTATTTTAACACTAACAACAAGTATATTATAGCGTAAATTATAAAAATAAATTCCAATAATTATTGACATACTACATCATCCTGCACATGTCACATAATAATAGTGTTTATGTGGTAGCCCATAGGTAGTTTACTTATGAAGTATCTCTAACTCTATAAATAACAAACTGGGAGTTTATATCGGTTTAGAAACGATTAAATTATTGACAATATATTAATAAATGCGTAGTCACGTATAAATCAAAATTTCTCAGCATCTAAAAAAATACATCTTAAAATGGATTCGTCTGATCACGCTCAACTATTACAATTGATACGCAACTTTGACTTACTAATGGACCTAGTGCCACTGGAGTCATACTTATCAACTACAAAAAAAGATAATCAACAAAACAAAACTGTAAAACCTAGCAAAAACCATCGTTACATTCATCATATGATGTTACCAACTAGCAAACGCATAAAGAACTTTCATTAATGAATTTATAAAAGTTCAAAAAATTTAACTCATAAATGACGTTGAAAAAATTGTAAGTAGAATTTTCTGGATCGATTTTTTCCTGCAGATTATTCATTCACCCAATCACCATTACAACCATTATTATTAATTACTAATAAAAAGTGTCGATATAAAGATTAAGATAGATTATTCAATAACAAAAGATGGTTCAAACTAGATCTCAACTGGTAAGTTGACATTTATTTCAGAAACGCCAGTTACAGTGTGGAACTGCTAATTATGCTGATGACTCGAAAAACACTACAGATTTAATCGATAAGAAGCTAAATGAAACTAAAAATAACACAAACTTTGAAAAAAAACATTTGGAACATTCGTCTGAATCTGGTGAATCTTTTGTTTCAGAATCTCGAAATTCTGAAAGTGCATTAGATTATTCGCCGGAAAGTGAATCATCATCAGAAACCGAATTATTACCAGAAACTGAATCAAAATTTACTGAGCATTTGTTTAAGAAACCTGAGTCCCCCAGTTCACTAGAAGCTAGCTCACCTGACACACCATTTGGCCCATACCCACTTGACCTAGAACCTTTAGAATCAGTATTTAAGAAATCAGCAAGACAACCCACATACCCATCAGAATCGGGCTTAAATAACTTCAATAAAAAATTCAATGGGAATATATTTCACCGTGACTACGAATCTTCTGAATCTAACAATCAAACAGAATCGGTAAGGTATTGTTCAATCAGAGTCTCTTGCTCAGTGATTCCTCTGACTATAGGAGGCAAAGGGCCAGAAGATTTTATAGGGAATATTAATCACTAGTTGATTAAATAGTAAATAGTTAATCGATTAATTATCATGTGGGAAATTGTAGATTTTGATACATGGGTAATAGTGGATTCTCCAGGGAGATGCGAGTTTGATGACGGAAATTTCAAACATTCGCACCTTCTCTACCACGAAGAATGCTCTCACAACCAAAATTGCCAATACCAATCTCTTCAATTACTCATGGAGTGGAAATCAAACATCTTATACCCACTGGATCATGACTTTATGAATAGAAATTTCCTATCCAATTTGAAATCATACAACTATTCCAGGATACCAAATCATCGATTATACAAAACAGTCAGCGATACAACTTCAACTGATAGTAACTACGACACGATTGCCAATGGATATGGATTTGGTTGTGATGATTCATCAATTAATTCACCAAAAACTAGCGACGATGAAATCATTTACAAATCATGCAATAATGATTTTGTTGATGATCATCAAGTGGGGAATGATAAAGTGAATGATGAAAAATGTTTGGAATGTGCGAATGTTTCGGTGAGCGGGAATCAAACTACAACGATGACTGAAATTAATGTATAATAATTTTTTGGAAATCAACTTTAAATATTATATGCCAAAATACTTAAGAGATACCTGATTTAAACTCCCAATTACTTGTATATTGTACATAATTCCACCATCTGAATTAGTGTTTGTGATTAATTTTTCTTATAAATTTGTCAAAGAAAAGTTTCAACACATATTTACGTATACCATATACATACTATGATGCGGATTATATAGATAGGGTGGTAATGCGATCCTATTCCTCATGACCATACCAAAAATAGTTATAATCCACCAGATAACAATAGTGTATGCTAAATTAACATTCACTAACCCACAACCCGTCTAATATATACACAATTGCACTCTGGCAGAAATAGGAGATTAAATATATTAGTGAATATTAGACATAGGGAGAGTAGATGGAAGAAACGAATGATCAAAGGACAAATTTTGACTAGGAACCCCAAAATATTAGTAGATCTTGTAGGTTTATATAGCTCATTTTCAAAACTATATGGGCAACTACACTTACTCATCCCCTACCATAGAAGAATATAAGTAACAAATTATCAACATTGTGACTCCATGCAATGCCCAGAATCCAGAAATAGCATAAATAGCCATACTTGGACAAATAATTGTGTCTCTTATTCTAGGGGCAAAATATATCCAGCTGACTATGGTTACAATGCTCCCTATTAGATACAAAAATCCGATCCAAAAGAAATATCCAATAAAACTACTTTACACACCAATTACCTGAATGAAAATATCCCATTTATACACGTTGCGATGGTATTTAAGAAGTGCAGACCCGCTGTATACGAATTGGAAGGGCTAAAAGACACCCTTTCCGAAGTCGTTTCCTTCCTCCCTTCCATTTATCAATCCAATAGGGATATAAAATGCATTAAAAATTATTTCTTTGCAAATTTTACTGCGTTTATATGAAAAACAACTCAAATATATCAGTTGCACCTGACTTAATGTGTTGATAGGGATGTCCTTCTTGTGACGTCGTAACTTAGATACATGGAATAGCTTAGGTTTTTTGAAAAATTTAGTTAATAAATATAATACTTAAATAAACACTATCCTAAATACTTAAATAGCTATTAAATTACAGTTTATATCCATAAAATTATAATTTGTTTTCGGAGTGCGGGTGAAACAAATGGAATGTATAAAAAATCAATCTCAACGCTAGTTCATTTCTTTAAAAATTTATCAATCAATCTCTTCGTCCCAAAGCTAACATGGGTTAGCTCTCTTTCATTCTTTAAAAAATCAGAAATATTTTTGGCCAACACCTTACCAAGCTCCACACCCATTTGATCAAATGAATTTATATTCCATAAAAACCCCTCGACGGCTGTTCTATGTTCATACAACGATAGTAAAGTGCCCACCGTGTAGGGTGATAAATCTTTCATTAATAATACTTGACAAGGACGATCTCCTGGGCAAACTTTATGTTTAGCAATTTCAGGATCTACTCCATTGGCGACAATTTGGTCATAATCCATTCCTATAGCAAGAGCATCTGGTTGTGCAAAAAAGTTCGCCATCAACTCCATATGATGTTTTTGCAAATTCCCTGCGTGGATGCTGTTGATCACACCAATGAATTCGGAAGCACACCTTCTTCCTTGATGCAAAAGTTGGTAGAAGCTGTGCTGACCATTAGTTCCAGGTTCTCCAAAGAAGAATTCACCAGATTGATAAGGAAGTTTGTTAGCATTGATGTCTACGCCCTTACCATTACTTTCCATAGTCAACTGCTGGACATGGCTGGGGAATTTAGACAAGTTTTGGGAATATGGCAAAATTGCGACGTTAGAGATTCCCAAGATTGATGAATTGTATACACTACATAGACCCATTAGTACTGGTAAGTTTTCCTCGAATGGCGCAGTCTTAAAATGCAGATCCATATCTCTACAACCTGAGTCAGTTGTGTCATTACCCTTTAAAAATTGTAATATGTTGTTGAAACCAAAGTTGATTGCAAGAGGTAATATACCAACAGATGATGTTACTGAATAACGTCCACCCTAAATAACCATGTTCTTACCACCCAATTCCAGAAACCGAAAACACGAGTTTTTGGTATACCAAACTTAGCAGTTAACTCCAAATTGCTGCTTACTGCGGCAAGATGCAGCGCGTAGTCATCAGGATTTTCCAAATTATTCTTCAACCACTCAACACAAGCATTGGCATTCATCATAGTCTCCACAGTTGTAAAGGTTTTTGAGATTATTATTATCATAGTGGTTTCAGGATTTAAGTCAGATGTAGCAATGATAAAATCCGCCGGGTCTATGTTTGAAAGGAAGCGGATTTTTCTGCCAAAAGAAGCATTTTTACAATTCATATCACCATAAAGAGCATCTGTTACAAATGAAGTTCCCAAAAATGAACCACCAATTCCAACACATATGAGAGAATCAAATATTTTTCCAGAACTCGATTTGTATTCGCCCAAACGAATTTTCTCGGAAAAGGATTCAATACGATCAAGTACCGATTTAATCTGTTCATAGACTCCAGTTCCATCGATCTAATTAAGTATATACATATTTTAATGTGTAATGAGTTAGTTTATTAAGAATTATATTTTGTAAAATTAATTAACAACAAATGTAAAACGAACAATACTAGTAGATTTCAACAATAAACTATTGAGTTATGTTAAATAAATTATTCACAATTAATGACACAAAATTCAATTTATCTGACCACCAGCAAACACAAAAATAGACTTAGTTAATTACGTTAAACTTTACATTTTCATACCTGATAATTATCTTCCTTATCGCTCCTCAGAGCCATATGAAGTACCGGTCTTTTCTCCGATCCATTGATTGGGAAACCAGAAAACATATTGGCAATCTTTTTCCCCAACTGATTGAAAGTGAACTAACTTGCATCGAGTCAGCAATTTCCAGCAATAGCTTGTAACATCTTTGATCCAACTTTTGCCTACTCAAATCAAGTGTAAGGACGTCTAAATGAAATTTATGATACCATTCCATTGTTTAATCAAGAAATTACACCTGGATTCCTCCTTCAATAATACTGATAGATGTGGCAATTTTTTTGATTCAAGTGAAAGTGTACTAATAGCATTTAAAAAAGGGAATAATGATTGAGAGATCGACGCTAAGTCGTCCGTAGCAGACCCCATGATATGCACTGATTACATCGCATCCTCCACTATTTGTATAATCTTTGATCGGAAATTCACACTTAAACAACAAATTATCTAACAAAATTCAATTATTATTGATATAAAAACACAAAATCCGCACTTTCAGCATGCATCAGTTAATTTGAACGGAGGCTATACCAAAATATAATATTTAATATGTATAAGCGAATTTACCTTCGAAATGAGTAAAAATGAACCATGCATCTCTGTTATGCTATAATTGTAAATCCTTTGGGCCGCCTGTTAATACCCATCACTCAACTAGTCCTTATGAACACGAGCCAGTAGATGGTTACTCTGCTGTTGACAAAGACGATAGTATAGATTCCAATAATACTTCTAAATGGAAACAATTTGGGTTGATGAATGGAAAACCCGAAACATGGGATATTTTTAAACCCCTAGAAAATTTATCCAATGGCGCATTTTTGATGAATGATTTAAAAACAAGATTGGACAATACCGCAAGTCAAATTGGAACTAAATTTTGGGAATTGTCCAGGTTTGTTGCTAGAAAGGTGGAAACTAATTTGGATAAAATTTTCGAAAAGGCTTATACATCTAATGCGCATTTGCTAAAAGAATCCCTAATCCCAGATGATATAATCCTCTGCTCCCAGTGTAACTGTTTATCAAATGTCGACTTAGATCATTTAAGTAATAATTACCTGATAATTCAACACGGAATATTGGATTCACCAACTTCAATGGTAGATATTTCATGTGCCATACTAAGAGAATATCCACATTTGAATATATACATACCTCATTGTAACTATGGCAACACTTTAATGGGACTAGACGCTACAAGTTACATACTGGGTCTTGAATTGATCAAATTGTTTGAATCAATTCATTTTAACTACCAGATTGAAACCAAAACAAGCTCTTCACAAACTAAAAATGATAAGTATTTGTTATATTCGATAAGTGTCAGTACTCTTGGGCATTCATTTGGATCACTAATACTTTTGGGCGCATTGAATAAATTGGAGGGAGAAATTCCATTGATTTCATCCGGTAAAATTAAATTGGTCAACTTTATCGGTATCGCTTCGCCATTTTTTGGAATCCATGAGAATTCTATGGTATTGAATTCCACGTTCAACATATTTAACACGAATTTGCTGAAGGACTTGGATTTCAGAACTGATGCGTTACTAAACCTATATTCGTGCAATGCATCCAAATTATTGTTTACATTTGACAGGATAATTATGTATGGTAATGCCAAGAATGATACGCTAGTGGGCCCGCGAACATCATTATCCACTCCTATAAACGTATATACAGATGATCAGTTGAAGAATTTGATTACCAAGTGCATAGAATCACCTAATACTTTCATTTACGTGCCATTTAATTACAAGTTTATCAATGAATTTTGTGACAAAATTGCACCAAAACCATTGCTACACCAATTAATATCCCAAACAGAGCCTAATGAACTTAACAAAAATTCATCTGACAGTTTCTACGAAATCCATAGTTGCAACGAAGATTATAATCAATTAGTGGAGACGCATAATGAACTATTGACCGAGTATTTGAAGTTTTTAAAGGAGGTAAACGGGACAGAATGTCGAAGCTTGCTTGGCACAAATAATTACGAAACTAATAACAATTGTCACGATTCCTACCTTGAGTTAGAACTTTTTGAGGCAGTAGAGGCCTATACTGGCATCAATATAAATGAAATACCCATAAAACCTTCTATATTGTACCAGTTACTGATCGCATTTTTTGAACTAACAACCTCAATAGACATGGTGCCTTTAATTGAGGAATTTAAATTTGAAAACATGAACCAATTGCACTCATATGTGCTAATGACATTGTTTAATATCAAAGATCCATGCCGAAAGGTGGAGAGGTACATGGTATACATACCTACGATTACTCCTCATCGACATATTATCTGTAAAACTAGTTTAATGGTCCTGTCCGATTCATACATATCACTGGTCAGGCACATAAGATCAATAAAATGTTTTGATTATTAAACTATGTTGGAGAGTTTGTTTGTTCCAAAAAACTTTTATTATTAATTGTATAACAATATATACGCAGAAACATTTAATACAAAATAAACGCTGCGCTAAAATTATTCCGGATTCGTCTAGCCCAAGCAATTGTAATTTGTTTCTTTTATATCATAGATACTTGCTCAGTTCATCTGCATTAATGAAACTTCTATTCTTCAAAATCTTCTCTAGTTCTTTGGGTATCGAGTGTTCAACCAACTGACTCTTGAATTGATCAAAGTTAATTGCATCAAGTGTGTCTTGGTAATCCGATCCCGATTCTGAACTTGAGAAGATTTCATCATCAATGTCATCATTGACATATGCATCACTTTTATCCCTTTTTGGTTGCAACTCAAAGAATTTGCGATAAACTTGCAAGTGTATTTTGTTATATTGCATGTTGCAATTGGAGTTCACTAGACTTTCTAGCTTCCTAAAGGTATCATGTGGTTCCACTTCCTCAACCAACTTCTGTGTCAATTCAATCAAAATTATTGTGTGCAAATAAATTCAATTGTTTTGCCGTTCAAATTGAACATACCTGAAAATCGAAAAACTTAGTTTTGCGAACTTTCCCATCAATCTTTCGCGAATTGGCCGCAATTGCAGGATCATAAGATGAATTGAGCAAGTGCCTCTCCCATAAATAACTACTTTCCGCCTAAATAATCGCGAACCTACATTTGAAAACTCGGGAGCACGCTTTCCCGCATCAAAAGTATCATCCAAGCCTGGTTTAAATAAAATTTTCAATTTTTTATTATTGCGTATTATATTTTGGACAATGATAAGACACGCAAGTGATTTGGATGAGTTTGACTCGTGCATGGAGGATTGAAGTATCCGTTTGAGAAATGCAGAAATTCGTGATATATTATCATCCTGGGATAACATTTGGTGCACAATATTATATAATCTTTTCTCATTTGAAGTGTCAAATATGTCAATTTCCTGTAGTTTGTCGTAGATAAGACGGTAGAATCGATTCTTGGCCAAATCAAACACTATGGTACATCGGTAGATCAATCCCAACAGAGTAATGACAGTTGCCTTTGATTTATTCGTATGTGTAATCTTATATAGAGTATCCATGTAACACTCTATGCTCTTTTTAATATCACTTTTGGCCAAATTATTGCTGGAATGGTCTAAACATTTGTCTAATCCAATGGCCATGGCTCGAATAACTCTTGATGCCTCCTCTTTCACATAAATTGTTTTTGCTTTTCCCGAGGAAAAAACAGCAATGAACGAAGTATAAACTTTTAATAGTGATTCTAATGTTTCATGGTCATCCCTAAATAAGTTGTTTCACAATGAATTTACCATTAAGAGTCATCTTACCTATTCTGTATTTCCGAAAGAAAGTTTAACAATTTTGTTATAGAAATGAGGTTTTCTTGTACCTTATGAGACAAACCCTTATTTTTTTCGCGTCTATTCTTATATTTGCTGGATCTCCATCTAGTAGCCGATTTAAGGTTGGCATTCATTTGATGCAAAATATGGTTCAGTGTATTCCCAATTAGTTCAATTATGAACTTCTTAAAGCCCTTGTGGACTTTGGTTACCTGCCTAAGATTCCATGAAACTCTGGACGAAATCTTCATGTCAGAATTATGTATATTTCTAGTGAGCATTTGCAACAGTGCATATTCCTGTTCAGGATGTTGAGTTAACAAATCAGTTGCAATGTCAATACAAGTCTTTTGAATGACAAATAAATGATCACTTATGCCACGGCCAAGAATATCCACAAACACTGCAAATGCAAGTTTTAAATGATGTTCGAATGTAATCAGTAACAGTAACTGCGTAGCAATTGGTGTAACTTCACTAGTATCAGTGATTTCAAATGAATTGTTGTGAATGTATGATAGTATGTGAGGGTATTGTGATAGAAACAACAATTTTCTATTTGGTAATAATCGTTGTACAAATAACGTATGTAATGCATTTAATGCGGTTATCCTATCGCGATTCACATTTGATTGGGCAATATCCAACAATTTTTTTATACAAAAGAAATTCAAAATTGGATTTTGTTCCAATAGTAACGCCAGGGAATTCAATCTATCTCCCTTGGTAACTCCTTCACCACCTAAATTTAAATAAATTCTCACCCATAGCCGACTTATGCAACCACCTTTCATCGGAATCAACTTGCGATACATTAATTGAGTAAGATTTGCCGTATTTGCGCAATATTTCGGTACCACTAACTAACATTTTTTCATGGTCAATATTTTTGTCATTACCAGCGTTAGTTATGGAGGATGCCATATGCTGAAGTGATTCATACCAAGGTTTATCCCCAATTGCCTTTAAGAAACTTGTGATTAGTGAAACGTTAATATTGGGTTTACCATTGTACAAATCCAAACACTTGACCCTATCAGGTCGATTACATTTATTTTTCTTCCAAGCATGTTGTTTGTACCGTTCGCGCCACGTCTTTGGACGCGATCTCTTGTCATTACCCATGATGGTAGAGTTTAAAGCAATTTTTAAACATATTATTTGCTGAAATTTCGAATAAAACTAAAAAATATCCCAACAAATCCAACACTTAATGACGCCATACCCATTGTAATAAATGTGGGTGCTGGTGATATATGGTAAATGGGAATCGAGCGGAAATAATTAAAAAATTAAAATTACTGACATTTTTATCAGCTGAAGAAATAGACCTCATATGCGAAATAGTGGTCACACTAAAAGAGCCAAATGTGCAACTAATTGAGCGTATAGTCCATCGCTTAGGTGCAGCAACGTGTCAAAACATATTGACAGAAACGATTGTATCTACCAATTCACGTAGAATACGCTGGCGGATGGCGGTTTGAGAAAGCCTGATGGGTTTAAACGCACATCTGGCGGAGTTTTTATAGCATTGGTAAAGAAACGGCACGTCGTTTATGATGTAGGATTGACAACGATACCGTGGATTTCATTTGGAGGGAGCAGAAGGATAGGCAGAAGGAATACAAAAGGATCAAGCGACGCTCCATAGCTAAAAAAGCTGCAAATAAATAACCTAAATGGATGCCCTAGTTTCGGCGGTAAAGTTTGCTCAAGAAGCGGCATTGGAATCTAATGCCGGCAATTCAGGAAGTGCAATTGAACTGTACAAAAAGGCAATTGGGATCCTGCAAGATTCGTATAAAAGTAAAGGAAAAATGATTTAGATGAAAATGACGAGCATATGAAACGGAAGATCTTTAATCAAATGAAAATCTATCTAGAGAAAGCGGAATCTATAAAGGAAATCAGTGACAATTCTACTGTTAAACATAATAAATTTGGCGTCTCTAAATCCCCCCAAACAAACAATTTTGCGTCTCAAAGTACAAATATCACAGTATCGCCAAAAGAATCTACCGTAAAATGGTCAGATGTGGCGGGACTAGATAATGCAAAGGAAATAATGGAGGAGGCAATCTTATTGCCACTCAAATTTCCCAATATTTTCAAAGGTAAAAATTGTATAATCTAGGCAAAATAAGACCCTGGAAGTCAATACTGCTGTACGGGGTAAATAAAAATATTATTTAGCCCCCTGGCACTGGAAAAACGCTCATCGCCCAAGCCTGCGCGTACGAATGCAACATTCCATTCTTTTCCATCTCTTCGGCGGATATCATGAGCAAATGGCAGGGAGAATCGGAAAAGTTTGTGAAGAATCTGTTCAAAAATACACCTGACCAATGTATTATCTTCATCGACGAAATAGATTCCATATGCGGGGGTAATGCCAAAGTTTATACAGAGAGAAATGAAACAGATAGTGAATCATCTAAGCGCGTTAAAACAGAGTTACTAATCCAGATGCAAGGCAAATGAAATCTAACTTAGATCTGTTTAACTCCGAAAAACAGACAATCGTAATCGCAGCTACTGTATCCTATTTGTTTGTAACTCAGAATTTACCTTGGACACTAGACAGTGCAGTGAGGAGAAGGTTTGAAAAAAGAATTTACATTCCTCTACCAAATAAAATTACAAGAAAACAAATACTACAAATGAATCTCTCTGACCTGCCTAACAATCTCAGCGATGCAGACCTAGACGACATTGCAAGGCTAACTGATGGGTAGTTACACTTTGACTTAGATTCAATGCTGCAGATGTAGGAATACTAGTTCGAACTGGAATTATGTACAGCTTGAAAGTTTGCAGGGATTCTACCCACTTCAAGCTGCTTCCAAATGGCAGTTACACTCCATGTGCACAAAGTAAAGAGCATACACATTTAGCTGACCCTAGTGCCATTAAAATAACATTTAATTGCATTCCTACCAACAAATTATCGCTACCTGCGATGGACAAGAGTGCCTTGATGCAAGCACTGGACGTGGTGTCCAGCTCAGTAGATCCACAGATGCTGGGCAGGTATGAACAGTGGACCCAACAATTCGGTCAATAATTAATATGCAAAAGTAAAGATTACTCAATTACACCGATTCCCCCTATTAATCACCTGGTATTTCTACAAAAAAACCACCTAAGTTTGTGCAAAATTTAAACCCATTTTTGGAAACATTGCGCCTGTATTAGATAGAATGATACGTAAATTAAACAATACACTTATGCATTAATCAAAAATTGAGCGAGCGACGGTGGCGCAATTTTGAATGACTAAAAAATGAGAGAGATCATCTGCTTGGCTTGATTGCATTTGCCACATTCAGGATCGAGGCGATCTATTTCTCTAGCAATGTGACCGTTCACAGACAGCTGGGCCAGGCTTTTATCCCCTACGGACAGGGCAATTACAAAGGCCAACCCGTTTGCACCAGCCTCCCGGCACACATAGTATAGGGGCAACAATAGGTCGAAAACGGCCGATAGAGACCACCCATCAGTGTCAATCAATTTATTGTCACTAATGTGCGCCTTGCAGTTATCTATGCTGCTTGCGTTGCCATAATTGGTAAAGAATTGTCGTTTGATCGCTGTGAACATTTCATTTAGCGTTACCCCTCTACTTCCAAAGTGAGTTTCGCAATCGGATAGCCTCCATTCTAACTTCACGCAGGACAGCACTTTTACAAGGGGCAATTCCAACAATAATACAACTCGCAATAGACCGAGAAAGTCGTAGAAGACGTATCCGCTTGCTGCTACCAAAATTTCCCGGTTGATGGCCTCTAGCATATTGTCCCCTTTATCGTTGGCGGTACTGGCCGCGGTTTCAAGTATTCTTTTCAGTTGGTGAATCAAATGAGCAAGTGAGGGTTGGCGACCTAGTGCCTTTATAGCGTGAATCAGTAGAGGTTTGGCGAATTTGGAAATCATACCACTAACGCCAGACACTGCCTGTATACAGATGAGGATCAACGATGCATTTAGATAGTCTTTTGAAGCAATAAATGAATCAAATATTTCAAAAATAGAATCATCTAGCGCTTCGTATTCTAGGGCCATCCTGCAAATACGCATGAGCATGCCATTGCAAGCCTGTTCTTTTCGATCCAACAATTTCAAATCAACTAACCTACCATTTTCCTCAAAATGCTTTTTTGACACCTCGAACAGATGCTTTGTACAATCCAAAGCAAAATAATCTACACAATTACGCGTTCCAATGCCACTGGTAGGATTTGCATTGGAATGTTCTCCACTAAGTGTCAAATGATTACATGTGTTGCAAAGTGTGTGTGAATCATTATGGCTAGCAAACCCCCCATCACGAGTGACCCATTTTTCTGTGATTTTGTGAATTGAGCCTGATGTAGCTTGTCCATTAACTATAACAACCTTCACCATTTCATTCTCAGTGACAATGGACAATTTGAAGGTGTTATCCAATTCTATTTGTATACATATGGACTGAATATTTATAGATTTAATATGCAAATAGTCGATGCCTTTTCCAATCGTAGATTGTCTGTTAGTTGATGTTTTAGGAAAATTGCCTAAAGAAGAATTTTCGGCGTCAACCTTACCCCCACCTGTTTCAGCATATGGCATACCTGAAGTAAATATTTTGTTAGGGAAAGATAGATCAATTTGGAAAACAAGTTGGATTATATCCGTACCCCTGAGCCAGTTATAAATATCCACCTTGTCGAAACGGGTCACCAAGTAAAAAAATACATTAGTGCTGGATCCGCCACTAACAACAGGAGTTGCCAAGGGATCTATAAAATCAATCCTTTTTGCGATAATAGGAGACCTCCTAATCGTTATCTGCGCCAATAGTGTAACTGTTTCATGGGCTATTTTACAAATCTTCATCGTATGATTTAGTAAATTAGTATATGAAATCCCAACACTGAGGAACAGGTCATCATCAATCCAACAGCAAGGAAGAGATTCATAATCCTGTACATTTTCAGCCTCAGATTGAAACTCAAGCACTTTCCAATACCTGTTTAGGTAAACAATCTTCGAATGATTAGCCTCATTCGAAGATTCCTTTCTCATACGGTCTAAATGCATACGTTTGTCAGTAATAAAATGCGATGTATCGCCTAATGAATCCTGCTGCCTACAGCACAGGAGAAGTGCACCGTTGTAGGATCTTATGAGCAATAAATTAAGGGAGGGATTTCCAAAAGCTAAAATGAATGGCCAGAACGAACTAATAGACAAAGGATAGTCGTACCAGAGAAATTGACGCTCGGCATATCCACAAAACATGCAATTGTTTGACTGCTGAACTAAAATAGCTGAAGGGCCAATTAATAAGCTGCTGGTGTATGATTGCCCAGAATGCCAACCCGAACCTCTGAATACGTCGAATAGGTAGATCGAATCCATAGTTACCATGAATAACCTGAGCCCTAAGCTGGACCAGGCAATATTAACAACCTCTGAAACTTGAATTTTAGTAGTAGTTATAGCGTTAGACCAGTTATTCAAACCATTACATCCGGTTCCATAGAAGCTTATGCGATAGTCATGGTCACTCTCCATGCCTCCATTATCAACTGATTTTCTGTATACAATAGCCAAAATACGGCCTTGGGGGCACCAGCTCAACATCTTAACATCACCTTGGACATTAACACTACCGCCCCTTTCCAATACACCAGACTTGGCCTTGCTGCTAAACTCCACAGTGCCTACGACGGCAGTACTGTATGCGATAATGTGCGATATGGCAAACTGTCCCACGCCCTCTGCAACGACTGTAGCACCAGAGTGTCCAATGACAATCAGCCTGTTCAACGCATCCCTAAAGAATATATGATTATCATATGAGCCGACCGCGTTGGCCGTAGATAAATTCAAGCTATTGCCTATACTATTAGTTGCTATGTTTGGTTCGTGCGTTACAAGCACCAAACCGATTTGATTCTCCCCTACATAGACCTCCTTTGCATTTATTGTAAGCGAAAGTGTATCTGTGGATGTATCTAAGCTTGCTACCTTAATTTGGGAGGAGGCTATTTTATCAAAGTCAATTGCCAGGAGATAGGCGTGGGAGTTTATGACCAACGAGTTTTTGTCCCATGTCGTAGCCACGTTAGAAGTATTTGACATATGAACGCTATATATTCCAGTATCTTTAGCAGCAATAGTGGATGTAGATTCACCGGCACTTTTATATTTATGGAGTGTTTTGCTACTTGGTGGCGAGCATAGTTCTGCTAGTGAAAAGACCATAAGTAGATGGAGTTCACCAGAAACTAGGAAGCTGGAAAAGTTTGCAGTGCTTCCGGGTATAGATATGGAACCATCGGAGTTTGACTTGTCAAACGATTCCACCATATCCTTTTCGTACGTCAGAATTAGCAGAAAATCCTTGTCCGTCACCACTGCAAGCAGTGGAAGCGTCTGCGATGATTTAATATCCACAATAAATCCAAATTCTTGGGATTGTTCATCAGTGAGAGTGTATTGAGAGATGAGTTCGAATACTATGTTTGCCGTGTAAAGATTTAAAGTATTAGGCGTAGATATAAACACGAATGCTTGCGAGCAATCAGAGGATATTGATGCATAATATGGATTGACTGCAGAATGGAGGCGGATTCTATGTGGTGGCTCTGATACCATGTACATACTGCTCAACACTTGGTCATAGTATATAACACATGGGGTGCTCGTCCATGCTTACACATTCACCCACATACTAATCATTAAATATTAACTAACATCACAAATTACATTTGAAGAGCTTAGAAATGTCCGTAACAATTCACACTAGTTTGGGCCCACTCAAACTCGAATTGTTTTGCGCAGAAACGCCCAAAACGTGTAAGGTATGTTACCATTTATTAGAACTTCCTTGCTCTGTGTGCTTCTGATTATTACAACGGGCTGACTTTTCATAGGTACATAATACAGATTATTTAGGTAGCTATTACATCTAAAATAGGAACATAAAGGGATTCGCCATTCAGGGCGGAGACCCTACGGGCAAGGGAAAGGGGGGGGAGAGCATTTATGGCGGACAATTTGAGAATGAAATCGTACCAACACTTAAGGTAACCTTAGATTAACTGTAAAAATCGTAAATATTATAAAATATATTACCCGTACTGACTCAGCACGACAAAAGAGGAATTGTCAGTATGGCAAATCTGGGCAAACCCAATACCAATGGATCGCAGTTCTTCATTACCTACTCACGTCAGTCCCATCTAGACGGCCAATATACAGTTTTTGGAAGGTAGAATAATCATTCATATATAGGGTTATTGATGGATTTGATACCCTGGACAAACTGGAGAAGGAGCCAGTTAAGGAAAAGAATCGCCCTGTAAAAGATATCATAATTGAAAGTATCACAATTCATGCCAATCCAATTGCAATGGGCGAACTCGCCGCCTAAACTCACAAACCACAATTAGTTATCCAACCGGAATTTTCTTACACAATTTCCTGCATTTGTAACTAAATCTTGTGCATCCCCCTTAAGCTCAATATCTTTCATCGAGCCATCCATGGCAGATACCATCAAATAATAGATGAAGATCTAGTCGTGTTGAAAAATATAGCCATTAATAGTACGAATAACGACGCTATTGCAAGTGTCAACCACCACGACACCGAAGTTTTCATATTGGTAACCTAAATAAGTAGCAGCTTACTGTGAACAAAAAGTCTATGCCTCCTGAAACAACATTGTCTCCATTTGTAAAGTCAATTCCAGTCACTGGTAGTTGGTGCACTTGTCGTGTATTCTTCACCTTCCAACTAAGTCACAAATGAATAAGTTGAAATTTAACAAATGGCAATATTGAATAAATATCAACATAAATACACATGAGCACACATATGTGCAGCAATATGTATTAGCACACAGACGAATTATATGACATATAACAATTATCGTGGGCTCAAAGTCTCAAGATTACTAACAATGTAACCCGTGTGATTAACTTGCAGTGGGCACCCTCCTCGTATCAAGGCTTGCATAAGCAGCCATTAAAAAGGTATTGATGTGTAAAGCTGATATATGATGTTATTGTGAGGGAATGGTATAATGTATAATTGTTCCATCATTGACAATAAATGCCATGGAGAAGAATATGTGTATTTTACACATATTCTTCTAGTGTATATTATATCACCATTGCGCCATATTGACAAATTTCCAGAAAAAATTGCGGATATTGGTTTGAATAAATGCCAATTTAAATTATTATCAACATTTAATGCAAGAGTGTGAATTTAAAAAATGTATTTGTAATTGGTAAGTATGTGTATTATACGTAGATGATGTAGGGGGGATATTAATCGATAAGGGAATATGGATAAAATTTAGGCATTAATATATATATATATATATTCATATAACATTTCCTAAACGCCGCAATAACACCTTTACTCGTCATTCGTTAAATTTGTTAATATTATGTATTGATATACCTTTTATTGCAAATAATAGCGATATCTCCTGAACTATATCCCACAGCTAACCCATATTTACTCCTAAATCATGCACATAATACTTGTAAGCTATGGCACTGCATGGATTTGGTGCTATCACAGCCGATTTAATAGTAGATATTATGAATTGCTTCCCGATCTTATATATATGCCTATATCAATAGCTACGGTACAAAACAAATATAACAGTGGGCCCCTTGTTGCCGCAGTTGAGTGAAATGAAAAGCTCTCCAAACTTATCCACGTCGTAGAACTTCAAAAATCGGCATATAGTTTTCTTGCCCTCATAATATATCTCCTGGATATCTATCCTTATACCTTTTTGTGCAATAACTCCCCATTCAGCGTGTCCCATAGGCACAATTTGCCATTGCCACAGGAACTTATGCACTAAATGAGCTAATTACTATCATTCATCATTCGTATTATTTAATAATTGTGTAAAATATGAGTGTTAATTAATTTGTATATGTATTGATGGCAATTTTGTGTAAATACGTACTTTGTTAGAAGATAGAGCTACGTCATTTATAGCTTTGTCATGTTCCTTAAGGTCACAAAGCTTTACGACATTCTTCCCGTATTTCCTTAACATGTAGATGCTATATTTACCGCTAGTTACCTAACTAAACCCTTATCATTGCCTGTAATTATTACCTCATCTCCCCCAAATTTGCAGCATGAGAGGGTTTCATCACTATTAATAACGCAATGCTCATTGATACTATGGTTACCAATGCGAAAGACATGGCATTTCTTATTTAGATACCCAATCCACAGATTTTGCTAAGTCAGACCAAACCTACGGAAGCAGAATATTGTAAGCATTCTAAAATTCCAGGAGCTTTGTCCCAAGTGTATAAAAAGGTAAATTTATTACCAATCTCTCTTTTGTAAACATCCTAAATTATACTGTGTCTACCAACTTATCTTCTATTCCATATTCCTTCCCACCACCGCCACCTGAAACGATGATAAAATCATTGTTTATCCCCAACTATATAATAAATGTTTGAATACCGAAAAGATAGGGTAGTCCAATAGTAGACGGGTTGCCATATGGTGTCACTACTGCACTGACTATACCGTGTTGTCGATGTGGATGAAATGAATGAATTACACACATATGATACTTCTGTGGAATCTGACAAATTTTCAGAATTTATTATGTACAATCTGGTTTATTTAGATACCTTGTTAGTTTCACTGAGGGCCTCACTTCCCTCGCTAGTCTCTCAGTATGCTATTTGTTTAAGGATGATCTGAAGCTCTCACCACCAGAGGTATAAATTCTATCTATATTTACAACATGTTGTTTCAAATTATAAATATCATTTCACACAATATAAAAATATCTAAGTTAGGTGTCAATCATCTTCACAATCCCGGCTCTGCCATGGATATTTCGCATTTTAATCGCTTTCTGCATAGATTTTATCTCTATTGCCTCCAGTAATAGGAGATCATATTTGATGTTGTTTTCAGCCCTTCAGGCGTTGGGGTATTTGGGCCTCGCGATAGTTCCGCTATCGGTATCTAGTTTTTATAATTTAGCTTTTTGCCTGCATAATTTCCCTAGTTCTAATATCAACAGGTTGCGCCTTTTGCACTACTGTAGCGGAAGGACTGGTTGTAAAGAACATTGGAGGTAATTCTAGGAAGGTAATGCAATTGCATAAAGTAGGGTTGTGAGATAATCGGAGATTTTATGACGGCGAAGGCCGTTGCAAATTTACTCGTTGCCTATTTTTCAGGTTACCTACTGGAGTATTTCTCCAAAACATGTACGCAGATCTTCCTGATTATTATGGTTAAATGTTGGGAATAAAAGAATTTCATTTTTAGATCATGCATCACAGTTTTTAAATAGTACACTGGCCAAAAATTTATATGCATATTAAATGCTTAGAATGTTATAACAAAATAATTGCTCATTTGCAAGTAAATATGGATTCATTCCTCACTTTTTCATGCGGAAATTGCAATTCACAACATTTCCCTAAATATTTATAGCATATAATATACAAATCCAATTATGCAAATTTGCATATCAATTCTAAATGTATACATGTTAACTACTAAATCATGTTTTCATTTTTAAGATAAAATAACAATTAATCAATGTCCCAATCAAAATATTCTTTATAATTTTGAAACAAAATTTAATTTCACTAAAAATCATTTGACTTAGATATTTTTGTTGTAACGGCTACTTTCCCCCTTATGATCACTGTCAGTTCATTCTTCATGAATGAAAAACCGACTGTTCCACCAAAATGGCCCGGACTCGAAACCCAATTTAATAGGGTTCTCATTTTCCTTTCATCACCACAATTATTACCTAAGGTGTTGTATATTTTCCTGTAAATCACAATACTCAAACAGATACACTGCTGGGCCGGATTATGATGACGCACTATTCTTCTATTGTACAAATGAACTTCATTTTGATGCGAGGTTTATGGGAATTCTGAGATTATCTTATGCAATAGCATCGTTACTAGGGGTTCAACTTTACAGGCGCTTTTTTTGGAAGAATAAGTTCAATAAGGTCATTTTTATTTCAAATATGATTACCATACCCCTGTACATATCGCCCATAATATTGGTCACTAGGTTGAACAAAAAACTACACATATCGGACAAAATGTTTTTTCTTAGCGGGGGGTTTTTAGTAGAAGCCGTAAGTTACTGTATATACAGACGTCTGAAATACAAATTTTACCCCTTCTATCTCGTATAGCCCAAATCTGTCCTTGCGATTTGGAATCGTCTGTTTTGGCAGCTATGCTAAGCATTAGGTCAATTGGCAAGGTAATATGCAATTCATTATCTGCCATGATGAGCTACATGTTTGGGATAACTGCTAACAATTTCAAGCAACTTCCTGCCTTCATCATCGTCTGCTCCATCTTTGTCATTTTGCCCCTGCTACTGCTCCCATTAATGGAGAAGGAACACGACCAACAGGGCAATTATAATGAGACATTTATCCCATTATCGGAATCTGAATCTTTACAATTTTGTGAAGAGAATATTGGAATGCCAATTAAGGCATATTAATCACTCGTTTTGGATATGTTTTCACCGTAAATTACCAACCCAACTTAAGTTAGCATTTGTACATTGTAATTGTGTATTATTACCACTTCTAATGCAATTATGTACAATAATTATTTCAATTTTAGGTTATAAAAATTTTAACTCAACAAATCTAACCATAGACATCCAATTCAACCAGTCCTAATATGCACAACAATCATATAATACTGGAGAAGAGAACGTGGTACTATATTCTCTATATACAAATCTACTAACTCTAGACACCAGGTGTGATGTTTGGGCTCAACCGAACAATATCTTACACTTGTTTTAGGCATATAAAACAACAGAGATTGCACAAAATATCACGATACAATGTAGCACTGGTGAACTACTCTACAACCTCCATTAACACAACAAACGGCAAATATTATGGCTATGACTTTGCTAAGAAATACATAAAGTCAGTTCCACAAAACGTGACCTTTCCTCAAACATTCGACAGTTACTATTCACACGTGTATCTAGCTAAAGGTTAGTCTCCTATAACTTGCTTGTGTAATGTTGCTCGAAATTTAATCATTTAACAACAAAATTACTTATAATTTAACAATTAATTCAGATGATGGGACAAAGGAAACTGCAACAGTTTCTATATTCTATACTCCTCAAAGCAACAAAGCTCTAAGTGTATTGGACCAAGTTATTGAGTTGGCAAGCAAATATCCAAACAACAAGTTCCTCATTATCAATGCTGATACAGTTCCTAGAGCTGCTTATGATGCGGATATCCAACATTTCCCCGTGGCTCTAATTTCATTCGGTGGCGATTGCAATAGAACTCTTGTTCATTTGGACGATTACTATCAATGGAACGAACAGTATGAGTGGAAAGACACTCAATCTACAGATTTTTGCAATTTGGGTATAAACTTTACTAAAAAACTGGAAAAGGAAATGAAGTCATTTTCATGCAGCTACAATAGTAAAGCTGGAACGCATAGTTATACACACGGAATTGATACGGACAATTTGAACGTCAAAAGAGTTGGATGGCCAAGTTAATAATGTATTTTAGAATTGCAACAAAGTTATAATTTCATAATTATGCCATTGTTAATTTATACCAAAAATACACACAACAATTCGCTCATGTTTGATAATTTGTATTTTTTCAAATAAATGGCGTGATAAAATATAGTATATATGATTAGAGCACATATAGACATTGAACCTGATTTCATTGTCACAAACAATAGATATTCATCATAACCTAGAGGTTAAATAAAAATGATAAAATCATTGTGTAGATAATGCGTTATTATGGTTAGAATAATAAACATTCTTTTATCTCTGTGAATTGGGGACAATGGTTTTTAACACCACTATTAATCCGTAATTTCTGGCCTAACTATATTATTAGTGATCTGTCACAATTATGATTATTGGTACTTATTTGTCAATGATTCTACGTTTATAGATAGAATCTTTTTCATATATGACAATTCCCCTCCATAACAAACAAAAGTATAGTTAAACATATAACAATTGAATTGCTACGGCATGGATTGTCTTATGACTTGATATTGCCAGCTTCAACAATTTATGCAATCACACTACAAAGCTACATCACAAGTGGTGTACAGTGTGTTGGTGTGATTTATCGATGAAATTACTGGGATTAATTTCGGGAGGTGGGAGATTTGGTATTCAGGCAAGGACAGCATTTACACATTGTACAATGCCATAACAAAAGGCCACGAAATTGTTGCTCTTGGTCACCTAACTCCCGCAAACGATGAATTAGATATTGACAGTTATATGTACCAAACAATTTGCTCAAATCTCATACCGTCCATTGCCAAGTGCCTAGGGTTTCCTCTGTTCATCCAGAAGATTATGGGTAATTCATAGTTTTAGCTAGGCAGTTCTCTAAATACTCATAGCCTAGATTACGTGCACGATGCTGCTGATGAAGTGGAGGATCTTTACTCGTTAGTTTCTAATGTAGAGGTTATAGATTAGTTACTAAGGCAGAAATAAAAATTGAAGGAGTCATTACTGGCGCTATCTGCTCTGAATACCAAAAAAGGAGAGTCAATAATGTGTGCCAAAGGCTTAATTTGGATACTTGTCATCCACTGTGGATGAGAGATCAGGCACAACTGCTGGATGAGATGATTAAAAGTGGGCAAAGATCGATCGTGGTGAAAACTTCTTCAATGGGTCTAAATAAACAACATTTGGGCAAGTCAATAAATGAATTGCAATCGCATTTCATGGAATTGGTAGTCTAACTATTTATCTAGCACAATAGATACGGGTTTAACATATGCGGGGAAGGAGGGGAATATGAGACAATTACACTAGATTCGCCAATTTACAAGAAAAAACTCCTTGTGTAGGTCACAAGTAATTTTTAGAAACAAATGGGAGATAATAAAAACATCAAACGATATTTTTGCACCAAGCCTTCTTTATGTACCAAGACAATGGGAACTTGTTGATAAATAGTTAACGAATCGCGTCAAGTCTATGAGATTTAACATAATATTTTAAATTAATTTTCATGCCACTTTAAGAGTTTAAAGTAAATAACAATGAATTTAAAATTATTATTCTAATTCCAAATATTAAGTTGGCGAACAATACTACACTAATTTGATTATTATACAATTAAATAATTTTTATCAATCCATTTACATAATCAAAATTAAATTAACTCAGTTAATTAATTAATTAGAAATATAGTATCGATTTGTCAATCAATTAAAGCAAATCTAATTAAGTTAAACTAAACATAAACTGATGATAAACAAACTGATTTATTAAATGGAATAATTATTATAATAAATCAATCGAATAAATAAATGACGACAAGCAAATCAAAAGAACCTAAATTGTTACTTGAGAGAGGTACTGTTTTCCTCGTTTAATTTCTTATCATCTTCGACATTTGGTACATAATCCCCCCTTATCTTTGCAACAAGCTCCACTGGTGTATATTTTATGTAAGGAGACAATATAAGAGGACAATTCGCTGGGGTTACATTGGCGCTAATTATTGACATTATTTCTTTACCCACGGAAACTTTATCTAGTTTACACTTTTCAAGTGCAACTGCTTCATACTCTAGTGATGTACAATAATCAACAAATGCGATGCATAAAGTTGAGTACCTATTGCACATATAAGGCAAATGTTGTACCATCACTGAGAATCTATGTATGTCAAATTATTTTACCTCTTCACATGACAAATTACAACAAATGAAAGCTCGTCTCTTTCCAGCAATTCAGTTACTTGATTTACCCCCTTTACAAGCTCTGATTCAATCAAATTGAGCTTCTTGCCAACAGATTCCTGTATTTCCTTAGTTGAGTTTGGCCACTTGGTGAAATAATTTCCGGCCAGAGCAAATTTAAATTTACTCCTAGGGGGCATTTTAAGCTATTTCTTAAATTATATGTAGCGTTTTTTAATAACATAATTTATTTATTGCCTCATATGTGCTATTCGCCTATCTGGCAGAGTGTCCATAAGCAATCTACCCTCCAAACGATGTTTGTTGGCCAGGTCTAAGAAATCCGCAGTACATGCAATTTCAGCTCTGTAATATTGATATTTACAGCGAGGATTATCTTCTCCCAATTCTCTGCAGCAACGGCAAAATGTTACGTATCTGGTCGTGCAGTTAAATGCTTGATTTGTGAGCATATGCCTAGGATCCTAAGTTAATTGATTTTTTAACCCCTGCATGTGGATTTTCAAAAGTTATGGGATCGTAGTTACGCCAATATTGTAGGTCTTTGGGTGATTTGACTGGTACTACTGGGGTCTCATCTCGACCAATTATGCCCATCTCACACTTCACTGCGTAGGGATATCCTTACTACACCATAATGTAATGAGTTCTCATAGGGTTTTTTCTAACTCACTCAATTCATTAGACATGCATCGCTCATTCAGAAATTTCATTTGTTTGCCAATTTTTAATTTCTCTAGAATTAAAAATTTTATACAACAACTTCCACAATCAACACCATTATTAATTACAAAACAAATATTACTGATAGTTATTAGATATAGGCGAAATTTAATAAAATAACACTACAGTAAACAAAATGTACAATTAGTGGGAAGAGACTCCCTTCTTCACCTTGACATTGCTTGGGCAGAATTGTAGCAATGTTATTGTTCTCTTTCTACCCTCTTCTCGTTCCGATTTACACATAGACATTTGCGGATTTTTTTTATCAACTTCTTTGTCTGGCGTTGATAACGATTCATGTGTAGGATTTTTTATAGTAGATATTTGTTCATCCTTTCTTATTACACATTTAACCTCAGGTTTTAATGACATGGCGGTAGTTTCAATTTTTGCATCACTTTTACTGACAATTGATGTATTTTTTGCCTTAAAAAAAGATGAAATCTGTTGCTGTGGTTTAACCTTTCTGATATTAATTAGCTTATTTATAAACTTATTAACTCGATCCTGATTAAAGTTATTCTTCACTACTAAGAAATCAATCAGCTCAGGGATATTAGGCTCACGCCACTCCAGCTTAATTTCTTCCTTGGGTACAATTTTTGGGCTGAGAAATGCATCTCTAGCCATTTTATAGTCAAAATTTTCATCAATGCATGTGATTTCCTTGTGGGCAATAATTTCCTCTATAGTTTTGTACTTTTGCAGTAGTGAGAGTGCAGTTTTAGGGCCCACCCCCTTCAATTTTCCACAATAGTCACATCCACACAATATGCAAAGATCTACAAATTGGTTAATATTCAATTTGAATCCATTTAGCGTCTTGTTCAAGTCTATTCTTAACAGGTGTGATTTTGGCGATTTAGAATTAAATTTTGAATTTTTATTGCTGGAAATTGCCAAAGCGTTAGATAAATTGCGGATAAGTACAGGGGTACCAAAAGTTAAACAATCCGTATCTTCCGTAGATGCCACATCCGCAATTCCCCATTTGACCATATAGGCGCATTGGGCTTCTGCCTCTTGTGACGCCTCAACCACAGGTAATCCACACAATTCTAGAAATTTCATTGCTTGCTTGCTTTGTTCCCTAGACACTCTAACAGTGCGGCTTGTTTGTTTTTTAATTTCTTCCAAATCACCTGTTTCCATAGCTTGCTCTAGCAGCTTCAACGCTTCTTCCTTCCTCTCCTTACGCTTCAAAAGGGTATCAGATTTTGCCTGGGGAGGTTCTCCATCAAAGACGTAAATTGGCCTAATTCCAAGTTCTAACAGTGCAGCTACCCTCAGCATAAGCCCAGCAATATGCGATGTAGGTTCTCCATTAGCATTGACCAGTGATGTGGCAAAATTGCCCTGTCTGATTGCAATCATGAATTGATATAGGGTCATCGAGGCATCTATCGCAATTATTTGGCCGGATAAATTGGCGAGCGTTATTTCCTGGTATCCTTCCGGCGCGTTTTCCAGGATCAATTTAGTGAGTCCCTTTATACCCATGGAATAACGATTAGCTAATTAAATTTATAACTTTTTTCACACAAAAATTTACACACTTAGCTTAACAAGCACTTGCACATATTACACATAACAAATGACGGCAACATGACACCAAATGTAACCCTACAATCACAGCTTATATTATGGGCTGTGACTTTTCATGAGAATAATAGGTTCAATTGGGCTATACAAACATTCATTACGAGAGTTACCCAGATCAGAGATACCAGAAACATTACGCCCCTTTTTGTGCGTAGAGGACTTCCACAGTGATATTGGAATATTGAAATTTGACCCTCATGAACTAACTCCACTATGTGTTAAGCATACTGTATATAAGTTCAATAAATTAAATGGGCCAAATAGATCAAATTGGTGGAGGCAACATAAATATCCTCCTTTAAATGTCCTATGGCCAAATCCTATTCTGCATAATTCAAGATTGGCCCCAAGAAATGCTACGCCTAGAGATATAAATCGATTGGCCAATTTGTGCAAAATATCGTCGAGTCATGGTATATCATGGGACTCTCTGGATGGTTTATACATAAATTTTGTCAAGGCCAGGGATGCAGCAATTGCCAAGTGGCAAGAGGTGGAATCGCAGATTGTAGAATTGGCTTTTAATGTTACAAAGAAATGGATTGTGGAATGGAGAATGAATAAATTACAGCATATAGAAAATTTGGAGGATATGTTTAGCGGAGATAAACTTGAAAAATTGAAGTGCCCACCTACAGTGCATGAGAAGTGGATTAAAATGTAAGTTAAAATTAATAAAGACTTGTTTCTAGATGGAAAACGAGGTACTTAGATGTGTATAGCCCTGGAATGCTTAGCAAATATTTGAAGGGCCACGTAACATTAGCCATGCTAGAAAGGGAGGCATTTGAAACTAGTGAATCATTGTCAGATGATGAATTTGTTCCAGACGCTAGAAATCCCTGTTTCAGAAAAGTGAGTGCAGGCTATGAGGAAATACCTGGTGATTTCTGGGACTTGCAAGGAATAGGAAACTATAGAGAATATGCTGACGGTACTGATAGTGATATTAATTGATGTGAAATTTATTAAGCTTTTTTCGTTCTATTCTCCGAATGATTGTGTTTCATATAATAAAATTTTGTTTTGGAAGGTTAGGTTGAGGGGTGAGGTAGATATTTTGCAATATTTTAAATTGTTAAACCTTTATTGTGGTTTGGATAGATCCGGTGGGCCATCTGTTCGGAATAAAATGATCTTATAAATGAATTAAGGACCATGAGCCCGAACTGTGCTTTCTGTATGGAACGTTCTCATATAAGGTATTATGTCTAAATACGCCACCTAAACTGCATCATGCACTAAAATAACATTAATAATAATGAAGTTAATTTGTATGCCAAGTGGAAGGCTATTAAAAATCATTCAACCGTGTTCTTTTCAACTGCTTGATGACAAAATTATTTTGACTCTCAATGAACACGCTTGGCAAGAGAAACTTTCCAATTTATAGCCCATTGCTTCAAAATTACGCAACTGTACTATTTCTCCACACCTACAAATGTATACATGGCACGAGATTTGTTCGTCGTATCCTAATTCTGAGAAATCCACGGTTTCCACAAACCCATCGAATTTTGAATTATGCCCGAGTTCACTCAATAATTTTTTCGATTTTATGTTTTCTAGTAGGTACTCATAGGCTTCTTTTATTGCGATAAAGTTATTCGTTGCCTCCGCTGCATTAATGTTTTGGTTTTGAGATTTGTCCGGATGGGTCTTTTTAGCAAGTTTCAAATATTTGCAACGAATATCAGAAATTACGTCATTTCTTTGTAACCCTAAAAGCTCAAAAGCCTTTTCCAAGTTTAACATTAATACATGGATCTATACTCATTGGTTGGGTGGGGGGATATAGCATAGGACTCGACCGTTAATCATTCAAGTATCAATAGTGAACTAGCATCCACAAATTATACATTCAAAATACCTACACACACTAGAATTCAGACAATAAATTCACTCTACATCAATATTCTCTTTTGCATAAGTAGCGGCATCATTCGGATGCCAACCAATCACGCGATGCCAGCACGACCCAGGTATTCGTTAGGCCTTATATTTGGAATAGACTTTTTACCAAAATTACCCCTAAAATATAGCCAAGCAGCAACATAGTTGCTGCAAACACAAGTCAGATCCGAAAGTAAGTGATTACTATGAAAAAAACGAGTTCAAATATATTCTTACCATTAGAAAAAAATTAAATCTTATTTACTTGTACGTAAAACACAGTTATTAAGATATAAGTATCATATTACCACCATACACCTTCCGAATTACGACTGTTCTACACGATTGCAGAATAGTCAATGCTTGCTATTTTTCTGGCCAATCATTTGCCGAGAGATTCCAGCAGACTCGGTTCATGGGTTTTGGCAAATCCTCTCAAACCGGAAGAGGAAAAGAGGTTAAATTTGTGCCTATTCTCTTTTGTGTCGACAGGTTGTCCTATACTTGGGATATCAGCCCCGGCTTCACTCAACTTGGCGGCCACATCATGATACTTTCCAACTAGACTTGGGTTTTTATCAGTAAAGCTTCCAAGAAAGAAGGATCGTGCCAGTTCACCACCTTCATATGCCCTTGAAGTAACATAATCACCGAATTTATAAACATTAGACACGAGCCTCGAGTCATTTGATTCGACTACAACCATTCCAACTGCATTGTGAAATAAATTGGGTACCCCCAAAATTAAATCTTGAAAAAAATGATAGATAGTTCCAAGCACACCACTAGCATATAATTGAACACCTCCATCTAGAGGAGCAACGTAAAAAGAGGCTGTCATTCCGTACTATAGTTAAATTGGAGAATACAAATGAACAAAATATGTTAACGGCCGTATTTTGTTGTGCCCTGCCCCACAAATTGGACATATACCGTACTTTTCTTTCATTGCACGTCAAATTGACTTTTATCAACCTAGAGTATGCCACTATCAACATTTTACAAAGAATATGCCATTTAGACCTGTGCTTTAAAAGAATATCCCCTATACGTGCCCGTGTATATGTCTGTCTTTAATGTGTTGGGCGTAGCATTTAATGAGCTACATAAGTCCTCGTATTATCGTATCTACCCTAATACGAGCTTATAAGGTCAGGTCCAAACGTATCCTTACTGAGGTTTGCACCCTTACATTTAGAGTGAGCAATCACTAGTAGCAACCACCACTAGGAGTATCCCCCTCACCGCATTCAATTTCAGTCCACAACAAATAGCATTAACACTGTTCCATTTGTCACAAATTAACCATAAGTCCACATCTACAAGTTGTTTTTACCCCCTAATCCAACGATTTCTTACATTACCTTGCACTCTGACCGACCCTTATCTCACTTTACCCATTCTACATTCTATCCAACAATCAAGAATAGCACTCAAACCATCAGGTATCATTCAAGATTTCATATCTAGCGTTTTGAAACGGGAAATCATAACTCAATATCTCAATTCAATTACTAATACCGCATCATTGATTTATTTAGTGGACTCCATCGGACGTTCCAGTGGGCACGCCGGTGAATTGCCTTTTTATCAGCCTAAAGTGATTATATCCCAGGTCTTAGATTATTATTCTGGCACAAATTCTTTTCAAATTTTATCTGAACAGAATTTTTCGGAAACTGAGTCACTAGCCTCCCTAGTTACACTCTTAACACTAGGTAGTCACCACGGGCTAGATATATCAAAATATTCTAACTTTCTGCCATTAATGCTAAGAATTGATACTAAAAAATTCCCCAAACACACTCTAATCGATGCATTAGAGATTACAGCAAATGTTTCTACATTTAATGAGTTTTGTACCCATACATTGACAGAATTATCGGGTTTTGACGATTTTAGCGATTATCCTAGACACTTATTGCAAAGGGTACTTTTGGTAGCTGCTTCTAAAACCTGGAAAAATTTGAAGCTTCTGGATAATATATCTCGAGTACTGTGTGAAACTTCCCACACAAACATTGGTATTTCTTCAATTGTCGCGTGGTTGGAAGCATTCAAACAATTGAATTATCAGAACAAATCTGCACTGGAATTATTGTTAAGACAGGCATTGAGTGTCAAAGGCGGGAGTGATAAATATCCAATTATTTACCAGTTGTTCAGGGATTTGCAGTTTGAACATTTTTTATTGTCCAGATTGCAAATATTAGCCATTCATCCTCGCAATCACAATCCCAGTGACAGTGGCATTGGTGACAGTCAAGTAGCTATAAAAGACATTGGCTCTCCGATTAACAATAAAGGAATAGAAATAACGGATAAAAAAAACGCCGCCATCGAAAAATTGCTTCTTACCACCTCAAAGGACACATCTCCCAAAACATATTCTAAAGTCAAAGTTGGACATAATACTAAAAAATTTCCTACAGTTGCAAATGATATAAAAACCGGTAAAAATGTGAAATTGCTTCGGAAAACAGAGAGAAACAGGGAAAATATTGCCAAATTTTGGAAACTGAGTCACAAACAGTTCACCAGGAAGGGTATAAGAGATCATAATTGGAGATTATCTATCTCAGGTAACACATCACGCCCATAGTCATGATAAACAAATTAATCACAACGATTCTACTAAATGACATCAAAAATAGTGAAAAATACGGATGTTTTGATCGTGGGTGGCGGCCCAGTTGGTACAGTGCTAAATTTATTGCTCAACAGATGTGGCGTCTCAAATTTGTTAATTGAGAAGAGGCCGTCATTGTCGAACAAACCAAGGGCTCATTATATTAGTAATAGATCAATGGAAGGTATGCTATATAATAAACTATTTAAAAAATATTTTAAGAAAATTTAAAATATTTTTAAAAAGCATTTCATTTAGTGCTGAGGCACCTGGGTCATGTTGATAAGCTATGCCAAAAGATAATACCCCCTCTCGAACAATGGAGGTATATTAGTTATTTCAATGATATCATGTCTACTCCTATAGCAACAAGAGACTGTTTTTCCCAGTATTATACGTACAATACGACATATTACGACCCATATTCTCCATCAAAAGTGGGCAATTTGGGACAAAACATATTATCACTACTGTTAAATTCACTTAACTCGGATGACGTTTCTAGGCTTGAAATGGATTGTGAATTCACAATACCCTTGGAAATTCGGAAATCTCTTGGTAATTACGACTATAACAACCACAATGTCCATTTTGGCACCAAACTTGTTTCCATTGAAGTATCAAATGATGGAGCGGTTGCCATTTTAGATACTGAGAATGGACAAAGAAAAGTTAATTGGTAATAAATTAGTGATTCAGTAAATATCTTATAGGCGCAGATGGCATAAGAAGCACTGTAAAAGATAAAATTGGCCTAACAGATAGTTTTTTTGGTCAATGCAAGAGTTATTACGTGGCAATCCACATTGAGTCAAGGCAATTGCAAATGTTGCATCAAAAAACACCATCTATGCTGAAATTCATTTGTGGGAAACAAATTGCAGTGCTTGTTTGGTACCGCGATTCTGAATTTGTTTTGCACGTCCCCTGTCTATCTCAGGAGTTACAAACTAACTTTGATATACAAAGATGCATTAAAAGTGTTTCAGATATTATAAACGTGAAGTTTAAGATAAAAAATTGCACCTACTGGACCCAAAATATGTCTATCACAAGAAATTTTACTGATAAATTCGGTCGTGTTATTCTTATTGGCGATGCTGCGCATCAACTTATTCCTTCCGGTGGATTTGGAATGAATTTGGGAATAAATGATGCATATTCATTATATTGGCGTCTACATTATCTAATAAATAACAATATAAGTGATGATAACCGCAAAATTCTCATCAACAATTATGCCACAGAACGATCACTAGTTTCAAATGTAAGAAAATATATTTATAACTCGTTGTTTTGTATTTATTGGAATAAAAATTGTCTTATTATATATTTTCAATGTTGTCGATTAACATAGTATGCGATAAAGGTAGCGGCTGAAGTTTACAATGCCGGTAAAGTGGTGCCTTCAATAATGGGATACAACATCACACTTGCCAAAAATTTAGTCACAACTGCAAGTTTATTTACATCAACATATAACATTGATAAACTGCTAAACATGGGTACCAGATTTGTAAGTACACATTTAATTAGACCAATTATATCACTACAAACCCTTTAATAGGCAAAATCATAAAGCAAAAGGTCAACAGATATTTGTGCAATGATAATTGTGCAATTAGGTTGACATATCCTGCAGCAGATTTAAACTATCAGCTTATATATCCCAACATAGAGGATGTAAAAAGTCAATATTCTATAGCTTCACTGGATAATTACTACAAGATGACGCCCATTGGGTAAGTGTTTATCTTCATTAACAAACTTCTATATTTACCACGATTTGTTGATCTAGATTAAAAACTCCAAAATGTGCATGGAAAGTTGACTCCGGGTGTTTAATTGGGAGGAGAATTCCGCATTTTTGGATTTATTATGAAATAACACACCTAGGAAATGAAAGTAATATGGATGCCAAAAAAGTTATCCGTCTTTCTACAGTTGATTTTACTAGTATATTTAATGCACCGAATTTTGTCTATTTAACCTTCTCGGAAAATACACAATTGCGAATTTCTGGAATTACTAGCAAAAATAATTTGTTGCAAGTCATTTGGTTTACGGATCATCTAGTAAAACATGAAGATTATATTAGAATCTTGGACAATCCCCTACATATATTAAACCCAGGAAAGACTAACGTACTGCTTCAAGATTTTTCAAAATCTAAAATTCAACATTTAAGGGTATTCTCTAGCAAATCAGCACTCGAACAATTCAAAATTATTGCAAACATTCATTCGCATTCAAATAATATAGGCATCGTTATTCGCCCAGATGCCATTGTTACTGATATATTGTATAACTAATTTTTGGTAAACTGGGTGTTAATTTTGTAAAATTAGCGATACTATGACCTTTAGAGAAGTTAAATATTGCTGCGTTCTAGAGGTAATGTTACTACATTTGTTCTCTTTAGCATTGGAAAATAAAATGAAATATATTTTGTGATTGTAATGGTCATACCGAAATACGAAAATCAACGTTTCTTGAGGAATGTCTTGTGCTGTTGGATGATTTGAGCCATGGTTAAAGCTGGAATTCCTGTACGTTCTGGATCAAAATTTTCTAATCCTTTTTGAAAAATTGTCCCATAATTTCCCATTGTAACCGAAAGGTTATTAACGCCCTTGGACTCACAATTATTTATGGGCTGGTGGATTTCAATAGCATGCAATTTGTAGGTGACACTCGGCATTTTTGCTCCATTATTGGAATTATTAAGTCCTGATTTAGGCAAATCAACCTCATTTTTGGGCATAAGTTTAGTTATGTTTAGTTTGCAACTGGCAAAAGGATTGAAACAACTGCTTTCGTTGCTAAATCTGGGAGTCTGGAACATTTCACGCACACCAGTAAAGGTATCTGATGTCATTTTAGAAATAACAGTTCTTGTTTCCCTTTCAGATGATTGTACATTATCAACTATAGCCTTTTCGTCAAAGAAAGAATCAAGGCCCGATGGTAGATTGGCTAGATCATATACGGGAGATTCCTTCTCCTTGCATATACTTGAACAACACAGTGATTTAGTGCCATTGGTAATTGCGCCTCCAATTCCATTGAAAGCAGATGTAATTTTTGTTAGGACTGACTGATTGCCAGTTTTATCAGATTGATCTTCAGTGATACTATCATCAACTTCAGATATTGACGTGTTTGGGGTGTCAAATTTGGATGATGCTTGCTCTTCATATAGAAAAGTCTGCGAACCAACGGATGATGAGCCATGCTTCAATGTAAAATCCTGTGGGAGACCCGGAATTAGTTCGTTCTCGGTCATATTATTTGTCGCGCCAATTGGTTGGCCCATGAGGGTTTGTGTGTCCTCTATAAATTTATTTAGTTGGTAATAAGTCATTTTACTAAATTTAATCAAGTTATCTTCGGTTTGTTAGGCATGCATGCCGATTATATATATATATATGCTTGTGAGAAAATGAGTGTGTGGTCATGCATGTTAGCCACCACTTTATTATACATGCATGTCCCCCGAACTGGTATTTGCTTAACATTTATTCAAGTTAATGTACCCACCAAATGATTATTAAGATCTTTAGTTATATTTCAATACCCTCTTAGCATAATGTGTACCTGGGGTTGGAAAGATTAATATTTGCTTTTTGACCTTATATTATGATGACGCACATGTGTTGATTTCTCTCAAATTTAGGTCAAAAATCATACTAATATATCTTTCATGGTATGCATAATCGCATATTTTCACATCCCCCCCTGGAGTTATTCAATTTCATTGGAACTTGAATTGAGACCTTGTAAATAGTACACTGATATCTACTAGTTCACTGTGTCGCGTATATTTCAATCAATCTTTATTAGACAATGAACAGTTTAATAAAGCGTCCATTTGATTTTATCTAATTTATATGATTATGCTAAGATTATGTGAAATCGCTAGACCAATTAGCGATAGTACACCGCAAATTTAATCTTATGCAAATTGTTGATATAGATTAACGGTTAGTTGATATGCCATCAGGTATTTTTATAATTGGGCTGATTGATCTGTTGCTAAATTGGACAAAAACCCATTCAATTTGACAGCTATTTAATGTAATTTAAATACACTATCATATGATCCAATTGAATAACACTACTAAACACACAAATTATTTGCAATGGCACATATTGATCAATCTGCATCGACCATTCATTTCACTTCCATACTAGAGATATAGTATAGAATACATAATTGATCAGCATGCCATATAGCTTGATCAATTATATTTTAAAAATATTTTTAGTAATAAGATACTATAATTTTATTGTACAATTTAAACAGTCAGAAATCTAGGTGTTCTAAGAACCTTTTGGGTGAATACTTGGTCGACTCGACTGGTTGCGAAGCCCATTTTTTCTGAAAAGGACTTTCATCATATGTGGCATCTGGACCCAAAAATTCAGCATTCGAAGCTTTTGGTGCGATATCACGCCATAAATTATCCAACCTACCCAAACCAGAGCCACCAACACAGTTCTCAAAACCCATAGATGCATTATTGGATGCAAAAGTCCCTTCCCTATTTGGCATGCCTAATTTGCTGCCATTGGCAACTATAGAATTATATAAGGATCGATCCACACTTCTATATCTCCTACCACCTGCACGACTGAAAACAGAAGGCATATTATATCTATTTGGGTCAATTCTCCATGGAACTCCATTCCTATTAGGTATCTTTATCTTATCAATGCTGAAAGTTTTAGACCCATCGCCGTTGGGTTTTGATACGATATTATAGGCATTGGATGTCATATCGGCACTACTTAGCCTACTTTTGGGGGTATTAGATTCCTTGTTGCTCTTCGGGGTATTTCCCTCCAAAGTGGATTTCCTGTTGCTCTTCGGGGTATTTCCCTCCAAAGTGGATTTCCTGTTGCTCTTCGGGGTATTTCCCTCCAAAGTGGATTTCCTGTTGCCCTTCGGGGTATTTCCCTCCAAAGTGGATTTCCTGTTGAACTTCGGGGTATTTCCCTCCAAAGTGGATTTCCTGTTGCTCTTCGGGGTATTTCCCTCCAAAGTGGATTTCCTGTTGAACTTCGGGGTATTTCCCTCCAAAGTGGATTTCCTGTTGAACTTCGGGGTATTTCCCTCCAAAGTGGATTTCCTGTTGCTCTTCGGGGTATTTCCGAAGAAGGGGTTAATTGATTGGTCATATAATTGACATGTATGCTGGGCGTCTAGTTCCGAGTTAGAAAAGATAGATAAATGCTCAATACTGTCACTTCTCGATGCCTTGTCTATGGGCGATTCGATCATATCAGTGGGTTTGTTAACTTGTATGGCATTGATTTCCGCATCACAATTCAGCTTATCTTCCAGAGACATGTCAGAGTTCTCCCTAAATGTAAGAGATTCATATGTAGAAGTCATGAATGTCGAATTTGATATGGTAAAGTCATCTTCGTATAAATCAACCTTGTGGTCCATCATCGAAGGATGACGCACGTAGAAAATCATTTCGTAGCTTTGACAAGTTAACTTGGGCGACATATACAATGGCAATTTAGCAGGACTGTCATTATTTGACGCCACAGATAATTGAGACGGAGAGTAGTTCAATTGATCATCAATATGTATTACCGAGCATTGCTCATTCTTCACGCTGCTAACTCGAGAATTCTCTGAAACAGGTTTGTCAAAGTGTGTGGTGGAGGTTAAAGTATCAGATAAGGAGGTGTGTTGGTCTGTAGATAGATTTTGAGGTTGTGAAGATTGGTAATTTTGTAAAAATTTAGCCTCAGAGTCAACATCATGTGTTACAATATCCATACGCTGAACTTGCAATTTCCCCAATAGCTCTTGAGTTGTATGCTTTAATTCATTACGGTCTGCAATAAATTGTGTAAATGTTTGTCTAAAATGGTCTTGTTGTGAGTGTTTCTGTGGGCACGATTGTGAGTTATGACTGACGGAGTCTGGGAGAGTCTTGGTTGAATTGATTTCATTGAAATCACGCACCATATCGTATTCGTTGATAGTCTGAGTAAAATTGTCCACGTGAATCGTATTCAACTCTATATGGGACTGATTAAATTGGTTAAAACCGTCATTATAGCCTGTATTCGATTCATTTTCGTATAAAGATCTGATTTGCGAAAAACCTAACAAATGCCAGTCAATTTCCTCGAAAACCTCACGGCAAAATACCTCGCCCTTTTTTGTCAAAATTTCATTATAATCCTTCACAATTTTTTCCACTGACTGTGATATCGACTTTTCGTATTTATCTGTATAACTGACCAAGCTATCTATTGACTTTAGGACGAATATAGCCATGCCGTCATTATTCGTGGTCAAGCAGAGAATGATCGAGCATGATATATTGAAGACATATGTTATGGAACCGAAGATATAAAAGATAGAGAACTCATTGATATCTGAGCTACTTCCGAACTTCTTCATCTTGATAAACAATAGAAAACAGAATATCTAAGTTAATTTTTGCATGTAATTGTGGACATTGAAACTCAAAAATGGAAAATATTAGTAAAAACATTTTAACAAAAATGCATTTATATGCTTCACTTACATTTATTATTAAAGATGACATGAACATTGGAATTCTTTGGTCGATGATCATAGCTAACAGGACGAAAAATGAGATAGTGTGAATTATCACATATATGTGTAGGCGTAAATAGATTGAAATTGCGAGTAAAATAATTTGCGGGAATACAAAAAGTATTAAAAATACAAAATTCCTTACGGAAAGCAGTTTCGGAGGTCTGAGCCCCTCCACCCTAAGTCCCATAGTGATGAGGAGTGTCTTGCACCCATCTCCCCTTACCCATAAGCACTACCTAATAAACGATAAACACCGCTCAAAATCAATGAGATTTAATAATGGAAAAATCCTAATTTCTAACTAGTAATATATAGTTGAGAATCAGAAATTCACCTTTTCTTATACATGCATGGTGCCAACAAATCAGACTCGCCCACATCAATATCAACAATAGCCACACGATTAAACTGCAAATATATGAAAAAATCCTTCCCTAAATTCTTGGATTCATTAATTTTGTACCCAAACTTGCAAACAAACTTTATAAACTTGGCCTTGTCGTTCAACCTGCTCAATACTTCTACTATATATAGGTGACCCCTAGGTAAAATATTTGTTACCCAATCTTTATGCACCGAGAAGCCTCTGAAATGAATGAAGGCCAATCTTTTCCCATGAGTGATAAACAAAATATTCCGATATCCAAGCTCGAATCTTCCAGAGGCAAGTTTGCTATGTTACATGCTATGACACTGCTATTAATAGCTACCAAGTCAAATGAGTGAATTTTTCTACATATTGTGTAGTTTTACCTCTTGGCAAAAATCTTGGCAATTTTTGCTTCACCACAACCAAAATCTCCTATCACTAATTTGGGGTCTTGCCTCCTTAACTTTTTGATAAGAAAATCTAGTGGATTGCAGGGCCATGTGCTTGCCTGCCTAGTAAATCCCTCGTGATACTATTTATGAGGGGTGCTTACAGTGATAAAAAGTTGCGGATTTTCTGTGAACAATTTAAATGAATCTTCTCCATATTGCATATACAGCTTCTCGTTTAGGTCTCGAAAACGACTGCCAGAGAGTTTCTTTCTGGCATATTCCAAACTGAACCCCTTTTTTTGGCCCATATTACAACATCTATAACATTTACACAAATTTACATGTTATAGATATGGTGTCGTAAGTAAATATAATGACACTAGAAATACATTGGTATATGAGTGGGGGTCTGGGTTCTGGATATATACAGCATACTTTCCGTTGGGGTGTAGGAAATAAATTTAGGTCGAAATCTATTAATAGGTAAAAAACACTATAAATAATATCAACATTTAAATGCTTTGAGTATTTGAATGTCAATATCGCTGAAAATAACGTCAAAATCAATTAATGTAGACTGAAACCTACACATATTGAGAGGTTAACTGTTGCATCGGTTCCAGCGGATTACTTTGTCAACGATCGCAAAAATGTACAGTACAATGAAGTTAACGAACATTGGGAGGTTTTTTGGTGTCAAAATGGGAAATTAAATGGGAAGCCCTTTCCAATCAGGAAATACGGCGTCTTTGATGCCAAAAAATTAGCGTACGAATTCGCTAACACTGTATTATATAACCCACTCCACAATTCAACTGATAAATTGGTTGATGATCCAGATTTTGATACTAACAATCCGTACTATTTCGACCGCATGTTACAATGCTGGGTCGTTAGCTATTATAAGGGCAATCGCCCTTCCACTTACGCATTTAGTGTAAATATACACGGATATACTAGGGCTAAGGAGTTGGCAATACAAATTGCCAATAAAAATTGCAACAAAGTTGGTTAATTTTGAACATCATAATCATTGAAATATCGCTAGTTTACATCTGTGAGCGGTTCTGTTTCGAGAAAAATACCAAGCATTTCTATTTTTGGTATGTAAAACTTGAATCTCAGCTTGTGAATCTCATGTTGCAACTCATTTTGCAGTGCCTCGGTCTCTGATTCATACAAATTCTACGTAAATAACAATTTACTTACCTTGTGTTTGAGTAAAATGTAAATCGTATCACAGCTCCACTTTATTGACTCCAATTTGTAATTATGCGACTCCAACACCTTCTCTATCACATTTTTGGCTTCCATTATCCACTTTACACTAGTGATTTCATTTTCTACCAAACAATTTAAATCCAGAGCCAACTCGGCCGCTTTGTTGAAGTACTGACTAGATATTATTTTATTGTCTAATTCTGAAGTCGTAATTATATCACTAGATTCAATCCCAGCCGCCTTATTAGCCTTCTTTTCCATTAGCTGCTCCAAAAATTCTATATACGATGGGTGTAGGTGAAAGAAATCAAAGGATAACAACTCTTCATATTCAGATTTATATCCATCATTTTCATAATCTCCACTCTCTAAATTATCACCTGGACAATGACTCTCAATATCACTTCCTATTTCCATATACTTTTTTGCATCAATTTCAACATCTGCTGTGCTTATATCATTGCGTGTAGGCTTAGATGGATGGGAAGATATTGTTGTAACAGCCGTTGTCATATATTCCTCAAACAATTTATTATACTTTTCAGGATTCTGCAGTTGATCCATGCGATCCAACACTTTGTCTAAAGGAACTTGCTCATCCCACAACGTTTGCCTAATTTCAGCTTCCCTTTTATCCCCCAAAAAATTCAAATGTGAAGGGATAGGGTCGGTTATTCCGTGAGGTACACTCAATTCATCGTTGGTATTGTAATCAGACACAAAGTCACTATTTTCATTTATGCGATTGTAACTTTTGTACATAAAATCATTTTTAGGCTCATTTATAATATATTTTGTGTTGTGTTTCTTGAATGTGTGAGAACCTAGTATCAATATTAGTAGTTGTATTATAGTTGCAGGTAGGTACATGCGCGATAGTGATTTTATTAAACAATTAGGCACCTCTGACTGTTCTATATATTTGGATTTTTTCCAAAAAGAAATCTTTAAACCCACTCGCATATCATCATCACATGTCTGACCTATGTGAGTACCACACAGGGTTCACACATTGAGTCGCATGGATTGGTCGATTACACTCCCCCCAAACTCTTATATACACAAATTAATATCATCACACACAGATAACATTGAAGAATTGTGTAATAGTGCCAAATTGGTCCCAAAATTGACAAGTGAATTGGATTCCACATTTATATATTATAGGGGTGTAGTTTTACAGGTATGTTACTCTTAGTATTTGAAATTACATTGATTTATAGCTATTCTAAAATAATTGTTGGGATATAATTTAGAATCTTTCGTTTGAATTTTACAAAAATGAAGAAGGGGAAGCATACCAAACTAGATATCCTTTTTACCTAACTATGCCAGTCTGTCTAACTCAGTTTTCTTACAATTACAAATTCAAAAACAGCGATTATCAATTTACACAAACAGACACTGCAATACCACACTGTATTGCCATGGTAAACTATTAACTATCTAGTTTTATGTGAATCCCAATGACAAGAATTCTATACTAATTAATGATACTGTGCACGTAGCAGGCAATTTGACTCTGATCTAGGTGTATGCCAATACCAGAAAACTCAATTACCGATAATACATATTTTCGCCTATAAAATCGCGAACTACAATATCATGCCATCCCTATGTTTCCTCAAGTCTGATTATCAGTCATTAGTCAATTTCGTGTCTAGGTATGTTACATATTTTATTGCACGTAAATCGTGGTTATTTACTAACTTAGTGAACTAGGTGACGATCTGTTGGCTGAATATGTAATTTTGTTACTGGGAATGCCCCAAAAGGGCGATAGCAAGCCTCTGAGCCTATTAATTACCAGAAAGGACATGGCATGCGACGAGCGTTTGATTAAAACCCTGCAATATCTAGTTGAGTATGTGAAGTATATCGATAGTTACACTGAGCCTATGCACTCCACGATGGATTATGAACAAACTCCAGAGATTTTGGGTATTCGATAATTTAATTTAGTGCCCGGGCAATTGCAATTAGGAAATGGTACTGCACTTGTCATCAATTTGGACAATATACCAGTAGAATCAATGGATTCAATTGATAATTTAGTATGTGTCGTTTAATTTAGTTAAATGGGAAAGTTGACTATCACTTTGGCCCATCACTTTATCAAATAAGGACTAAGCTTAGAACTATTTTAACCACAAATAACGAAGATACAAATCAATTACCCCCCGCCAGTTTATATATAAAATACAAATGCGAACAAAACACTTCACCAAAAATTACAGTGCCTTCGGATTACAAATATATACAACTGATAGACAAGGCTTGGACATCGCCTTTCCGAGTCGATATCCCTAATGAAGTTGAACAGTTGATGATAGATTCCTGGATTCAAAATAGGGAAGTCGCTAACATTGACGATTTCAACACTTGGGTATCCCTCAGTCGCACCTTGTGCTATTTGCATGGAGATGATATTGTAACGGATCAACATTGGTAACTCGCTATTAATTTAGGAATCACATTTTAGCGTTGGAATGTAATAGGAGAGAACGTATCTCATTAAAAAGTGTTTAATGATTTTTAATTGTAGTTTATTAATCAATTAATTAAATTTAGCAATTTGCGTATAGTGATTACGTGTGCTGGGTCTGATGACTAAAGTGCTGACACACCACAGTGTTGTCTACCTTATTAGGGATAATATATAAAAAATTTTAACCTTACATTTTCAAAAGATATCTAAATATCTCTATATAACTGTTAATGGGAATAAATGGAAAGTATGTTGATATCGTGACTTAGGCGTATAACTGGGAGTATGCTTCCTCAGTACATTGGCCAGACAATCCGTTTTGTGGGCAAAGTGGTCACTGCTAAGGGCAATTATCTTTTGCTAAAGTCAGCAGACAATTTGGAAGTTTCCTGTACAATTAATTCACCCATACCTTCATCAAAATTCATAGAAGTGGTTGCCCGGGTCAGAGATTCTGCCACCATAGAACAAAATGGCAATTTGTATTCCCTGGGAGAAGACTGTGGTCAGTGCTTTTTGACTCAGATTTGGATCTCATGGCTAAAGTAATCTCCCTATCACACAATCCGACCATCAGTCAATACTACTATGCATCATAGCCAGATATAATTTACAGAGCTTTAATTTTCAATTCCACAATTCTAATTTAGTATGATAATTATATGATATAAATGTCAGTAACTAATAATTGATCTGGTACCACACATACACACAAGAACTAATAATTAACGCCAGCATTTTAAACATCACGACTATTAATGGTTAAATTCGTATATACATTTAATTATCTAGAAAACACCGGTTTAGCTGGCGTTCCAGCGATAATCCACAGAATTAAAAGCGGCATAGTACTAACTATCACTACAAATAGATCATTCGTCATTAAGTGTAAAATTTGCAATTAAGTAGCTCAACAAGTGGCCAAAATCACTTGTAAAATTATCCGCAAATAATAATTTTATCTATTTCACCCACACAAGTTATTGTTTATATAGAGTGGCAAGATGGTCATATATGTGGTGTGTAACAGACACTGCCCTAGAATGACTACACGTTATTTATACGACACAGGATACAGCACTATTGTTTACAAATGTAATCACTGCTACGTTTGTCATCATAGCAAATGTTGTTGCAAATGTTGCGTCGGTAATTATGTAACCACAGTATACTTATAGGCCAATTGAGAATGGACTTGAACAGTGCGCTTATGCAGTTTTTTGACTACCAACCTGACTACTACTACGATGAGCGCCAACAGTTCTTTGAAGATGAATTTTGCAAGAATTTTGCCCAGTCGGAAATAACCATTGATAACTACTACCAGCCCAAAACTAAGCTAGTCACTAATACTCAGTCCAAAAATGGAACCAAAGATGATCAAACAAAAGATCTTACTGTCAATTGTAACCAAATTGAAGAATTGTTAGATAGGTTATCACTGGGCAGATTTACCAGTACAATTGATTCAGAACTAAAATTTCTGCTAGATAACATTGACGATACTTTTGAGCCACTTACCACAGTTTCTGCGCCTAAAAGCGTTACTAGCGCCACAAATTTTTCATGCAAAATTGCAAACCAAGACCCCTTTCTCGGATTTACCAAAGTTTTAACACCCATTCCTATTCCGCTAATTAAAAATTATCAACTTGACCCAGAGGCGCAACAGTTACTAACTTCAATTGGCAGCAACAAAATATGCATTGTATCATCTTTGGGCCAATCAAAAGTAGGGAAGAGCTTTTTGAGTAATATACTCCTTTCTAGACCCATCAGGAGGAGGTTTCCCCTGTCACAATCATCACATGACACCCCAAATATTACTCAAAGTAGCAGCAATCAACATGATATAGGTGATGATGACGTTCAAGCTTACATGTTCCTAGCTGAATATGATTCCCAGTCTACGGTTTATTGCTTTATCGACTGGACATGCCAAGTTGATTCATTTCAGACGCGTGTATCTACTTTCATTTCCGATACCATCCTATTCCACCACTCATACGATAATACTGATTGCCTAAACACTTTCTTAAATTCAATCAGCGAGATGGTCTCAGAGGGCTGCATTGGTGATGATAGTAGCGGGGTACAGAATTTTCAGCCCATACCACTCATCAAAGTTATAGTACATGATGGACCCAAATACAGCACTACACTAGGGAGCTTCAAACATTTGGATAATTACAAAATCATTACTTTACCATTTCCCCTAGACGAAACCTTTGTTTCTCCCTCTTCAACACTAGATAAAAGCAACCAAACTAACAAATTAGACCCCTCTCTATATCCTCCGCACTCTTATTGTGTTGAATTCATCAACGCCTGCGAAGAACTCAAGAAGATTCTATTTGTGCAAACGCTAGAGAAATCCAAAAGTGGTTTACCAAAAAATGGAAACATACTCCAATGTGCCTTGAAGTGTTTCAAATATGAGAGTTCGAACAGTGATGCTAGCGATAATGAACAACTTAAGAATGTGTGGAACATGGCTAGAAATGCTCATGACGAGTCACTACGTTTTCAGTGCAAGGAGATGTTCCTCAAGTATATTCGACAAGACTTGCAGCCTCTGCTACCTTTGGGGACTAAGCACTTGCTGGAAAGATGTTATGAATATAAAATTCATATTATCGACCATCACAAAAAGAACGTCATGGGTAACGAACAACAGAGTTTGAAAGAATTATGTCAAAAGTTGGATAAAATCATCAAAAAGGCCATAAGAGAGAACGAAGAATTTTCTGAGAAGGCAAATTTGAAGAAATTGCACGAGATTGGCAAGCGATTTAGCGACATTGATGACATTAAAAATGAGTATGATAAGAATATCCAGGGCCCAACTAGTGTGCATTACAAGACTTTCAGAGAGTTTGAGCGGGGGTATAATACCTAATTTCACGCAATAATTACGTGAAGTTATTTTTTCTTGAGTTTACTGCGCTGTTCAAATCAAAAAATTACCTTATTATTACACCATGCCGGTAGCAGTATTAATTTTCACTACATGGCACTAATAGTCATGTATTCAACCTAGTGGCATTTTATTGGGTTAAAGGAATTATCTAATAACACCATTCAGCTTTTAATTATCACAATGGTTAGTAGGGATATTAGAGTCGCCATAACTTACATAATAGCGATGTAACAAACAGTTGTATTTTTGAATGGTTACTAAACCACAAAAATTAGCCATTGGTTACGATTAACCTCAATGAGCACATGTTAACCGATTATGTAGGTGGAGGTGACGTTGGTAGTAATGAACTGTTGTAGAAATTAATACACAAATTCATTACAGTTCCATATTTTACTAAAAAATCATTTCAACGAGAAATCAATTGAGTTTCTGTTGAAGAAAATCATATATCAAAAAATATAACGTTCTTGCGTGTAGCTTCATTGATAACGAATACAGCACAAAATATACCAATCAGTCCAGAGGTTGACAAATTCACATTCAATTTCATAGGTTGAAAAGCAATGCAATGAGAGTTATTTTGATCCAAAACAAGACCCCCAATCATCCAATTTGTCATTGGCGAGCGACGACGGTTTTATGTGATCCAAAGATTTCCTAAGGTCCTCAATGCTGATCGCCCTAAAGGCTGATGAATCTGGTACATTCTCAATTCCGCCATGTTTCTGTATCGTTTCATCGTAGGAAAATTCGGCTGCCTTTGTGCAAAGATTGAGTAAATCACTCCCACTCCAGCCCTCGGTTTTATCACTAATCTCTGCCAAATGTTCATCCTTTAGATAAGAACTAGTTTGATGTTTGGTCAAAATGTTCCTAATGAATAGCATCCTAGACTCGTGGTTAGGCAAAGGTATGAGTATTCTTCTGGTAAAACGCCGTAAACCGGCATCGTCCAATATCTCCGGTCGATTAGTGGCAGCAACAACTATTACTATGGAATCTGTCTTATTTGTCAGCCCATCCATCATCTGTAGCAATTGTGTCTTCATCCTGATGGAATAGTCTTCATCGTTATCTTTTCTCTTTGCCAGTACACTGTCTACTTCGTCAATAAACAATACTGATGGAGCATTAAGTTCTGCAACCATGAACAATGCACGGATTATTGACTCCGTTTCTCCGTGATACTTGCTTGTTATAGAACTGGGACTAACCTCAAAGAAGGTGGCGTTTGACTGGCTTGCAATCCATTTTGCTAGTGTTGTTTTGCCTGTACCTGGTGGGCCAAAAAATAAAATGCCCTTTGGAGCGCGGTGTAACCCCTTATGTAAATCAGGCCGCAAAATTGGATAAATAATTTTATCCTTAATCATCTTCTTCACATCATATAGGCCCACAATATCTGTTTCCAGTACTTTTTCCACGTGCGAAAGCTTCATTTTAAGGACCCAATTTATGATCTCTTCGCTAATATCTCCTCCAATAAGAGATTCATACTTCTCCATCTCTGGATCCATAACTTTCATTCTTTTATTTGTACCCATTAATAGATCGCCTGGATAATTTGACACCTCCTTCCGTTTAATTCCATTGTAAGCTTCATCGGCCTGAAAATTTTCTTGTTGAGTGTTTTTCTGCGGTATAACTTGTCTACACATTTGTTGGTTCATAGATTGCATCTGAGTAAATTGGTGCTGCATTAGGTAAGAATTTTGTTCATACATTCCATTTTCTTCCTCATTATTTCCAATTTTGCGACCATTTGTCACGTTACCTGAATAAATTGTCACTTACCATTGTTATAATTGCTGTGCTTGCGTCTAGATCTGGTGGCATTTGATTTGGGATTGTGGGTAAAGTGGGAAGATTGGTTCGCCATTTCCGTAGTTTTTTGGATAACCCGCTGGGCGCATTTGAGATTGTACTGGATAAAAGGTGTGAAATGGTCAAGCCTATCATCCCTGTGTAGATTGGTCTCAATAGGACGATTTGGGCAGTTTTTGGCAACAAAATCCTTCAATACGCTGTCATTATCGATAAATTCCTTTGTAATTTCAAACTGTCTCATGTCAAGTCGTTTAATGGTCGATTTGGGCAGATCCTTCTTAAGATAATTGATAAGCTTCATTTGAGGTGTGTCATCTAGGTCTACTTTGCCCACACCTCCATCCAAATTCCCGGTAAATATGGAAAAAAGTTCATTACTTTGGCAGTTATATTTCTTATGCCAAAGTCTCGAGAGGTAGAAGTTGGTCAGCCCTTCTACGACAGACTGACAGGGCCGGCCGTTGATGAGAATTGGCGATTCAGAAAGGAGAATCTGTGCAATTTTCATAGAAAATTGCACAGGCAAATCCAACTTAAACCCTGCATCAACCAGTGATTGCCCATCGTCATCCGCATTTACATATCTATTCTCATATTCTTGCACTGCAGCTTGCATCAAAAAGATACCATTCACAAACTCATTCACATCTTTTACATTCTCTACGTATTCGATCCAAATCTATTTCATGCTGAAACCAACCTTGCTTGCACATTTAGATAAGTTGTGCGAAGGGTCAGTCATCACTACAATGTATATTCACTGACACATGAATGAAAATTGAATGGGTAGAAAAAAAAATCAATCCCCCCAAATGCATCAATACACATAACTATATAAACAACAAAACATGCAACCTTCATGATAGATAATCTATAACAATTTGTGTCATAGATCCTTTGGCTCGTGAACTGTTTTAATCACATTTGTTCAACACTTACCACCAATTGCAATATTATACATCCAGTATATTTGTTGTGTTGAAAGTTAAATGTTTTGTCTGGAAAAAATACATTACACATTATAGTGGATCTAAATGATCCCACTGGTTATATATCAATTCCTACTCAACATCTAGTATTGTGTATACATGGACCGTGTCACTTCATAACTACTTGTATGTATATTTGCGCCATACGTAGCATTATACAATTATATGCCGTTCGGCTAGTTAATATTAGTACAGTACACTATAATATGTAACAAGGTTAAACTAATATTTTCTTAATCTCCAAACTTATCCTCTATATCATGAGAATCACAATGCATTTTAGTCCCGTAAAACACATATAGAGACAATCCTATAATACCTGCTCCTGCAATAAAATTGCCAATGAGTGTGGGCAAGAGATTCCTTATGTAAGCGCCGTACAAAGTTATACCGGAATTGTTCATGAGTCCAGAATTTACAATGTAAGAATTTGCTACTATATGCTCAAATCCTGCAACAGCAAATGTGGTAATTAGTAAAATCTGTGTCAAAACTGCGTTGCCACTGAAACCCATAACGTATCCTATCCAAACTGATAAACACACGTATATGTTGCAACCAATAGCTGATACAATGCATTCCAGGAATCCATGAGATACTTTATATATAACCAGCTCAGATAACCATCTGGCAGCTGCAGAATTGTTTTCAGACTTAAAATAAAAATTGCCAGATAAATAAGTGAGGATGAAGCAAGAGATTACTGCGCCGAGATAGTTACCTAATAAGGATATACCTAAGTATCCTATATATTTGGGGAATGAGATACGTTTAGAAAGGACTAGACCGGTAAACGATGCTGTGTTACTGGTGAAGAGATCAGTTCCAGTATATACTATCAAAAGTAGTGCTCCTGAAAAAATAATTCCGAAGGCCAATTTACAATTTCCACATGAAGATAGGCCTGCTTCTGGGTTATAGTAACTAGAGGCCAATAAACCTGCTGCATGTGCTCCCAATCCCGCAAACCAACCACCCATCAAACACTTTAAAATATACACATATATTGGTAATTCAAACTTGTTATATGTTGAATCCAAGAACATATTATAGGATTTCTTTAAATCCATAGATTTTTCATCCATTCTTAGCAAACAGATAATTATCTATTTTTGACTAATTGAGACGCGCCCTACTTATTACAATGCATCTATAAAATATGCCTACAGACATTGCAAAAGGATCGTCTAAGTTTTCTCAATATAAAAATCATTATTCTTCACTTTCTTCTCTGTTTCATTCCCACGATAATACATCTCCATTAACTCCTTCTGACCATTCCTTATTGCAGCTTCTAGATAAACTCGATAAAAAAGATTCAAAAACCAGACTAAAAAGTGCAAAATCAATAACATTACTTCTTAAGAAACAAAAATTAACGGATTATAGAGTTGAAAAGTTTGTGTTTGTGTTTGGCAAATTAGCATTAGTAGATCCAGATCCATTAGTTCGGATTGCCCTGGCTGAGACCTTGGAACAGTATTTTGTTTGCGCAAAAAAATCATTCCAACCACTTTTAAAACCCTATTACTACCTAATTAAATCGTGTACCTATGATGACATAGAAAAGGTTGCCAATTCATACATCAAGGCAATATCTGCACTGGGCAATGATAAAGTTTTGAGCAACATCTACAATTATGTGAAGGATGATTTACCAACTCATATAAAAATTTTTCTTGGTAAACCATATGCAGATTGTATAAAGAAGTGGAAGAAGGCATTTGATATACCACATGACCAGTTGGAAAAATGCTATTCCAGATTAATAACAGCAACGCTCAAATTTATTGCACTAGATACACTTTTAAATGACTATCAAACCCTTTGGGCTGAAATTCGTGATTTGGTTTGGGATTTTCTGGGATTTTCACTCTTTCAAAACACGAATCCATACAACATTAGAATAGCAGCGTCAATGCTAATTGACAAAGCAATAAAAGCGAATATTGACATATTACCAACAAATATCAAACTGTTTTCTAAGTCATTACATATATTTTATAATACAGAAAACGAAGTTATAGCCGAATATTCCGTTAAATTGTTCGGCAGTTTAATTGGCATTAAGCAAATTAACGATCAACTGGATATTAAAAAAACGATAAAACGCATATTGATAGACAGTGCTGCAAACGCCACTTCAGATGGTAGATTTAGGAATAAAAAATTTTGTGTGAATCTTTCCGAAATAATTATCACTGATGGCGATTATTTCCGAGAATTGGTGCCACAATACATCGCTCAAATGCAGGATCCAGAGTCTATAACGCAACTAATTGGTCATTTTGGCGCCATCGAAGAGATTGTTACATTGCTGATTTATAAAGTTTCAACCATCATAAGATCAGAAAGTACGTCATATTCGACTCTACTAGATGTTCTAACCAACATAATTAGTAATTTTGATGTACAAAATATGGAACCACCTTATATACCTTCCGAACAGGATTACCCAAAAGTTATATCATTCATCCCATCCATCTTGAAGTTAAAAATCAAATTCAATCAGGATATTGATAAATTAATACACTTTATCATGTTGGAAATGATACCACAATTGGTGTCAGGTAGAGGCAAATTCGCTAATGCACTAATTAGCAAATTGAATTGTGCCATGGAAGTTTTTGAAAAATGTAAAAATCACGCTGATAAATTTAAATTTGATGAAATTAATTCTGTGGAATTTTATCCCTTGTCTATAAATACTCTTACAACAACTAGTGGATTGGAAAATCGCATAGCAGTGGATATTAACCTAGCAAGCACTTATTTTAAACATCTACAAAACATTGGTATAGATATAAATATCAAAACTAGTGAATCATCCTTATCTTGTGAAGTTAAAGATTTTTGGATTGCTTGTTTAATGTTTTTTATAGGACTTGTTAACCAATCATCAATATTAGAAATGATCCCCCGATTATCCATAGATGCAATCCCATTCATAAAGGCATTAATTTCCCATCAAAATTTCAATGATAATGATAATGATATGATCGACTTGTTTGATATGTGCTACAAAATGGGTAATTACGAATTAGCATCGATCCTATCCAAGGATGCAATGACTCATTTACTTTGTCTAAAGGCAGGCTATCCAACAGATTCCCCCCTTTTGTCTTATGTATCCCGGGAAATTATCGAGTCACTAATATTTAATATAATACACGCATCTGTATACAATGCGCCGATTGACATTATCTGCGAACAATTACCAGAACTATACATTGAATCACTGCATAAGGTTGTATTAGTGGAGGGGGTTGATAACCTTTCGTACGAAGAATTGCTTAAAATTCCCCAACTGGTTAAGATAATCCCGGTCAATTTACCCAATGATATCCAGCTTGATATGGTCAAACAGCTCGCCACATTAGCTATTTTAATCGATCCTAATCTGGAGAATCTAAAACCGGATATAAGTTCAGTAACTGACATACTTATGAAAATTGATCTAGGAACAGATTTGTTTGAAACATCTGAGAGGTTTGAGAAGTTTATATCTAAGTATACCGGGTTTCCAACGATGTCGGAATATGTTAATATGAAGTTAGTTGCTTACAATCCGAATTTATCCAAATTATTTGAAAGAACACTATCCAAAGACGAAATATGCGATGAATTATCTGAAAATCCACTCCCCTTAAATTTAAAATGGTTAGTACCCTTGACAATATTGGATAAAGTGGGCACTATCTCCAACTCACCTTTCCGATTTAGATATTGCTTAAACAAATTCTCGAATGCCTTAAGCGAAGTGGATGCCAATTCTACATACTTCATGTTGAGATTTTGTAGAAAATTCATCGAACAACTTGATAAACCCGACAATGGCAATGAGTGTGATTTGGATAAATTGAAGATGACATTCTCTGATTACATTAGTGAATTATCGCAAATAATCTCCATAGTTACTCCAGAAGAATTCGAATACGATAAAAGATGTTTTATCCTATCTCTATTCTACTCTGTTCAATCCATATGTACTGTAAAATTTGTCGGCGAATTGAATGAATATTTGGAAACGATCTTATATTCGCTCCATCCCGTATATCTGGACATTTTATTAGGCTCTAAAAGCCTATCTGTTACAACGCTTGGTTTACAAATGTTTGGTAAGTTGATCAAATCATATGGCAAAGTTTTCCTGTTAAAACCACAAAACTTTGATTCCGAATTGGATTTTATCTCTACACAGCCCATTAGTGACGATGGTGGCAATATCTTTGTATTTAAAACTCCATCAGAGTATCAGTATGAATTAGAATCCAGATATCCTAATCTGCTAAAGATTCTACTTGGTTATGTAGAATCAACACCACACGTATATGTATCCTCATGGAAAATTTTAATTGAATCGGAGACCACAGCACCCTTCCCCAACTATGATCAATTGGATGTGTTTATTGGTGAAATAATGGATATGTACATTAGTGGATCATATGATGTTTCTAAAATGAATGCCCCAATCTTTAGGAGATTTCCCCAATATGTAATAGATCGGATGGATAACCATGATATTAGATATTTCTTTGCGAATATTTCGCCAGAATTGATAAAAACTGAAGTTGAGTTGATGAACAAATGGAAAATTACTGCATCATACAAAGGTTTGACAATCGCAGGAACATTTAAGGTTGAGAATATGCAAGTTATCAACTTCAAAATACATTTTACAGAAGGCTACCCATTTGAAGAAGCAATTTTTAATATAGACAAGAATGAAATGAAGGGGATATCTAAGAAACAGACATTATCTTGGTTAGAAAGTTCGAAACATTTGTTAAGTCTGGGTAAAATTGCCTTGGCAGTTAAGAATATTAAGGAAAATATCATCCAATTTTATAAAGGAGTTAGTGAGTGCAATATATGTCTAGCGGCTTTCCACACAGAGTCTAAGACTTTGGCCAATAAAAAGTGTCACGTTTGTAAGAATACATTTCATTCATTTTGTCTAATACGTTGGTTTAGGGCATCACACAAACCCAAATGTCCAATTTGTCAATCTCACACCGCTATCGCATTCCCTAGGCGCTCTAGTTCTAATGAAAATTCTTAATCGTAAGATTTATCGTATAATTTTCAATTTTAAAATCACAACATCACTCATAGATACATTGCTAGCTAGTTTAGGTGCTATGGGCTCAGTCAGTATACATCTGGGGTATGATAGGTACACGCAACAGGCACATGTCCTTCGGGACAATTTTAGATTTCACTCCTCTAAATTCCAAACAGAAATCACACTTATCTAGAGTGTATGGAACGCTTGGTTTATCATGTTTGATTACAGCCGCGACAGTCTTGTATAATCTTTACATGCCACAAATCCTCGCATTCATCCTATTCACTGCCTCTTTTTCCTATTTGTTTTACCTATCCAGCGGAAAAGTAAGTACTTGATTTATTTAGGATCTATCAGGGAAAAGATTGATAGCACTGGTACTACTTTCAGTGTCTGAGGGGGTTATGATCAAAGACATTGTTCGTTATGCTCAAGTGTTAAATGGTGAAATTGTCACGAGCGCATTGGCTATTTCTATGGCTATTTTTTTTTGTTTTTCACTCAGCTCCATATTTGCCACTCAAAGACTTACATACTACTTTTATTCATTGGTTTCCTCATTGATGACTTTAATATCGATCGTTTCGTTCGCTAATATTTTTATGAGATCTAAAATCATGCTAAATGCTACAGCAATTGCGGCTCTACTAATGTATGCGGGGTTTGTTGCAGTTGATACTCAAATTACGCTGGCTGAATTCGATGCAGGAAATCGTGATTTTGTTGTACATGCCATTTCTCTTTATGTTGATATAGTCGCCATTTTTATCAGAATCCTGCAAATTCTGATTGAAAAACAGCATAATGAGTGCAGGAAACATGATAAGGATTATGACTAAACAGAACCCTAGTACAAGAAGTGGATATTGGGTATGTTGACAATTATTAGCAATATTTAAAAATAACATTAAATAAACTATTAGGTTTCAATTAATATTTGTGATGTTTCTAGGGTAGCAATTTTCACTAAAGTGATACTAGGTTTATCCACAAACTTGGGTACACAAACTAAGCGTACATTTGCCTGTTTGAAGTCAAATGTATTCTTGGAAATGTGATTTGTGACTTCATTTGACGCTCGTGTACTTAGCAGCGAGTCTGAATCACAAAGTAAACCCGTGGCATATTTGTCACAATTCCCCGCAAATATTACATGTGGGAATTCTTCATCTTTGTGCATTGGTAGGCATATGTTTAATGGGTCATTCTGCTTAAATGGATAGCAACTGTGTTATTGCTATTTATTTAAAACATATGAGAACAGTATATCGTTTCCCAAATCGATAAATTTTATTTAATATTGTATGTTGGGTATATAATATAATCAACATAACAATATGTATATTAATTCATTATGGCAGATTAATTAACATTGCTTGTGAAATGTATAATATTTGTATTATATTGCTTACCCTAGAGTATCCCCCGCCGTTGGTGCTATACATCTAGAATTAATCGCTAGTTGTAATGATTCTGTGTCAACACTTTACTAACCTAAATCAGAGAGGTTTGAGCTCATTTTAATCATTTTAACATTTTCGCCAGACGTTCCCAAAAATCTAATTCCCTCTATTTCAAAAGTATATGGATTAGTAGTCGATCTAAATGTATTGAGTCTAGAAGAATGTTCAAATAAGTAGGGATGTATGGGTTGTTGTGGCAAATTTAAATTTGTGGGATCATTCAGTCCTTCATAAACAGTTCATTACCTGGCATTATGTCGATGTGTATTGATGCTGCGATTTGTGCCAGAAATGTATCCGCTTTCTTCAGTAGACTAAATGAAATTGGAATTACTCCACATCAAATTTATAATTTTTAAATGTATTTCCGGCAATTACCAATCTTACTACATTTTTCATTATCTCTGTTGGTCCACAAACTCCCAAAATAATATCCCTCAACATCTGTAGGGTATTGTAACAGCTGTTTTCAGCTGATAATTCTAATCCAGATATTATGGCTAAGTAACCCTGGAAATTATTATTTGGCAATGGTTTATACATATTAATCGGTGGTCCAGGAAGTGCCAAATCTTCTACAATAAATTTCCCATCCTCAAGTTTACCCAGAACAGCGATAATCTACATCATCAAAAACAGGTTACCAGTCCACTTACAAAACTTTGGACATTAATTTTATTGCCACCTAAAACTATTCTTGATGTGTAATCTTCCAAATATACGATATCATCCTCAGAAATATAAGAATTCAAATCCCTCTTATACATTTTTCCAGTGTACTCATCCAAAGCCGATGGGCAATTCTTCATTTCCTTAAATATTGCAGCAATAATTACGCATGAATTCTATGTGATTATTTACATACTACTGTGTCTACATCTTTGAGCAAATTTGCTAAATATGGACCATCCACAGTGCCTATACAAGGCCATCGCTGTTTAGCTGTGGCTACTAGGTATGGTTTGAGTGATTGCAATCTATTAGTTATCAAACTGTAATATTGCTCTGTATAATCGTGAGAATTCATCAAGAATCTACCACTTGTATCCACAAATCTGCCGTGCAACCGCTGCGACATGATGTACTGACGCCTGGTAAACAACTTATAACAACGTAACGCTCTGAGCAGAGTATATACTAAACTACCTTAGATATGACTAATGTGTCGTAAACAAGACCTCGTGGAGAACGACCAACCTTGTTGGAAAAGTAAAACTAAAAGCCCACTGCAGAACAGTACTACAGTGGTTGAACTTGACAGTAAGTTAGCCTATTAGGCCGTGGGTTCCAAAAATTGCCGAAGAGTTAACTTCGAACGGGAATTGGAGTAGTTTTCAACTAGCAATTATCGCGCATCCGCTAGGCGTCACGTGCAACGATTTTGCCCCTTCCGCAAGGATGGCCTGGCCCCAGCTGCAAATGCCCTGGTCAATAATATCACGCATAACGGCCCTACACAATATCATCTATAATCTATATATGATTGTATCGCTGTATATATGTTTCTATATCTGATCCTGTATTGTATGATTAAATTGCTAGCTTATATATTGTTTAATCCGATAGAATCATTAAAAATGTTCACTATGGCAAAATATTTCTCTTTTGTAACACATCAAATAATTTTTAATAAAAATTTCTGCTAATCCCTTATTATGTTATTTAAGCAGGCTTCCAGGTCACTTAAAATACCAAAACTGGTAATATTAATTTAAAATAGAAAAGATTAGCTAATTTGGATTCTCAAACATTGCGCAAAGAAATACAACGCTCTTCTAGACTCAATATTAGATATAAGACTCTATGGGATCAATATTCCTATTTGGTGCTTAAAAAATCGTCTTCATATAACAAATTAAAGACAGATGCATTCAAACCTAGTGATATCGCATTAATTTTTGAATCATTTTCTAAAGTAAGAGTATCAAATACTTATTTTTTTAAGACCCTTTTGAAGGTAAAAGACTATTGATTTAGATTGTAAAAGATGAAGCTGAAAAGTTTGATTTACGCAACATTTCGGTTCTATTCAATGCATTGGCTAAAATTGGACGTGTTGATGATGGAATTTTTGATATTTTACTTCCTGTTGCATTGAATAGAATAACAAATACTACTTCGGAAAAGGTATCATAACCGCATTATGTAGGATTTGGCAATACTCCTAAACGCTCTAGAACAATTAGGGGTAGATTTTATGGAAATTGCCATAAAATCAGCAATTCTATTTACTACAAGAGTAAATTACATGAGTAATTGCCAAACTTTATCTATGCTATTTCATAGTTATAGCAAAATATCAACTGAACTAATGGATGAATCAGATCCTAAAACTGAGCTATTAACTCGTATAAAAACCATGTTATTTGATAGATGTGCAAAGTTGATTAGAGATTTCAAAGGGTTTGATTTTATACTACTTTTTAGGGGTTGCAACAATTTCTCCCAAGGTCAAAATTTACAGCGTATAATTGTGAATCGTATTTGCAATACTATTACCGAATTTAAATCGCATGAACTAGTAATTATTTATAATAATATTTATAAAAAGTACCCCGAAAAAATACCTCACCTATTGAACGAATTATATCACAGACTGGATGATTTATCAATCAATCATCTATTCGAACTGATACAGATTTTGGATAGTCAAGAAATGATTAGACAATGCTTTAATTCAATGTCATTAGCTATTAAGAAACCATGGCCAAGTAGAAAGTTTGTGGTTGATATAATGGCATGGGCGAATTACAATAAATTTATCCATCCTACTAACGAGCATGCAATGTTTTTTGAGAAATCATTCAATTATATTGGCAGTATTAAAATTAGTACTATTGCAAATAAATCTGTTGAACGAGAAATTCTAAAAACAGCTTCGTGGTTAAGACTAAATTATGGTGATGGGAATTCTACCAAACTTGATTTCAACAATCATGCATTTGGAGAATCCACCAAATTCAAATATGATTATGTGCAAATACCTAGTGTTTCTAAAATATTTTATAGCCCAAAAATATTTGAAAAATATTTACTAACGGGGAAACCTATACGTATTTTCTCAATTTCTCCAGATAAAGATCCATGTATTGTCCCCAAACAAGGCATAATTGATCAGTGCCTGGAAGATTTAAAGACTTATCTTAGTAAAGTATATCCATCAGAATATAGTATACAATATGAAAAATTTGGCCAATTTAAGGGGTATATAATGGAGATTAAAGGTGTAAAATATGCTATCGCATTTACAGATGCTACTAATGGCAATTTTGGATATGATGTCTTATATCAACTAAGATTGGTTAAACAAATGGGATATCGTATTTACAACATATTTTTACCCAAATATTACATAGAAAGATCTAAAAAGTTAGTCAATACTCATTTTTCATTGTTATTGATTGATTCTAATGAAATAGCGAATTTAAACAATATTACTGGTTCCAATAATGAAGTTGAAAGGAAGGTCGAGAAAGAGATGTCGTCAATCTCAAAATTCAAATGTAAATTAGTAAAGGCATAATTTGATAGTACATTAGTAAATAAATTTCAGTCAATATAAGTAATACTAGGATTAATTGGTGGTTACGTTTTAATGCAAATTTATTCTATTGGGTTGATTTTCAGATAAGAGAGGTTCATTATTAATTTTTTTAAAAATAATTTACAAACAAACATCTTCACCATGATTCTTCTTCCTCCAAACCTTTCCGAAATCAGCTTTAACATCCAACACCGGGTTTACCTCACGTTTCCTCAGTGGTCTACCCTTCTTATGTCCATGGGGCGAAATCATTTCCATTTCTTTCATAACATCATCATCAATTTGTTTTAACATTCCATTTTCCTGTAACCACTCTGATAACTTTAAAAATTCATCAGGGGCTAATGTAAAGCCACGTCTTTTTTCATATTCTTCCGGTAATTTTGTAATGCATAGCTGCTTCAACAATCCAGCTAGACTTGTTCTTAAATGCTTTTTCTTCATAGAGAATGCATCGAATATTACTCTTTTTAACAAAAGTGGACTACATTTTGTTTCCAATGCCTTTTCATTGAAGTCAAGTCGTACCGCTGATACAGATACTTTTGGTATTGGAAAAAACACATGATTCGGTATATCAAATAAAATCCTTGTTCTGGTGTACAATTGCATAATTACGCTTAGTTTAGAGTATATTTTATCTCCGGGCTGTGCTATCAATCGCTACATATAATAATAACTTACTTCGGCAACTTCCTTTTGTGTAACTAGTACCGCTCTATCTATGCAATTTCTGTAATCCAGTAGACAAAAAAATATTTGAGTTGTAATATAGAATGGTAGATTTCCAATAATCCAAAGTTTCTTCCCATTGCATTTGGATATAGCACTAAAATTAGCCTGTAATACATCATCATGAATCATATCAAGCCCAGGCAGATTTCTACTTAGCATACATATTGCTCTAGCATCAATTTCAATTGCTAAATGATGATTTTGTTTAATTACCGGTCATATCGGGAAATTTTTCATATAGAATCTTAGTAAGTGATCCAGTACCGGCTCCCAATTCCACTACATGTCCCGCTAAATTAGTTATGTTTCTTACATTTATCAACTTCTAATTGTCGGTCATCATCTATTGAAATTCTATCCTTTTTGGTCGTAAGGTGGTAGCATAATTTCTTGAGTATGTTGGTGTCATTAAGGAAGTTTTGCCCCAAGCTCTGTTTCGGTCTAAATTTTTATTTTCGTTACTTGAATTCTTTGGGTGGAAGTACTGTAGAACCAGGTTTTTTTGGATGTTTAAGTGGATAATATTCCACATTCGTATCGGTGATTATGCGTAACAATCTGTGCCTATCATCTTCCGATGATAACACATGATCAAGATTGTGATTATTTTTATTTACAAAGAGAATTGCATTAACAAATAGTACAATTGCTGCATTTCTTACCATTCATCAATAACTATGACATATATACATAATGAAATGTCTTTATAGGGTAAAATCACCCATGAACTGTAAGTAAACTGGGCAAAAACTAAGAATATATACGACTAGAATTACAATTTACTAATGCCAGTTTGATGAGTAAGCCTCGCTGCTGCCTTGTAGAGACATTGCTTAGCAGATTTGTCAATGATTCTAAACGCTTCATTATGTGTAACTCCTAATAGCAATGCTACATGGGCAACGAATGTTGTTAATGGTAGCAAGTCGTTAGATTTACAGCCACTAGTTATAATCAATTTATTGAGTGGAATGTATCTAATGAGATTATTTAAATGTGGAATTATATTTGGGTTGCCAAAGACACCACTTTCGCCCAGACAAATCTCAAAGCACAAACCCCGTCGTATAGCCGCAAGAATCAATTTCCTCTTGACCTTCCATGATAGATTTGTCGATTTATAATCAATTGTTATGATATCTGCATTTATATTTTCACAACAAAGTTGAAACGTCTTTTGGCTACTGGGTTCTATTGCCAATATTGAATATCCCGATAATTTATTTAGATTTCCTGGCACAAATCCATCAACAACATGTACAGATGCACGGGTCAGTATTTGAATTTGTTTATTGTTGCCGCAATTATTATTTAGTACATTTAATGGACTAAATAATAAAGTAGTGTCTGATACTGATGCATTGTGAATACTTTTTAGTCCAGATTTTTCAGCAACAAATTTGCTGTTAATTGCTAACACATTCCAACCTTTAGAAGTTATTTCTGGTAATTTATCTGTATCAATATGAGTAATACATAGGTCCATTTCACATATATATTATGTCTATGTGAAATTATTTGAATTATTTGCTAGAATAACGTAACAAAATGATGCATTGGATAAGAATTTTCAATTAAAACAACATTTATTGTTTTAAATAAATAATGAATAACAACACCAATATAACATAATGTTGCTACTATATGGTGTGAGGTATAAAGATACATCATGTATACTACTACAGACCTATTATTTGATTAGTAACCCTATATATTCATAATAAATTGGTTTATTTATTAATAATTAGTATCTAAAATCCCTGTAATCTCAGATTTATTTAATCGAAAACAATTTTCTATATCATTCAATGCTACACCGTTATCGCAGATAATATATGACCAATCAATCTGTTTAAATATATTTTATAATTAACTATATGTATATATAGCATAATGGAAGATAGAGATTTACTTATCGCATCAATTCATTCTGAAAAATTCAGAAAATCATTCGCTAATAAATATTGCAATGAAGAATCCACATTTCTGGACGATGAATTTTTACACCCCTTTAAGGGATACCAACAACATGTAGATTTAGTGCCTGAAAATGAAGTTACACTGGACTTTTTAAAGCCAAAATATAACACTGATAAGGATACTAATAACGATTATTCCTGGCATGAAATGCCTGATAAAGAAGCATCAGAGCAAGATATTAGGGAATGGACAGCAATACAGCTTCGTAGTTTCGCCGAAAAGGATAGATTCTACAAATCAGCTCATGGTAAACTTCAACGATTACCTAAAAAATTTCAAGTTGGTGTTATTGGTGGGTCACGTAAACCAAAATCATTTGTAAGTTATAGATCATTTAGTTATCCCATTTAGTAAGGAAGAAGATTGGTAAATAACATGATATGCAAATAAATAGAGCAATTCGATGATCTATATCATATAAATATCATTTCATTTAGTATCACTAGTCCATTGATCACGATGGGGAAATTGAAAAAACACTTTAATATAAATAATAACTAGTCTAATTGTCAATTATTTCTCAACATATTTTGTTTAACATATTAAAGTAATATTGTAAAAATTATTAATTTGGTAAAAATTAAATATACCTATCTACACCATTTACTTCGTAGTCTGTAAACGAGAGTGTTTATTATATTAAAATTTGAAAACAGCTCGTGTTTATATTATAACTTTAGTAAGGAATATTTTTCAGTTATCGAATCAAATGCATATCATATATGGAATGAATATATCGTCCAACTCACAATTGAAGTGTTATTTACAAATAACTACATTGACATGCCCTTTTGCGTAGTGTAGATGCCGCCACCTTTATATCTTTCCAATCTTTGCTTTTAGCGAAATTCTCCAAATTTTCTAACCCAAATTGTAGGCATTCAGCCACTTGATGATTGGTAGGAAATATCCCCTGTAGACGGGATAAAAACAGCACGGCACTTTTACTTTCAACCCAACTAATGCAACAGTCGTCGCTGCCCTTATTCGTCATTAATTGGAGTGGTGTTGATAAGACTCGAAGAATCCTAGTTTCCCATCTTTTCATACCAGTTAGAAATTCTTCAAATTTTGGGTATTCAATATCATCATTATCAATGTTCATATGCATATTCGTAATGCTACTGTTATCATGCTGATTTGTGGTGTAATTTGGTGGCAATCTTTTCGAAAAAGCAGGATTATCACTTATCATTGTAAAATAGGTATGTTCATCAATCACTAATTTACTCAATGGTTCCATAACCAGTCGGACAAACAGTGCCAATAGTGATGCTTCCTTTTGTGTGGTATTGGAGATCAACATTAACAAACCTCTCGTCCACATGTTTGTAAATTCCCAAAAGTTAAATCCTGGAGCTTTTTTATCACATAAATACCAAACTAGTTTAGAACAGAACAAAGTATCTAGCTCGGAAATAAATAATCTTTTAGAAATGTATGTTACAAGAGATATTGTTGCAGTATGACCTCCATTTTCCCAAATATTCAAAATCAATTTCTTATCTTCAACCAAGTTATAATGATTACTCATAGTCTCCTTTTCAGCTAACAGAGATTCTCTAAAAACTGCATATCTTTTATTTTTTTTTTTAATATTTAGCGTATCCAGCCTAGAAATAATTGAATCGTACAATGACTCAGGATAGTATATATCGGGAGCGTTGAAATTATTTAGTAATTCATATTTATAAATGACATTCTCAGATTTAGTTTGACTCTTATCGTTAAGATATGATGCGAAAGATTCATCGAACTTCTTTAATCGCTGTTCCATTGTTTGTTGTTGTTGTAGCAAATCTAATGTTTTCAATGTTTCATTTATTGTATCCACAAATTTGTTCAGGGAATCAATTGATACAGTAGTTACATCCCAATCGTAAAGTGATTCGTATAGAAGCTTTTTAAGTATGTTTTGAATTATTTGAATTAAATTCCCATTATCTAATCCCTTTCTCAAACGTATTTTACTCTTGCATTCGCCTTCATCGCCACGTAAATTGCCAATGGAAAGACTTTCTGCAGCAAGTAACGGACCACCAGCTTGGCATAAAATTTGTTCAATAGTAAGAGCTTCTGTGGGTGGCAATATAGCTAAATTTGCACCAAAGGTTATAAATTTTGACAAATATTCTAGAATTTGTATTGGCTGATTTCCAAATGTCGCGTTTTTGCTCGTTTCAATCAATTTTTCCGTTAAAAAAAGTAATAATGGCTCAATATCTGCATTGAAATGCCTTTTAAATAATCTACCAGCTAGTTCTCCATGTATAACCTTTAATAATTTGCTATCTGCCATGCTTTTTACTATGTATTTAAAGTATATATCCAATGTAAGTTTGGGTAAATACTTTCCAGTTTCTACCACTGAAGGTATGAGATTTGGAAAGGTTTCAGCCTGAAATAATCCAGTTTGCACAATGGCCCAAGGATCAACTGCAGCAATACCAGATACAGTAGATACAGTGGCCCGTGCAGATACTTTTTTACTAGTGGATGAGGAAGAATTTGTGGAAGTTAATGATGAAGTAACACGTTTTAGAATACCGCGATATGATTTCTTATACTCATTGTGTGTATTTGATACGATGGATAAATTAATATCATTATCATCATATGATATTGAATTCTTTAGCCATTTCTTTTCAAAAGTAGAATAAAGATGATAACGCCTCCATGATGGAAAGGTTGATATTAAATCCCAAATCAAATCTCCCGGTTGTACATTTCCTCTAGTGGAAAGGATTAGTGATGGAAACAATGAATTTACAATTATGGTATCCATTTGACTCTGTGGAATGCTTGTTGAATTATTGATTAAAAAATTAAGAAAATTAATATACTGGTGAGGTAGAAGTGATAAATTGCCCCCAATTTCCTTTAGTGTCATTGTTATCATTTTCAAAACAACATCATGTATAGGTAGTGATATAAGCTTGTTCAATTTAGTTGCCAATCCTTGTAAAATATAATAATTAAAGTGACCATTATATATTTTTGGTAATTGTTTCATTTTATATGAGTCATTAGCTATAAACTCCGAGTGGAGATGCCCTAGAAGTTGAAATTTTGGCATTGAACATGTATATAATCTTGCTATATTTGCATCGCAACTTGTAGAGTCTGTAATAGGAGATTGTGTGTTTGCAAACCCCCAATCCTCGTAATCGACGCCTACCAAAGCTGAGCTCAGTCTCCAACCTTTATATACAAATAAACGATAGTGATCATCACAGCCAGTAATAGGCATTGCAGATTGTGAATTTGATATTGAATTACAGTTGGATGATGACAAAAGTGATGATATTGGTTTATTTCCAGGAGAATTGACTTTCCCAATAGTACAAGTTAGAGAATTCAACTCTTCTTCATTAGGGGATATAATTTTATAAAGTTGATACACATCTATTAGATTATGAATTGCTAAAATGGCCAAAAGTCTCCACCAGGACGGAGGAAGCCAGGGGTGATCTTGACTTGCAGATTTACAAGTAGATCTAATGCAAACTATTGACGTAATCAATTCTGGTGTAAACTTAGTTATAAATTTAAATAATTGCAATTCCAAAATATCTTCAGTGTCAATCTCATTAATATTATCTGATAGAACTATTAATGATAGCATCAGTAGTTTCCTAGGACATAGAAAATATTTACTTGTTAGATATGGAATCTCATCTGGGAAATGAGTTAAGGCATAATAGACTGAATTAAACCCCTTGGGATTTTCCCTCCATAAATTATAAATATTCAATGTGTAGAATTTCTTAGTTTTTTCCTTAATTGCTATGGAGAATAGCCCTTTTGAGTAACCAAAAGAATCTAATTTATGTGGATCGAAATTTGCGATGATGTCACTAGAATTTAGAATACCATTTGATTGAAATGCACACAATAAATCGCCAAAATCTTTCGAATTAAATTCCGGGTCATTAGAGTGTTCTAAATGATATGTTGTTAAAGCATTGAGTATTAATGTACAAGATGGGTTTAGACGGTATAATTCATTGAGTATCTCCGCAAACCCTTTATCCCCTTTGTTAACTTTTGATACAATTTCGTATACAAGGAGGAATAGATTGTCGCTGTCTGAAGGTTGACTCGCCATCATAAGATAGCAGTATCGATGGGGTCTACTTACTATGATCGTTGTTACGTATTATTATGCATTCTTTGAAACTTTTTTGATTAGTCAGAATTTTTATAGGTTTTATATAATAGATATGTCACGAATAATCTACCTAGTGTGTACTACATCTAGATTTTTATATTTAATTAGATAACATATATACAAATTGGGTTTGTATCTATCATTTAATATTTTATTGCAGTGAATATAATAACAATTTATCATCTTCCACTGAAAATTTATTCAGTATTTTATATTCATTCTGGCCATCTAGGCTCCATTGTACACCTGGGTAATTGTCTTATGAATTCACTCCGAGGACTGTATCTACTCCTATCCAACTGAAAAGTCGTGCTATTGTCGCTGTAAGACCATTCAGAATGTGTCGTTCGGGGTACTCTTTGTCCATAATATTGCATATCTAATCGTGTTTGATTGTGCTCAATGTCAGTTATATTTTTCAATTTATTATTTCTATTACTCGCTACAATTTCCATTCTATTCTTGCTAATGCTACACTTTAGCCTGTCATTTTCCACACTTAAAACATCGCTAGGTACCTCTCCGTATGTTTGTAGAAATTTAATGAAGTTGTATACGTAGATAACATTTATCACAATTAAGTAATATAAGCTCTCTATCCATTTCGTTACAAAATTCGTTCCAAAACTGCCTTTAGTAATTCCATGAATATCATTGTAGAAACTTGAAATATATAAATTGTAAAGTCGTTGTCTATTCATTTCCAGTAGTAAAGCTTTTTCGAATAAATCCAATTTTCCGCCACTTAATTTACACTTAATTGATAACAGAAATTTGATTAAACTGTCTAAAATTGTTTCGTTATTAAAATTCCATTCCTGATAGCACTTTAACTTAGTAATTAAATTTTTAGATACAGAATTTTTTGGAAAAGTATCTATTATATATCGCCCATTTGTTGAATATATCTTTATCAATTTGGAAATCAGATTAGCCAGTTTCAAATCCTTATTAATACTACAATAATTGGTAGAAATTAACAATAAGTGCAAGTAAATAGTTTTACTGTCCTCATTAAGAAACCTAACATCTATATTGACAAGCACTTCTACTATTTTTTCATGAAATATAAGCTCATCTAAATCATCATTATTACATTTTTGAAATTCTTTATACAACTTGTTTAAATTTATGCCATCTATATCATTAATATTGTCCCTAAAGCCTTCATATTTATTGTCAAACAACGGCACTAAGGGGAATAATGCATATGCGGTATTTTTTCTTGAGAAAAACTTGATAATTCTCTTCATTTCATTGTAAAATGATAAATTTATATGACTCCTAAACATTACATTCCTAATGTACCTAGTATGTAACATAACCTTTAGCTACACTCTACCCCCTTTCCAGTTTTTTTGGCTGTACGTTTCTGGGTTCACAAAGCGACTTTTTTTGTGTCTAAATGAGTCAAAACGTTAACGCATTTAATCATTGTGCATATTTATTATACAACTGATATTGTACAATTAATGATGTTTTTATCAATTTTACTGAACGTATCATCAAAACTCCTCATTATGATTAGCCTTAGCAACACCAACCAAGGACGGCTGTCCATGTTGCATTGATCGCTTGTAAATTGTTACATAATGGCGCATAAAAGAATATGTTCCCAAAATATATGCATGACCAAATTCGCTTGGCACATCCAATTGCATATATGCTGGTCTACATTTGACTCCAGTTTTCAAAACATATTGATGGGGTGTAAGTTTAATTCTTATTCCATGGATTACATATGTTATCACTGGCCAATTATCTATATCTTCACAATTCTATATAAATAACTGCTTACCACTTCAGGAAATCGTTTGAAGAACTTTTTAATTTCATGACTTGGTAATGTATTAAATGATGTACCAGAGTCAAAGATTATATAACTTGGTTCATCACAGCAAAACTTAATATCATCAATATATAACGCATCCAGCTTAACTTCCCAGTAATGTTCACGGGCGACGGGAAACATGTGTACTGGACCTTTGTAATATTGTTCATCTATTCCTCCAATAAATAAATATGAGTTCTGGATGATGTTGATGATTACTTTGTAGGAATCTTTTGAAAAATAAAAGGAGAATTCTGTAGATATCAGATTCTGGTGTGCTAAATTGTCAAATATTGGTGTTCCTGGAATGCTTGACATATCTGGAAATCCAAGTCCAACAATGCCTTCAAACTGTATAGCCTAAATGGCCATATTCGATTTACCTTAAAAGGATTGTTAATAGGAGATTCTGCAGATTCCTTTACAATAATACCAAATGATTGGTTATGGGCGATTAGATTGCCAATTTTGACAGTATCCTTTCCGGCATATCCCTCAACTTCACCAGTGCCAAACTTTATATATATATCGTTAGTATTTTTCATTTTTGAAAATGTTTTTGATGCTTCCGGATCGAAAACATGAACATTTTGACAATATTCGCTAGAACAATCGGAGCCTACTGTCCATAAATTTCTGAAATGATTTGTTTCTTACGTGCTCCCTGTGTCGAATATCGGATATATTTTTTGCCTAGGATTTCCAATTTCCACCTCTCCAGTATATTGGCTCTGTATAATCAAATACTTACATTCCTTATGTGATTTATGGTTATCATTTCATAACTATTGTTACTGTACAGACTCCCCAAGCTTCCACCGATTCCTTTGCCTCTAATTGCAGAATAGTAAGATCCTTTCTTAACATTTTTATGGTTTTCGTCTAAAAATATCGATAAATCGCCCTCCTCAGCCTTAAGTTTAACAATATGCTACGTTAGACTGCTGTAAATGCGTGAATGTAGATGTGTTGTAACCTACTTTGGGGGAATTTGGGCTATAAACGCAAAGCCTACATTCATTTCCCTTGCAAACATCGCAATTTTTCACATCCGTGAATTGATGGTGTTTCAGGGAAAATGCTGCATTGAGTGTAATACATATTATTGTACAACAAATGAGTATTTCATTATATAACATATTTAACTACATTTAACAGCTTAAAATATTAAATAGATAACTAATATATAACCAATTAGTTGTATGTGATAACCAAAAGATCACTGTTGATCCAATGACGATATTTAGTACCATGCACCTTAGTGACTACCAGGGTTAAAGAGGTAGGAATGTTGTTTTGGTAATAATGCAGATGTGCTTAGTATTTTCTAACAATTAAAAAATATTCGAAAAATTATAAAATCAAATCCATGGATACATCTAAAAATGAAGTTAAACGTAAATAGTGATGTTAAAGGGTAGGGTCCTCTACTAGTATGCCTGATATTTCATTTCACGTGGTAATATTATATATATTAGTAACAAATAATAATGTGTTATGTTCTCAAAAAATAACATTCCTAAGAGGAAATTGTTCAAACTACATTCTTGCATGGGTAGATCGACTTTGCATACCAAAAGTTTTTCGCAAGGAACTCAACGATTTATTAGTTCGTCAGGATCCAAAACTTATCGATAAAGTGCTTACTGAATTTCCCGTAGATCCTAATTATTTCAAAAAGACAGCTATTAAGAAAACTAAACAAAAGAAAACTGTAGCTAACCAATTAGTTGAGGCTGACGCAGAATCAGTGACATCGGATTCTGAAGAGGAGGACAACCTTACCAAGGCTGATTTTGATTACGCAAAACCTACAACAGTCAATCACGTCAAGCTCGGTGCTCATGTTAATTACAAAGATTGTGTATATTTAGTAACTTACACGCAGCATATATCTCAAGGTCGTGGTAAAGGTCACTTTAAATTGAAATTGAAAAATATTAAAACTGATAAGGAAGGCAATTTTTCATTTTCCGATACATCAAAATTAGATGTAATAATTCCATCCAAACTTTCTTGCAAATTCGTAAATGTTGACCCTCAAAGTGGTAACTATAACTTTGTTAGAGTTGATAATGGTAAATTAGTTGTTATGCCAAAAAATCACCATAGCCCCTATCGCAAATATCTAAAAGAAGATTTACATTGTACCTTACTCAGATTTAAAGACACTATTCTTTCATTAACTATTCCCTTTAGCATTGATTATAGGGTTATTAAGCTTGACACGTGCAATTTTGCTGCAACGCTTGAAAATAATTTGGTTATTACAGTTCCTACATATATTAAAGTCGGTGATATCGTACAAATCAGCACCACAAAAGGTGAATTTATGAAAAGAATCATTAATAAATAAATATTAAAATATAAGCATGGATAGCATTGAAGAGTGTAATAAATTGGTAGATGCGGTGACCAAATTGGCTACATCATTTGATTACCAAGCGCAAGAATATCTATACAATCTTACCCGCGATGAAAATGCAATTAACATTGCATTATCCTTTCTATTATCCAATAAATACGTGTTGAACTATTCAAGCAGTTACAGCAACGAAATTTTACAATATATAACCGATGTTCGTGGCCCAAGCAGTTGTTGCATCTGGGACAATATCCAATTGGACGAAAATACCAGTAGGCATCTGGGCCACATAACGTCTATTTTGTTTAAGGAGCATATGCATATAGTTTTGTGTTTCGACGATGCAAAGCTTATTGCACTTATTGATACATTGGTTACTATTTGGCAATTACAATCAACTATATCACTAGTAACTCAAAGCTGTTTCGCTGATAATGCTACTGATGATCATATAACGAGAGTTATTTCTATGATTATATTCAAAAAGCCGCAATTATTAACCCACTTCATCAACATACTAAACACTCCCGAGGTAACTGATAAGTATGTGGCTGATTTCTCAATGAAATTTAAATTAAGAAATTGCGATAGAGATGATATTTATGTCACAAGGTATAGGCATATGATTGTCTATGTGTTAGCTCAGGTGCTTGAAAATTTTGTGTCTTCGAACGTTACTGATAAGATATCTTTTTTGCCAATTAACTTCTCAGATTTAGTCATATTGTCGGGAAATTGTAACAATAGGTATCTTTACTCATGCGCGTTATTAATTGTAAATTCATTGAACTTTCACATTTCAGAAGAGTTATTACATCAATTATTGGTAATTGTTGAGAAATCTGGATTTGACTGCGATATACTTGAGATGTGGAATTTTGCAATCAGTCATTTACAATATTTGAAAGTTGACAATTTCATGATGAAATCTTTCAGGTTAGTCCAAAACGGGCTCATTGAATCCACAAATCCAATAAACATTGTGCCTGTATTAAACGGTATAACAGTATACTATGTTAATAATTCATCAGTTCCAACTGAGATCGTAAGAGCTTACAGGCAATTGCTTTCCGTCGAATCCCTTGACATTCCCATTGAAATCGGTGAGTTATTTGCAGCTGTCCGAAATGCTTGCACTGAAAGTCTGATTACGTATGATAAAATTGCTTCATTTGTGTCGCAATTTGACATAAGAATGATTTCAAGTAGGTTAATTGAACTTTGCAATCCTAACATGCAATGTTGGTCTTGGTTGAATGTAAATTGTTGTGTAGAAGAATTTCCCACGGATTATGACATATACATTGATTCTATGAAAAATGTATTTAAAGACCTATTTTTCATCTTACCAGAACAACTTTTAGACACTATAATAAGTGAGATATTACAATCTGTAAATGAAAATACGGAAACGTCACTAATAGCATTAATTTGCTATGATTGCCTAGAAGTAAGGCATGCATTGGCAATTCTAGACAAGATTAAATCATTGTTTACGCTGAAATTGTCTTCAAACTACGATTTCATCCTTACTTGTATGTTTTGCCAATCCATATTTGTGCCTCATTTGCACAGGATAAAAGATATATTATTCCAGAGATTTGTTATCAACATGAAAATATCGAATATTTGGTCTAAAAGACTGGCTAAATGTATAGCAATATTGAACGATAGGGATTCCGTTCATAGCGTGATTGAATGTGTTCAGTATATATTGGAAACTTCTAAATCCAAGGGTGTATTGTCACAAAATCACTATCCTTCAATTCTATCATTGTCAAATCTTTTAGATACGTTGCCACAAATGCCTTGTGATGTTAATTTGACTGGATCCAATTATATTTTTTGCAAATGCTTGCTCGCGTTAAGTATTTCTACTAGACAATTATCACAAATATTGCCAAAAATCGCTCTCAATTTGGATATACTATATGAAGGTGATGTGGACAACGATTTGTTTTGTTTATCAACATCTGATAGCCAAGCTGCAGTTAACTTATTGATGCAACTATATATACAAAATAAGGTAACCGATATACCTAATGAATTGCACGAGATACGTCACCCCGGGCTTTTAATGTTATGTAATTTGAATGAAAATTTTGAACAATTCAGGATGAATAAGTGTGTAGAGTTCATGTCAACGGTCAGCCAAGAATCTTGCTGTCACTGTGCATGGGCCTGTATTGCCTATGCATCTTATGTTATCGAACAGAAATTCAACTTTGAATTTTCAATGGAGATGGTTAAAGTGATATATAGGGTGTTACCATGTTTAATTAAAATGGTTAAGTCCAAGAATGAGCCTTTACATTGGGATTTAGATGCAATTTTGGAGTACAGAATTAATGAAATACATCCTTCAATTAAGTGTCTAAAGGGGACAATTTGGAATATTTACTATGATGGTACAGTTAGTGTCGGCTCTGACGCTTGTAAATATTTATCACTAGTAAATAAATATGCTCCAAGAATCATTAAAAGTTTATCAAATCCAAATGTATTGCAGTTGGTGTATCAAATTTCAATGTGTACTGGATCCATTGAAGTTATAGCAAATAAAATCGCAATTTCACTATGATTACGTGAAGATTTTTCTTTGAAATGATAAAATTATATGAGAATAGTTGACTAGATTCAAGAAATTTGGGATAATTTGACATTGTTTTAATAAATTTATATATTATTCATCACGCGAAAAGTTTTTTGAAAATATGATAATTAATTTTACATTTTTTCTGTTTAGTTAGTTATAAGCAACTATTGTTTATTTTGAAAATAATTATACAATTGTATATGTAATAATCCAAAATGACTCATATTTATTTGAATTTGTACATCCAGTGATACAATTAACTCTAAAGAACTGTTGAGTTGGGCAAAAGTAACCTAAAAATTCGGCATATATTTTCAAAAAATGAGTGTAGAACAATTAAATTAAAATTTAAGACTAATAGTAATAATTATACCGATTGAAAATGTTTTAAGGGAATTTTTTGATTTTTATAAAAATACCATTCTAAAGAACATATCAATTATCAAGTTTAAATTGATCGTATCAAGGTATTATATTGATCAATAAATACAATTAATATAAGGAAATGTGCAATAATTTATTATAATTTTTTCAGAATTTCCATTGTATCTCACCGAAAATAAAGTAATTTACGACAAAATAACATATAACTTATTAATTTTAAGTATGGTGATTTGATTTAAGAATAAGTGACAAATAAATTGTTATTTATATATTAAGTGTAACATTTTTTAATGATTTACGATGTGTGTAGTTGAATAGGGTAGTATTAACAATAATTTACAATATAAAAGTACGTATTTATCAAGCTCTAAAATCAAAATATATACAATGAATTAGACTTCTGGTAATATATAACCAATTTGTGAGTATTGTCGAATTTTGACAATAATCTAAGTACTTATGCACAAATAGTGGGTGAACATAGAAAATCAAAACTAGTACAACTGAGTTAAGTTGGAAGGAAATCTCTAATATCAAATGAATGGGCACAGCGCGTGACATGTTGCACTAAACATATGTAAAGTGGAGCCTCAGAACCAGTTCAAAATGGGGGATTTGGAGAGTGGGTTATCACAAGAGCAACGATCCCACTTAATTTCAGGTTACAAGAACGTTCGAGATGGTAGTTTACACATTTATAATTCTGCAAGGTAAATAGATATTTATTTAGACTTGCAAGTGAGACTGAGGAAACTGCTGCTACGGTACTTAAGGAGTTGACAACACAAAGGGAGGTCATAAACCGTACTAGACATTCAGTGAGTTGGTATTTATTTAGTTGGTAAATATTTCTGAGATACACGAGGAAGCTCAAGGGCTCATTCACGATATAAATCGTGGAGATTTCGTTAATAAGCTTGTATTATACGGCATTATCGTATTAGAAACTATTGCTATATTTAGTATATTCATTTCAAAGATCATAAAGCGCTAGTTTGATGCATTGAAACAAATACTTTGTCCTTTGCAATTGTAAAATAAAGTTATGTGTAGTCTAATTCGTATCACTGTAGCACATGTATGGGGCGTGTTATTATTGTAGTTTGTGATGGGTATCTCTAGGGATAGTCGGCATAAACGCAGGAGCACCGGTGGTCGGTTTCCAATTCACCAAAAGAAACGCAAATATGAGCTTGGAAGGCCTCCGGCTAATACCAAACTTGGCCCTCGCTTAGTCAGGAAAGTTAGATGTCGAGGGGGTAACATCAAATTTAGAGCCTTGAAGCTTGACTCAGGAAACTTTGCCTGGTCAACTCAAAGTAAGTAAATGATTTCTTTTTAGATCAATTCGTGATGACAATTATTAATTCTTAACAATGCTGAAATTTTTTCTGCTGGAATTACCGTCTGAATTCACCACATAACTTTTGTGCATGTTTACATAAAGTATTATCGAATCTTATCATACAGGAATGTCTAAATTGACGCGTATAACAAATGTTGTCTACAACGCTAGTAGTAACGAATTAGTTCGAACTAACACATTAGTCAAGAATACTATTGTTACAATAGACGCAGCACCATACAAATTGTGGTTTCAAAACCAATATGGAATTGATATTTCCAAGTTGAAAGAGAGTAAAGATTATGAAAGTTTGCCCAAAGAGGCCCAGATTAGTCCTGATATGGTCGAGCAGATCGCTTCTGGCAAGATCCTTGCATGTATATCTTCAAGGCCTGGACAAACGGGTAGATGTGATGGTTATCTTTTGGAGGATGCGGAGCTCAAGTTTTACAAACGTAAACTTGACAAGAAGAAAAGGAAGAAGAAGGTTTAGGCACCTTCAAGTGTGATTTGAGATCAGAAAGATTGATGGGGTTTTTAATTATTTGCCTTTGATGGATAATACCGACAAATTAGTTTTGTGCGTATTTGTTAGTTATTAAGTTAGATTTATTAATTTTATGAGGAGCGTGTTGATTTTGATTTTTGGCCCGTGTACACAGGTATATGGGGGAAGATCTACTAGCTATTATATGATTTATTCTTCCGGTGTCTATAATAAGACGCATTATCGTAACTTATGATATATATTTATTACAAATTCTAGTTGTAATAATGTCATCCATAATACACGGTAAGCCTCTGATACAGTAATCAATCAGGATAATTACGTTTATACTAGAATACAAAATTATAGTGTAAAGATGGCTTACATAGGTGAGCCATTCACTAGTCGACCCTGTTCAGCAGGACATCAGTCTATTTACATACGATCACAAAGGTGCGATCACCTCCATAAGGTTACAAGGCAGTCCGCAACAACGACATGGCATTATTCCAAGCCCTGAAATTGTACATGGCAATGCACTGGTCAGCCCGAATTACTCGTAACGAATATATATTCGAGTATCAAATGTAGGTAGCACCATTACATTAGGCGTAATGTTCCGAGTCAAAGTTATAACCCGTAAATTAGATGGAGCATCGTACGAAAATAGCGAGCCAACACTTGCCCATTCTAAGGTAGAATCCAAGGTACTTTATCCGTTATTCATAATAGCTGGATCTTAAGCATTCACGTATCTATCCCTCGTACCTATGCCTTCTGTGTTTAGTATCTTGGTAATTATCGTCCAAATTTGCCCCGTCGGCATCCTAGTACAAGTGCATAGTGCTGTCATGTCATCCAATACAAATACACGCAGCATTGCTTCCCATATTCGCCTGTCAATGAGTTAAGCAATGATTTCAAAGTCGTTCTTAACAGCCAAGATTCCAATTTGTCCATTACTGAAGAATATTTTGTCTCCCACGGTAACTGCCCTTTCGGGGGGTACCTTCCCGTTCTCATGAAACCGCACAAGCTCATTCGGGACGCAGGATACGGAGTCCACGGAAGGCTTTTCCCCATTGCCGGTGGCAATGACCCCAATTGATACAAATCCCTGGGGAGGCACGGGCTCATAAATCGTCAGGTCTTCCACGCGTACGATTTCCTCAAAGTCCACGGGATGTGGAAGTCTACTGACGGCATCAGACATTACAGTTTCTAAAAGCCCAAGATCTTTGGGGGCGCTTTCCCCCCTAACCAGGTAATGGCCCAAGCAAAATCTGATGGTGCCTAGCTTGCGATTGTATAGGCCCAGTGGGCGCCAAATTGTAAATGTTTGAGAGTCCAACTTCCCGCTCCAAACTTTGCCAAATATATTGTGGCTGGCCAACTTTAGCTCATAACGAAGGCCCAATTGCCTCTCCTCCTCGAATTCCTCATCCCAGGGCGAAGCTATCGCTAGATCAGTGGAAACCCACCAAAATTGGCATCAAAAAATACACGCTGGAAGTTTTCTATCGTCACTCTACCGTTTCGGTTATCATCAAGACTGATCAATAGCACCTATATTAATATTGGTGCTAGTAAGTGGGGAAATTGCGGCTGCACGTACCTTAAAGTGAGAAGGCTGAATTGGCGGCTTGATGTGCGCCAGCGCAGCTATAATCTCGGAGTGTTGGAGGAACCCCATCCCATGCACGTCCCACAGGCTGAATAGTTTGTATAGCGACTTGGGTGTGATTTTTAGCTGCTTCTTTATCTTTAAAATCGTGGCCTTTAGAATGGTCTGGTCCAGCTCATCAACGTCCCTAAACAACTGCCCTATCGGGTACAGCTTCCAATTCACCTCCCCGTGCAATTTCCTCGCAAACCGAAGCGACATATAGGCGTTCATCCTTTCAATTGCTAAATGGGCCGTGAGATACCTTTGTAACGGGAAAACGCGCGAGATAACATGCTAACCTGAGCGGGGTCAATATCAATGTCCGCGTTGAAAAATTTTAGGGAGGCGTAGCAATATCTTATGTGGTAACTGTGCTTGGGAAGCGGGACGAAGCCGATCGTCCCATCGAAGGGGTCAAACTCCGACTGAAACTGGCGAAAGGATATTTCAAATGGCAGAACTCCATTTCTATCGTGCATCCACGCCCGCAGCGCCTCCGCTTCGGCTAGGTTCACGATTATAAACACTCTGCTTTCAACGCGCCATAAGTTGTAAGCGTCTCCAGTTCCGTTCCCCGTATTCTCTTCGGAAAAAAACTCCTCGATCTGCGGATCGATTATAGATAGGGCGGACCTGAGCGCCTGCCCAGTGTCAGTTTTCCCGGAGAGCACCTTCATGGCCTGTTCCAGGAGGAAGTCGAGTCCGTGATAAATCTCCGCCGCTGCGTCGCCTTTCTGGGCTTGCGTAGACCTGGGCGAGATCTCAGCCACCACAGACACGTTGGTTAGCCTCCTATTGGCGGTGTTCCAGCAGACATTGTAAAAATTAGGGGAGAGCAAGATGAACGAGGGCAGGGATATCACCAAGGGTTTTGACATGTCTTTCCTGTATAGATAGAACTCGGAGAGCCTTTGGAACCCCAGATTCGTCAGAGTGTCGCAGATATTCTCTGCAGATTGTAAGTGCTCAAATTGTTCCAAGGGCCATTGAAACACCCCATCCTGCGGCCTTGTATACTTTATGTTTGGAGTGGGGGCTGCCGTGCATTCTTGCTCCTTCTCCTTCTCCTGCTCCTTCTCCTGCTCCTGTTCCTGCTCCTGCTCCTGTTCCTGCTCCTCCTAAATAACGCCGCATCAATCACAATTAAGCAGTGTAATACGATAAGCAGTATAATAATAATATGCAAAAACACACCTCCTGTGCCAGGTCATACTCGTCCGCGGCGACGAGCCCAAGCGCCTTGGCTCCGTAGTCGTCGTCGTAGTCGTCGCGGCCGTTGGACGCAGGTGCGTCCCAATCGGAATCTTCAGAATCAGCAAAATCGTCCGTGAACAGGTCAAGTGTCTTGCGCCTGCCAGGGTTGGAAGCCGTCCCGGGGGAGATGCGGTCCAGCGTGTTATACACTCTGTCCAGCACATCTGGGGGGACGATGGATTTGTGAGCCTCGACAAAGCCGATAAGTCTATCAGAGTAGCAAAGAAGGTTGGAAGCTGCCGACAAATCCTTGCTCTCAATAAACAGATCCATTATATCGGGGAGTTCCTCCGCGCCGCGAAATCTTTGTGCGATTGCCAGCAGCTTTGAAAACGCATGTTTACGCATAATGTTTAGGGCATTTTGTCCAACCAGAACTTTCTGCTGCGCATGTTCGGCGGAGTGTCCCTTGACAACGAGCCACACGGCAATGTCAACCAGTCTTTTCTGCACAAGGGACGAGGGGTCGCATGCGGGCCCCCCGGCGCCTTCAATCATGTGCCGTATCTCCGGGGGCAGCAGCAATCGGATCGTCTGTCCCTGGTCCAGGGCCCGCATGCGCCATGCACCCTGGGAGAGGTCCCTGAACGTCATGTCCTTCCCAATGGTAACGAAGGCGGTGGCTAGGGGCGCTTGCCTGATGTCCTGTCCGGTGGAGTGTACCTGGTCGTAGAAGGTGAAGCGCCGATCGGGCGGCAACCCGCAGAGGCCCAGGAGCCGTGTGGTCCCGTTGCGGTACACTACCATTTGCTTGTCCGTATCGTCCTCAATGTAGGCCACGGCGTCAACGTGGTCCAGCCCTAGCTCCAGCAGGGTCACTGAAGCCTATATCATGCCTTGTGTATATATAGTATATATAGTATATATAGTATGTATGGTAAGTATGGTATGCGTAGGGTTAACGTACCTGGTAGTTGGTGAGCCCCGTGACCAGGGCTCCCGCGTCAATAAGCGCCAGGGGCCTGGCACTTGAGGTGGCCACGTACTGCAGAACCCAGCGCGGCGACCAGCTGGGCGCAATGTAGATGGCATCCAGCACGACAGCAGGGTCCGTTAGGATGCGCAGCATGTGCGAGTCGGAGCCGCGAGAGAACTCGCAACGCCCCATGTCGGCGGGAAGCAGGGCGGAGGGCGTGCCCGAGAAGCCCAGGCGCACCCGGAAGAGGATGGAGCTGGCCAGTTCTTGGGCTGTGGCCGTGAGTTGTTTGGTGGCGTGGCGCATCGTCATGGGGAAGACGACGTGGTGCAGGTAGTACCTGATCACGAGCGGCGAGTTGCGAAGCAGCTCGTAGCCCAGCTCTACGTGCTCCCTGTCTTCTATGTTGAAGAGGTCCAGCCCTGCAAAGGGCAGCTGGCATGGGGGAGGGGGGCCGTCGCCCCGCCCACCCGCGATCCACTGCCGGAAGAGGAAGTAGGCAGGGCGCAGGCGGGGGGGGCCGGGCTGGGAGGAGAAGTCCTGCAGCAGCCGCTGCACGGCGGCGTAAAAGTCCGCGGGCCGCAGGCCCTGGAAGCGGTAGGCGAGGACGGTAAGTCCGATCAGCACGTCCGGGTGTGAGAACTCGGAGTTCTTCGAGGGCGTGTCCTTTCCCACGAAGGGCACGGCCAGGAGGCAGCGAGAGTTGGAGCACTGCGCGCTGGAGGCATAGGCGTCGAGCTGGGCGGGGGAGAGGAGCCCGTACGAGACGCGGTTGACCTTCCCCAAAATGTGAGGCAGGTAGGCCTGCAGCCAGCGGTCCACCAAGGCCCAGGGCCCGCTCGGCGACTCGGGGGCCGGCGATGCGGGCAGCCCGTAGGAGGTCAGGGCCAGGGCTGCCCACTCGTAGAGGACCGGCAGGAGCTCCGCGCGGTAGAAGCCCGCGTTGAGGACGGCCACGTGAGGGCAGGCGGCGAGGGCGAACTCGCCGACCCCGCGGGCGATCACGAGGCGGAGCCTGGCGATAACCTCCCGCCCCCGTAGGGAGCGGCAGGCGGCTTTAGCCACCGCGGGTAACTCCAGGGAGCCGGCGGCACCGCTGCAGAAGAGGAACCCCTCTATCAGGTGCCACGGGAGGTACCAACGGAAGGGCACCTTCTCGTCCACGTTGTGCTCCGCGTCCGGGAGCGGCAGCTTGGGGCCTACCGGCCAGTGCAGCTCGCTCTTCAGGGGGTGGAGCAGCTGGTCCACCTCGTCCATTATCAGAACGGCGTCCGAGAAGTGCCGCAGGATCGAGATGCAGCAGGCCAGCTCGGTGGTCTCGGCACCGCGTCCAGCGCCAGCGCCCGCGAGCTCCAGCGCCTTGAGGAAGAGCGACTTAATCGACAGGGGCGTGGTCAGCACTAGTGAGCCGGATGACCGCGTCTGGGCGAACCTGGACGCCAGCTCTGGCGTCACCTTGTCGTAACGCGTCAGCAGGAAGGTGAAGACGCCCTTGTTGGTTATAGAAGAGAACTTCTGCTGGAAGGTGTTGCGGGTGAACTCCAGCAGAGACTGCGGAGATACGTGCACCACGAGCCGCTCCCCGTCCGCCAGGCACATCGAGAGCAGCGGGGACACCACGCTCGTCTTGCCCTGGCCCATCATCAGCTGGTGGCAGAGCGACTCGCCCCTGTGCACCTTCGCGACAAGCTTCCGTACCAGCTCGACCTGATTTTCGCGCAGGATCAGATTATGCGCGAACTCAAACGACAGGAAGCGCGCATCCAGTACGCACGCGCCGCTGGACTGCGTCACGTAGTGCCTGCGCGTGGTCAGTGTGTCTGCCAGGGTCCGCGCCGACGCGAGGACCGAGGGCGCGTGGGATGCGCAGCTCGCCGCCACGCGCAGCTCCGCCAGCAGGTGCCGTAGCTGCGACATCGCCCGCAGCACGAGCGCCCGCCTGTTCACGGTCAGCATCACCAGCGCCACGCAGGTCAGGACCTCGCCAGCCCCTTCCGCGCCCAGGCGGGGGTTGGCCATCAGCAACCGGCTCACGCGCCCGCTGTCAATGGTCAGCTCCGCCAACTCGGAGAATTTGAGGGTCTTGCGCGCCCTGCAGCACTCAGCCAGCCTGTCCGTCAGCGCGGCTTCGCCCGCGCTGCGGAGCGAAATTTTTTTGATAAGCGCATTCTGCAGGGCGAAATCGTCCCGGAGGGCCTGCAGCAGCTCGTTCTTTATGTGCTGCAGCCTCGCTACGCAAGCTCCAAGCAGGTTCGCCTCGGTGAAGAGCACCCCCACGACAGACTCCTCAAACCCCACCAGCTCCACGACAGTCCGACTCCCCGTCTGTTCGTCGGGGGCGAATGGGCCCCCCACCACGGGCCGCCCGCGGCAGGCGCGGTCAATGCCCGCCAACGCCTGCCTGTACCCTTCCAGCGAGAGCCGCTGCGTGCGCCGCACGGTGGCGTCCCTCGCCAGCGCCTCTAGGGGGCAGACTACGCAGCCACGCAGGAACTGCTCCGCCCCCTCCAGTCCCGGCCCCGCTATACGCCAGCGCTCCAGCCCGTCCGCCGGCTCAGCCGGCGGCGGGCCCGTGCCAGGGGCGGGCGCAAAGTCCGAGCAGCGGAAGAGGCTCCCGAGCGACTCCTCGGCGATGTCGCGGTACGCCCGGCCTACGGCGCCCCGGGTGCCTACAAACGAGCTTCCCGTGTCAGCGCTGGACGCCACACCCGCGGTCTTCTCCTTCAGCTCCGCGATGAAGCGTATAAGCGGCGAGGGGCTCCGGAACGGCAGCAGCCCGCCTATCCCCTTCTTCCGGACCTGCGGAGCGACGGGCAGCCCCGATGCGGCCAGGCTCCGGTTCCCAGCCATCAGCCCCAGCAGGTTGAACAGAAAGGCGCCCTCCTTCGCGCCCAGCGCCCCAGACATTGAGTCCGTAAATATCAAGTGGTAGAAGAGGACCACACCCCAGTAGTACCCCTCGTCCTCCTCGGACCCGACGGGCGACCGGAACTGCCCGGTCATCAGCTGGTACAGGATCAGCATGTCCGCGACGGAGATGCCGCGCTGCAGCATCTTGTCGTATGTCGAGAGGCACTCGTGCCCGCTCAACGCGTCCTCCTGCCGCTTGACCCTAAACGTGGACAGAAAAGACGTGTCCAGCGGGTAGGAGTGGGACAGGTGGAACTCGGGCATCGCCGAGCAGCCGGACAGCGCGCGCAGCGTGCTCTTAGGCGGGGGGCACTGGAAGGGCCGCCCCGTCAGCCGGGACTTGTGCAGCCCCATTGCGTCGCTGCAGGGCGCGCTCTCGATCAGCTGCAGCTCTTCCTTCCCGGAAAACGTGCAGTCCGCATCCATCAGCTGCCGCGTCGCGAAGTACCGCTCCACGGTAAAGCCGGAGGCGGGCCCAAACACGCCCAGGCGCACCAGCAACAGCTGCACCTTCAGAAAGTCCGGGTGCGGGGTGTTCAGCGAGTTGAACGCCGATATGGCGGAAATCCACGCCAGCGAGGCTGGGTCCCCGCAGTCTACCGAAAGCCCCGGAATCATTCGGCAGGCCTGGGCGTACTGCTGCCCCAGCAGCCGCAGCAGCAGCAGCCACAGGTCCGCCTGTGGGCCCGGGCTCGAGAGAAACGCCCGCGAGGCGTGCAGCCCGAATATGAAGTAGCGCGACGACTTGGTGGCCTCCAGGTAGGCGGGGTCGTGGTAGTCCCAGACCACCAGCGGCGAAAGCAGCCGCGCCAGCTGCGAGGGCGCGCCGTCGGCCTCCATGCGCGGCTCCGAGTTCCAGGCAACGACCGGCCGGGCGATGCAGGACAGCAACACCTTGACGCAGTTTTCCTCGTCCTGCAGGATCACACTCTTCGCCAGGCCCTCTAGCAGCCCCCGCCCCGTGCCCCCGCACATGACGCAGCCCGGGTGGCTGTACACACCCGCGTCGGCGCCGTCGAGCCTGTCCCAGTACGCCTCGGACAGGGGCGCGTCACACGCCCCCGTCGTGTCTCCGCAGACGCAGCCGCAGTGCCGGCTGAAGGACCGGGACAGGTAAAGCCCCGCGTGCTCTTGGCAGTAGAAGCGGCCGTTCTCGAGCACGAAGGTGAGGCCCAGCCGGGGCAGTTCGAAGAGCGAGACGTCTGCAGCCGCCTCCCCCCACGCGAGGAGGTGGGAGAGGGCCTCGAGCTCCATGAGCGCCCTCGCCGCCCAAGAGTGCTTGAAGTTGCCGTCCGCGTAACGCGCGACGTCGACCAGGCTCAGAGTCGCGTCCCTGCCCCTCAGCGCGCAGCGTCTGGTCACGCGCCAGAGCGCATGTTCCGGACCCGGACCCAGAGCTGAAGGGGCAGGGGCAGGGGCATAGGCCACCTCGATCGCCCCCGCGGCCTCGGAGCCGCGCTTGGGGTGGCCCACCAAAAGGGTGGTCTCACTTTTGGGTCCATCGCCCCCGACTGGCCTCCAAAAACTGTAGGTCTCCGTCAGGTGGTGCGGGAGGTAGCCCCTGAGCAGCGGCGGGTCTGCGTAGAGCAGCCCTCCATCGCGCAGCAGCGCGATGGAGCTGCCGTCGTGGCTGGGCGCGAGGAGCTCCATGTAGAGCCATCGCTCGCCGCTCGCCAGGTCCAGGCCCAGGGCGCCCGCGGCTAGCGAGCGCGACGGGTCGCGCTGGCCCCAGCCCTCCGCGGCCAGGACGCGGCAGGTCCGGCCTCCCCACTCGAGCAGCTGCCAGGCGCGCCACGCCCACGCGTCCTGCCCACCCCCAAACTCGACGACAAAGTCCTGGTCCTGCGTTCCGCCCGTCCCGCCCGTACCTCCCTTCGCGTCGGTCTCTTCCTTCTCCGCGCTATCCGTGCCAATATCCTCCTCGGACTCGCTCTCCAGGGCCAGCGTCCAGCGCAGGCCCGTGGCGCGCTCCAGATGGGCGAATGCCCTGCGCCTGATCTGCTTCTTCAGACCTTCCTCGGCCTTTCGCGGGTCCTCCCACAGCGCCTGCGCCACCTCCATCGCCTTGTTGGTGGCGGAGCTCGTGATGTTTACGAGGTTGTTGTAGACCCTGGCAGCGGTGGACGCCATGGAGGGGGGCGCGAACTTGTCCGAGTGGTCTGACAGCCCCAATTCTTCTGGCGTGTGTGTGCGGTGCGAAGCTAATCTGCCCCTGACCCTGACGGCGCCCGCGCCCCACTCGGGCGCGGGGGCCGTCACCTGGTGCGACAGGAACACGCGCAGGAGCAGCGCGTGTCCCCCCTCCGGCAGGGCAGGCAGTCCCTGCCCGGCCGGGGGTGCGCTGGCGCCATGCGCCCCGCGGTAGATCACGAGGTCGTGGTTTATGCCCTTCCCGAGCAGCCGCAGCCAGGTGCGGTTTTGTGCGATCGATATGACGGAGCACTGCATTGGGTTTTTGGAGGACACGCGGCCAAAGTTGTCCGTGAAGCTCGCAAAGTTGTTCACCCACTCCGGAACCAGTCTTATTTTCGAGTCTCCCACCAAAAGTGTCATGAAGTCAAGGTCTATTTGGATGGAGGATAGCTTGTTGGATTCGCATAGATAGTCGTAGTAAAATTGTCCGGGAAGCGACTTTATCACTTCTCTCCGTCCCTTTAACCGCATGGACAGTTTGCTCCACATCTTTTTCTTGTGTTTTATTACGCCCAGCGGGTCGTACTCGCCGCGGTGTTGGGATATGTTCAGGTATAGCCTAGAGCCTATGCTTATCCACCCGCCGCAGAGCCCCGTCCTGTCCCTGTCTCGCTCGAGCGTCACCACGCGCATTGAATCCGAAAGCCTCCTGCAGAGGTCTTCGCCGAGCACGTTGAACCTGTGGTCTTCGTGTCCGCCCGCGGTGGCGGGCAGCTGTCCTGCCCAGCGCAAGACTAGATCGGCCCGGACTCGTTGAAACAGCGCAAAGAGTTCGGACTCGGGCATGCCCAGCGCGGAGATTGACGCATCTACGTCGCCAAACTTGAAGTGGTTGAAGAGGAAGAGTAAGCATACTCCAATTTCGTCCACCGCCTTTTCGTATGCATTGCCATCTGTCACTTTACCGTTTTCCATGGCCGCCTGTACTCTCTTGTCCACCGCCGTGGAGGCGGCTATCGCAATGTGGGCCATGGCAGCACACGCCTCGGGTATCTTCATCTTCTCTATGCACTTATTGGCCCGCCTCCAGAGCACCTCCCGCCCCTCCGCCAGCAGGCGTGTAAGGGCGTCTATGAGGGGGCCGGTGCATCCTGCAAAGGAGATATCGTGGCGCAGCTGGCTGGCGTACCTGAGCACGTATGCGGTTAGTCTTGCGCAAAAGGGCAGCGAGGAGTTGGTGCTGAGCGGCGATGAAGCCTTGGATGACTCTAACACATGCGTGAAGATCCGTATTAGAGGCTTGAATATGGACTCTGGGGACCACTTCAACTCGTTGGCAAGCAGCCCTAACGCAGTGCCCAGGAGGCCCCGGTCCGTGGCCGGCACGCTGAAGGCGTGGGACTCTTGCCTTTCTCCACCCGGCTCGAACAGCGCAGACCACAGGGACTGCTGCACTGCGTGGTTGTCTAGCAGCGTTATCTTGGACTCGGTGTTGAAGAACCCGAGAACTAACGGTATCCGAACGTAGGGCGCCGTGAGGTACTGCAGAAACAATTCGACGTCGCGCGGCGCCATGGCGTTAGGGAACTGCACCGGCGAGGGCGGCAGGTAGAGGATGTCGGTCTCGCTGTCTGCGGCTAGCTTTGATAGCCGCGACGTGTCTGCCTCATCCGAGTTTGCCAACGCGGAGTTGGCCAGAAAAAATATAGGGTGGGCGCTCGAATTTGGCATGCGGTTCTTCCCCCCCCACCACTTCAAGTTCTTCAGCCAGTTCGAGTTGCCGGAGCTCTCCCCGGGCATCTTCACGTGGCTCCCGAACATCTTCACGCTCAAAAACGTCACGTCGTCGCTTCGCCTTACTATTCGACGCGAATCGATGTACTCGAGCCCCTGCAACGCCGATGATTTGGGGCTCTTATCGTGGGTGCTCTCCAGCTTGGTCGCCTTCACGTTGCCCTGGACGTCCCATTGGGGGGTCACATCGTACAGGCCGTAGCTTCCCACTGGGGTGTTGAAGAGCAGCGAGTCGGGAGAGTCGCTGCAGCAATAATATTTGGCAAAAAACGCAAGGTCACGGAGCTGGGACAGCTCGGGAAAAAAATTCGAGAACGCCTCGTCGCCGCCCACAAAATACTTTGCGTAGTCGCCTTCGAAGCCAAATGCTAGAGAAAGCTGCCCGACCAGCTCCTCGTCCCAAACGCCCATCCTGAGCCCCCCGTCGCCCTCCCTGCCCCATTCAAAAAGCAATCTTTCCTTCTTGCAGCGCGACAGCCACCTGCAAATCTTCGACCTGGCCATCGTTAGCGCGGGGTCGGAAAACACGTAATTCCCCGTGGCCTGGGAAAATCCAGGGATGTCCACGCTAAACTGGCCAATGCAGCCGCGAGCTGATCCCGAGTAAAAGTGCGCGAAGCACAGCGCGCTGCGGGGCCCTGCGGAGATGCGGCCGTCGCCCTCCAACTCCAGGGGACCCTTGTCTATACACGGCTTATCTGTATGCGGCGTCTCGCCGTCGCTATCAAAGTTGCCCATGCCCGCCCCGGCGGAAGTCACCTGCGCAGGCTCGCCTCCCCCCCGAGGCCTGTCAAATTCAGTGAGGATCTGGTGAGCCGTGGATAACATCGACGCCAGTATGATCGCCCTGTCCGCAAGCATGTGCTTGTTGTGTGCGATGCCGGCGCAGGCGATCAAAAAATATCTAGCCACCAAATGCAACAAAGCTATCGACTCCTTCATCGCGGCGTAGCTTGTGTCCGCGCAGTCCACAGGACCGAGCTCCAGGGTCACGTGCCTTATGAGGTAAAAGGCCCAGTTGGGGGCGAGGGGCGTTGCAACTCGCTGGTTGAACAATAGCAGGCATATCTGGGACGTCTTGCGCAACAGCACGCAGTACTCTTCCAGATTCGCGGGCCTTACCATCCCAACAGAGGACAGGTTGACCGGAAGGATCAAGGAGTGCCTAGCCTTGTCCCCTATCTCCGTAGATTCGCCCGTGAATAATCCTGCAAATTGCCATAGGCTGGAATCGCCAGTTGTGTCGTTATTTGCGCGCGCGAGCGCGGACGGAAAAAATTTTTCGCCCTCAGACAACACAAAAATGTCGTTTGCAAGCTTGAGGGATGCATTGCCCAACGCACTTATCATGTCCTTGGTCAACAGAGGCGACTCGGCTCCGTACTCGCTCAGCGCCGTAAACGCTATGTTTGCCAACAGTCGGGACGAGGCGCTCAGTAGGGGCGATAGCCGCCCGTCAACCGAGTCCATAGAACTGGAAGACTTAATGTCCTCTTTTACCTCAAATAGGAGTGATAGAAGCACAATCCACTTAGTGATGGAATAGGTGCTGGAACTGTCTTCCCCCTCAATGAGCTGATTGTCGAGCTGTAATTTTATCATAAACTCGAGACAGGCAAAGGCCGAGGACATGGGAGTGCCAGGGGAGTAATCCCGTGGCAGCGGGACCCATACGGAGGGCGTATCCGTAGCTCTTGTATTGTTCTTCTTGGAAATCAACTTACTGGTCTCAGACCAGTGGGAATAGTGCGGTTTGTCAGATAAATAGTGTACCAGAGTCTTGTACAATATGTCAAAATTGTCTTTGTTGGGATGGGCGCCTAGCCTGAAGAGGGAAAACCAAAAGGCGGGCTGGGTTAGACGCTCCAGCTTTACGCCCGTTACCGTCAGCACTGCATCCTGCAGCAGCCCGTCCTTGCCCAGCTTGCACTGGTGATACTCCCCTCCCCTTCCGTAACCAGCCACATTCACAATAGACAGGGCGTAGGTGCCAGCCGCTTTGTCTCCGCCAGGGGCCATGCCAAAGGCCACTAAGTTGGTTATTATTAGGACTGACCACTCGGGTGGACAGGCTGAGTGAATCCTTATGCAGAATGGCACAACCAGCCAATTCGCCCCTCCCTTAAGCCTCTCTATAAGCATTGTTATGTGGGAACATATTGGTGAGTAGTCTGGGCTTTGAGAGCCGAGTGCTTTTAGCGATGCTGTCAACATGATCCACTGGCCAGAATCTGCAGTTATTAGTCCAGAACAGGCAGTTCTAAATGCCTGTGCCATTTTTATGGGTAACTTTAGCCTCTTTGAAAATTCTGCAGAGTCTATGTTATTTACTACTCGAGAGAGGAAGCTGTAAGCGCGGGCAAATTCCGTACATGCCGAATATTCAGTGGGTGGAGTTATTACTCGAGGGGAAACACGCAAAAATAAATTACTCACTACCTCGGTTAGCCCACTCTCCCAGCTATATCCACCCCTGAATCCGCTCCCACCACTCATTGGCATCCCCACCAATACAACATACACACTGGCTCTGCCAACTAACCTAAATATTCATACTATGCATAGCTTATTAATCATGTGTTCATATTTACACCAACTTGATACTGTGCTTCGCATCAATCGATCATTCTTATGTGTTTAAAGGGGGATGGAAAATTACTAATATAATCCAAAAATTATCAATTGTAATTTTGCTTGAGTTTTAAATCTAAAATTATTAATAGCGAACAAACTAAACAACAGTGTACACTCTGAGTTGGTACATACTGGTAACATTGGGTTGATTTAATAATTGCATTGCATATGATTGAGTTAAATTCTATTTTTAAACATATATGCATGTCAGCATTTTTTCAATTCTAATCTAAATTTACTACCATAAATAAGGAATACTAGGACTAGCACATGTAGTTTTATTCATTTATTGGTGAGGAATACAGTTTAGTACCGAACTAAATTTTATAACGCGTGGTTTTTTGTTTAATGTTTTGTAGTTGTTACGTTTATATAGTCTCATTTATCATTAGTGTATTGGAAAATAAGTATGTGTACGCATCCAAAGATAATATGTAGATTTCGCTTGAATTATTAGATCCAATTGAATACGTCAATTTATTTGCACATAACTTCATTATGGAAGAAAAAGTAGATAAAGTTGAAGCGCCCACCGAATCCACATATTCGAAGTATGCACTTGTTTACTTAGAATTTCTGAATGGCTTATGAGCAAGCTAGAATCTTCGCTAAACGCACTGTATCTAGTTTCCGCAAGTGTAATAATACTATAACTCAGCGCGTGCAAAGCGATTTGGCTGAAAAAGCTGTAACTTTGAATGATAAAACTGGAGTATCGGATAAAAATTCAAAGCCTGACACTAGTGATGAACTGAGATTGAGTGATTTGGAGGATGTGTTCCAAAAACTATCGATCATAACCCCCCCAAAAGAACCCACAATTGTAAACGATTTTAATGTGAGTATACAAAGTGATATAGTTTATTGAAAAACTTGATACCGCTGAGAATAATAAACAATTATACGATCAACTAACAGTACCATTAATTGTTACATAGGTTGAGCATGAAAAGTTACTGAAAAAAAAAGATAAGCTGCTAGATACTGCTTTGAGTGGCTCCAAAGACAAATTTAATACTAATGTAAGTGTGGCCTTGTTAAGTTGTAATAATATGTACATTATACTATGAAAACTTCCATCATAATTTATTTATTCAGTTTGCTAAAATCCTTGAAAATGTAAGAAAGGAACGCATAGCTTGTGAAGAACATGAGAATGATTGCAAGGCCTATATTGCAACCACTAAATTGTTGAACGATATGTGCAACATTACTTGTGAAAGCTGCAATGATATGGGGGGTTAGTGTTGTTTTATTTAGAAAATAGCGAAATCGTACAGCCGAAGAGTATACATTCGGATATTGTTACTAGAGATGTTTCCAGTATTGTCTCTGGTAATAGCACAAGAGATGGTTTGTCCATTTAAAATGTTCCAGACTATTCTTTAATTATAACAAACTCACTATTAAATTGGCTATGGATTTGAACTCTATGTATCCAAATTCTAAACATGCGCTAATTGTTTATGATCGTTATTAATTAACCAAATAGTGTTGTGTCAATTTTTCATACTTTTCCCGGCCTTCATTATCTCATCCACAAGTAGAAGTTGCTGAGCAACAGTGGAAGCTATAGTCACCACTTGCCGTTTCACACAATAATTATCCCATATGCCTATATTGATAGCTCATGTACCTGCTATACTCGGGGAAATGTGTTCTCCAGTTTCCAAATCTATCCCCAATGGTCTTCCAGATTTCTTATGCAAGTCAATAATATTTAATACAATCTCCTTAGAGTCTAGCCCTGCATTATCTGCCAGGATTTTAGGGACGCATAATAAACTTTCGGCAAAAATAGATACGCCATACTTTAAACTTCCTTTCGTTTGTCTTGATAGGTCCATTAGTTTGGAATAAGCGGCAATTTCAAAAGCACCAGCGCCAGGTACAACTTTTCCATCTAACAAAGAATTATTTACCGCTCTTACACCATCTCTTATCGCATCCTTGATCTGCCATTAAGTTTAAAATACCTGAGTAATGGAATACTCATTTGGAGCTTTGATTAGGATTGTGCAGCTGGAAGGATTTTTAACCCCTTCAACAAAAGTATATTTGTCCTCTCCTAGCATCTCCTCATAAACCATTTCTGCAAATCCCAAATCTTCCTTTGTCAAATTTTCTACGCTGTTGCATGCATTGCCACCACAACACAAAGTTAATCGTTCCATATTTCTCCTTTTGATCTAGATAATTTAACAACTTACACGTCTCAAAGCAATGATACCTTCCTTTGCCAGCATGTCTAAAGCAATTGGATCGATGCCTTTGTGGTTTAATACGACAAATGATGTGTTATCGTCACATACTTTGCGTTTTAGCTCAAGAATCTTTTCAACCTTTTCATCGGTAAATTTTCGCTCTGAAGTAACCAATTTATCACGCTGTTGTGCATTGGAGTAGAAGAAACCAGAAAAAACTTCGGATTTTTCATATTCTAGAGAACAATTTAAGGTGAGAATGTATGCATTTTTAACCATTTTTGGCATATCGGGATGTCTGGCACCATGGTCAAACACCATTCCTCTTATCAACTTAGTTTCAGTACTTAATTTATGCTTCATTTGTAAAATCTCCAACATGAATAGATCAATTAATTGACCAGGACGATATATAAGTTTGATTGCCTCCATAATTTGTGATGTCACTACATCTGCTAACTTAAGGTTTATCTTAGTTCTTATAGAAGTTTTCGCGACGCATTCTAACATTTCCCAATCCGTTCTACCGCCGTTAGTAGTCTCCAATGGCACATCCACCGAAATTTCATCTAGAACCTTAAGAACCTCTTCCCTTGCTATATCAAATCCATCACAAATGAATTTAGGGTGGACATTTTCATACAAGATATTTTCTTCACTATTCTTTAATAGGCACGATGCTAACAACACATTGCTTGTGGTACCATCACCTGTTATCTCATCCATTGCTGTAGCAGCGCGGCACAAAATTGTAGCTGTTGGATGTCTTATCATCATTTCATTCAATAAAACATTGCCATCCTTGGTTATCTTTATTGAGCCTAAATTAGTGTTGTTATTTAGTTTTTAAAATGTATAAAGTAATTACATAAATTTAGTATATGCAATTTGCTTGAATAAAATGAAATATAGTTATACCTGAACCACTGACTAGCATTTTGAATGTACCCTTGGGTCCCAAATTTGATTTCAATATATCATACAATCCTTTAGCAGCGGAAATTGTAGTTAGCAAGGCCGCGCTGGAACGGATTGTATCCGCTTTACTGTTTAATATATTTACTGCCATTGTGAACCAATATACTAATAGTTCTAACAGTAGGAGAGCTATGTGAAAATGGGGAAGATATATGTCATGGAGGTATTATAATCGATCTGTTAAAAAGTACTTTTCAACCTTCCCCAAGGTAATCTTGCACGATAAACCAATAAAACCCATTGTGACTAAGAATGTCAACACAACTACACTTGGTACTAACCAATGCTCTAAAGTATCCGATACGGGTAGTGGCAGAAAAAATGATACTTTCTATGGAATCTTATTAGATGGCAAACTTTTACATACACCAAAGGGAAAAGTTTTTAGTTGCAGTAACAAATTTTTACTACCTTTATTAGTAAATGAATGGAACGGAGTTTTAGGTAAATTACATCGATTCCGATCTTTGCCCATTACTTATTGTTTATCATCTCACATCGATAATAAAGATGTTTCTAATGTCAAATTGTTAAATTATTTTGAGCATGATACCCTAAAGTATCTGCCATTCTTATCTAATATAACATATCATTCCAATGTGCCTAACACTGACAATTACTATCCCTTGAAATTCGAATTTCTAAAATCAATTTCTAAATTTTCATTTGAAGAATACTCTACAATAGCATTATCGCAATATTTAAACTGTCTGTCTTTCCAAACTACAACACTATCAAGTGATGTTTCTAAATATATAGATAAATTAACATCACTTGATAGGGTTGTTATGGAAATGTTATCTGATGAATATAAATCATTCATACTGGCATCTAGTGTGCTTCAAGAAGCCATTTCCCCTGAAATCGCTCTAAGGTTATCTAGAATTGAAGAAACTTATCAAAAGTCAACTTCAATCAAAAATGTAGAGAATGTCGATTCAGTAGGTAATTTGCAACTTTGGTTAGAGCATTGGCAAGAAGAAGAACTCGACATTTTGCGCTTCGTTAAAGGCGTTTTTGTTTGTGCGAATTCTAGAACTTTGGAATAGCAGCATCTAAATTGTAATTCTAATGCTATTTACTATTGGTCCTTGAATTAATTGTAAAAAGTATGGTTCTCTAGTGTGTTGTTTGATAGCTTATTGTTATTTGTATATTTATGAATCGTTATTAGATATCACCTAAATGTGTTTAATATTTTTCTGTTAAATAAATAGTAAATGGGAAATACTAAAATAAGAATTGTGGGTTGCTATAATACAGTCACAGTTTTGGCTAAGCCCCGAGGATAATCAGGATCAATCCCCCTTTCCATTGCGCAAAAGTATGCTAGTAATTGGAAAACAACCACTGCTGATAATGGTGTTGCATATCCTATGTCTTTAATTACAATAAATTCATCTGCAAAATCCTCAACCAATTCCTTCTTATCTGTAACACAAACAACATACGACCCTCTGGCCTTCAACTGCTCAGCAGCACATATAGGTACAGAATAATCTTCTTCAAATATTAGTGATATCGTTGGTGTTTTATCTTTACTGTTTATCATAGCCAAAGTCCCATGTTTCATTAAACCAGATTGTACAGCTTCTGCATGTAAGTATGGCACTTCCTTCAACTTCAGAGCGCCTTCCTTTGCTATAACAAAGTAAGCTCCTCTACCCAAAATAAACAATGAATTGCAAGTTTCACAGATAGTTGTTATTTGTTTGGCTAGTTTTTGAATCTTTTCTACTTGATTACATACTGAAGTGATACTAGTCGGTAGTAGTGATAGTGAGGATTCGAGCGCTGATGTTATTTTTTGGCTATCAGGCATAGATAATTGAGAAACAATTGATTGGATAAGTTTTAGGCCTGCAAAAGATTGACTGGTAAATGTTTTTGTGGATGCAACTGACATTTCTCTTCCAGCATTTAAGCATAATGGGTAATTTGTTATTTGAGCCAAATAACTATTACAATCGTTTACTATTGATATGGTTATTGATTTTGGTGAAATTGTCTTTAATAAATTAAATGAATGTATAGTATCCAATGTCTCTCCAGACTGAGATAAGTATATGATAAATTTAGGACTGCCATAAAATTCCATAGCAGACTCCTTAGTCATCTCACTGGTATCAACAACATACACTTTGAATGTATTTTTAGCTGATTTATGTATTAATAATTTCATAATATAAGCAATAAAATGGGCAGAATGGAGTGATGATCCACAACCAGCGAATATAAAATCGAATTTTCCAATCCCAGGCTCATTACTAATACTTTGCAGAATAGAATTAAAATTTTGATTGTTAAATAAGTCTTGTAGCCTTTTTGGTTGCTCATAAATTTCTTTTTCAATCCAGTATTTGTATGGAGATGGTGAGGTTTCAAATTTTGGATTGTTTATTTGATATACTGGCCCAGTTGAAAACAGCTTATCCATAGTTGCATCATCCAATTTCATTGTAGTATTATCACTTAGCGGCACATATTTATCTACTCCGCTTCCAAAAGCAATTACTTCCGATGCAACGATTACTCCGTTATCATCATTTCTTTTTCCAATCAACAAAGGTGACTCCTTTCTGGAAACTATGAGATAAGGTAAAGCGGTTGATGCTATAACAAATGCCCAGGTGCCATCCAGCTTCTTTATCGTGCTATTAATGGCATCTTCCAATTCCAACCCTGAATCCATTTCCATTCCTATTAGATGTGCCACTGCTTCTGAATCTGATTCAGGTAACTTTATTTTGGGAAAAAGTGGTGAACATTTTAAATGTTCAAATAACCAATGTGAATTGTATATTGTACCATTGTGGGCTAGTGCAATACGATTCTTATAATCACTATGCGGATGAGCATTTTTATCGTTCAACCCACCTACGGTTGCCCATCTTGTATGTCCAATGCCAGTTCTGGATTTTAAGTGATTGTTGGATGCCAAATCCTTTAATCTAGATAGACATTCAATGGGATTAGATTGTTTGTTAGGTACTGATGAATTGCCTGAGCATTTGGTAATTACCAATGAACCATCATCTTTTCTAGTTGCAATACCGCAAGAATCGTATCCTCGATGTTGCAAGTATTCAATACCTTGATATAGATAAACCTGAACATCATCAAATCCTGATGCTCCTACTATTCCACAGCATTCCGTTCTAGGTATTAAACTTCTTAATCTAATCCAAGGAGATACTGTTGAATATAAATTTGTAGATAAGCATCTAATGTAATTTAATACACCGCCTTTTCTATTTTCATCCATTTCAATTTCCCATAAAAAATGGTTAAATTATGGGTTTAATGGACAATAAATTAATAGGTGACAATAAATATTATGATTATATTTATAATTTGTAGAACGGTAAGTTATATGTGCTCTGATTATATAAAAATTTAATGGTGGTCGGATTTTTTGAAAATTCTAGATTGTGTTAATATTATAAAATAATGATTTTATGTATTTGATTGGTGTATTTTTATTTTTAAGTTACTGATTGGGCTCCTACTATTATATACTTTTATATATTAAATGTCCGAGGAAATTGCCATTTTTCCTCCCCCTTATAATATTTGATGCATGGTCAATTATGATATAGATGTAGAATTTACTGCTAATATTTTTTTAAACAGATATTTTATAGCTAGTGAGTCCCCATCCCATCTTGGCATCCATAAGGATTATACACACTAGGCACTGTAGACGTAAATATTCCTACATTTTTATAAATTTAAATACACCAAACAAATTTCTACTATATTGCTATGTATAATGGATTTGACTGTTCAAATTCTTCCAATTTTTATCATCTATATGGATTCAATATTTAGCTAGTTCTGGAGTAAAATTTGGGGATTAGTATTTGTGAGCATGTATTATTTTTATAATCAATTAGAATAGGATTACTAAATTAAGTTTAATAGATTTTTTGGTAATTATTGGATTTATGTACTAAAAGTAGTCGACAATTGGGCAAGTACTATTTTGAGTGTTCTTGTGATGGTGTTTCCGTGAACTAATATTCTAGATTCAATTCTAAATTTATTTTGATATTTATAAATGTTTATGTATTTTATATCGGGTGATTCAGCTTCGCATTTTGTGGTTTAACTGTTTCTATTTGAACTCTTGAGTACTAACAAATTGTGTTATATGATACAGACATTCATCGTCCATACTTAATATGGATAAATCCATTAGTTATATTGATTTTAAAGAGGCTTATGAATTAGATAAGCGGTTGATGTCTCCCGAATTTGGATATACTTTGGAACAAGTATGACATGTTTCATATCAGTTAATGGAATTAGCCGGGTATTCTGTTTCTAAATGCATTCACCATATAACACAAAAATATAAACCTGCAAATAAACTTTTAATCATTTGTGGGCCAGGTGGAAATATATTTATTTAGGAAATAACGGGGGTGATGGTCTCGTTGCTGCTAGGCATTTAACCTGTTTCGGGTTTTATGTTAAAGTTTTTTATCCAAAACTGGGGAAAAAAACTCTTTTTAATAATTTAACTATGCAATTGAGATCATACAATGTAGAAATTTGCGATAATTTAAATGAAAATGGTAATTATGCTGTTTTATTTAGAATATGATGATTTTGATTTGATAATCGATGCTATTTTTGGATTTGGATTGAAAGGTGAAGTAAGAGAACCTTACAATACAATATTGCGCAATCTTTCTAAGTATACTAATAAAATCATTTCAATAGATGTGCCCTCTGGACCATATTTAGATGCTGACAAGTCTAATGCAAATGTTAATGGTTCAAAAAATTTTCCCTGTAATATATCATTATGTGTGCCAAAAAATTGTGTGAAAAATTTCAGTGGATTACATTTTTTGGCCGGTCGATTCCTGCCTCCTACAGTAAAAGACGTGGTGCTTCCTACGTATACTGATACTAATGAATTTGCCCTATTGAATAAAAATCAATGATTTGCTTATCGTTTATAAAGTAGATACAATAGTTAATTATTTAATGATGCTATAAATATCTTCATAACATGATATGATATAATATCCTATGATACAATTGACCAATGCTCCTATTTTATATCAAGGAAGATACTTACCGTTCATTCCATCACAATTTGTCACAGAAACTATTAATTTTTTTTCAGATCGGCAGAAAATTAGTGAATTGTTAGACCTAATTTGCAGTCCACTTAAGCCAAACGACACATTAACTGATAGGAGGGAGTACCAGCGACACTTCGAGGCATATCAGTATATTAGACAAGTAAGCTAATAGGTGTATTTAGTTATATAGAAAGAAATTTGACCAGCATGAATTTAATGCCGCTAATTGTATGTGGAAGGCTTTGAGAAGTCTCCCCGCTAGTTTATATCAGGAGGCGGCACAGTCTGAAACGGAATTTATGCCTAAAGAATTGGTATTCAATAATTGTTACAGAGATGATATTCTTAATTCTCTGACGGATTATGAACGGGAAAAGTTTGACAATTATTCCATAATAAATCACTTGCGCTTCCCTCATTTAGATATCAAAAGGAAGTGTCCTGGTTTATTTTGGATTAAAGAATCTAAAGCGGTATCAAAGCAGAAACAAGCTTTGTTGGCTAAAAAACTTAAGGTGAAGTAAATTTGGTATTAAACATTTGCAGTGCGAATGTTATTATTATTTGTTCTGATTATTCAAATTTCTGAAGGTTTTCTTTTGAAAGTTTGTGAAAAGAATATATTCAAAATGGAATCGCTTGCCAAGTTCGGAATATCGCAGTATACAACCAGAAGGCCATTGAAAAGAATTAATGGGGTTATTAAATATCTCTCTAGTGACTTTCAGGTTAACGAAATAGATTTATCTGGAAACGTGCTAACAAGTGAGGATTTTATTGATATTGATAAAATCGAACAGAGTATAAATAGGGCAAAATCGTATATTCTAGGTCACGATGTATTTAAGTCGACCGATTGGATTAACAATATTTTGGAATCGGGTATATTTACCGTAAATGATCAAGAAGCAATAATTAAATTGATTCAGCAATTATCCGACATATTTAATAATAGGAATGGTGTAGAATTGACACAATTCCCCTGCGCCATACTGAAAGGTGATGAAAATATTCTCAATATGAAGAGTTACCGAAAGGATATTCATGATTTTGTTCGCAAAAAATTCCCCTTCCTCAATTCAACTGCCGTAACTAGTGAAATTGCTCGTCAATTTCAACATTTATCCAATAATCAAAGTTTTGATGTAGATGTTGATGAAGAAAATGGCAATTTAGCAATAAAATATTTATTATTGTTCCCACATAAAATGTGTTTGGATAGCTTAAACTTAAAAATGTCGTCGGAAATACAACAACTAAATGCAGAACTTCCATTTTCCAACGAACGAAAGGAATGTTTGATACTAGGTGAAATGGCGACGGGGGTTGAAGTTGAAAATGTAGAACTAGTAAAGGATAAGTGTTCGAAGAAACCCTATTATATAACATTTAATCTTTCAAAGATAAATAAAGATACAAGTGAAGTTGTTGAAATGCTTTGTAAATGTCTAAAAAAATCTAGTAAAGAAGTTTCATTTGCGGGAACAAAAGATAAGCGTGCCATCACTGTGCAACAATTTTGTATCAAACAAACAAGACTGGAACAGCTACTATTGTGTATGACTTATAAGGGTTGGGATAAAAACGTGTTTCTATCCAAATTTAAATATACAAGAGAAAAGGTTGGTATTGGGGATTTGTTTGGTAACGAATTTAAAATCGCAATAAGAGGAATTCATACTTCCGACATTGGCCACTTTGTGGAATGCTTTGACAATTTGAATGAAAATGGATTTATTAATTATTTTGGGATGCAAAGATTTGGTACTTTCAAAGTCAAAACGCACATGATAGGGGCCGCAATTTTAGCTTGTGAATATGAACAGGCAATAAGACTCATTTTAGGTGATGTAAATCTGGCTCAAAAGTTTCCATCTTTCATACATCACGGCCTAGATCTAGACATTGAATATTTGAAAAACGGTGATATTGATAAAACAATAAAAACGCTACCGCATCACATGTACATTGAAAAGAATATATTAATGAATCTGAAACGTAATTGTACATTTAAACAGTGTCTGGAAAGGATGCCAAGGAATACTTTAACAATGTACATCCACGCTGCACAGAGTCTAATATTCAATTTCATCGCATCTAAAAGGATTGAAATGGGATATAAACCAATGATTGGTGATTTAGTTCTGCAGCCAAATTCCACTGACGAGGTGAAAGTGTTGGAAAGTGAAGAAGAGTGTAGTATGTATAGGATTACCGATATTGTCATACCACTGCCCGGGGATTCAGTGACATATCCACCAAATCTGAATAATGATTATGAAAAGATTTCTTTGGAACAGTTAGGTACCAATTTTAATACCACCGCGCCAATGTTTCAGATGAGAGGATCCTACAGGCACTTAATTGTCAAACCAATTGGTTTAGAATATTACATTACAGATAAACTGAATGCGCATGATCAGATAATCTTAGACTCTGAAATAGACCGTCATTCTATCAAACGCAAGAGGACTCACAGGGCGTTAGTAGATAACCAGGATCTGGAAGGCAAAGTTGCCATTGTCTTATCTTGTAGATTGCGAAAATCATCATACATGACTATGGCTCTAAGGGAAATATTTGAGTTGAATTCTTGACTCTCTTAAGAAACGAACTTGCTTTAAAATTTTGTTAATATATTTAGTTATTGTCGCCAATTATGAAGTCAATTATGTAAATAGTAATTTGATTATAAATGATCGCGATTATAGTACTAATAGTGTTGTTAGTGATAATATACTAAAGGAGAATAATACGGGGAAAGAAACAATTTCATTAGCGAATAAAATATAGTGTGGACACTCAGTTAACGTGTTCCATGGATGGGGGATGAAAATGTTCCCTCATTGTCTGTATGCGAAATTCGCACTCATTTGGGCATGAAATTGGCATTTATAGGAATATTAAGAGTTTCCAAGGATTTAGAGGGGCCGATATTCTTAGCGCGCCGTTTCAATTCCACCCAGTAACTATATCACTAAATATAGTATACCATTTTTTAAACGAAATGCCGTCAGTGATTTTGCAAATTTTTCGGCAAGATATGTTGCATCGAGAGTATCAAATTAATTTATATAGATTGGAGAGAGTGAAAAGATGGTTTTGCAGGAGGGTGGGGCCAAGTTGTACTCTCTAAAATGGGATAATGGCCTATGTATTGTCTGTCTAACTGGACAAGAATATCCTGATAGGTAAACAGAATTTCATCCCAGAGTTGCATTCACACTTGCTCACGTTGTGTATGCTGAGTTTATTAAACTTTATTCTTCCACATGGCAAACACAAATGACTGATATAAAATTGAAGTTCCCTGATCTGAAGGAAATTATGAATAAGTATAACAAACCAGAAGATATCGATGCTCTCACTATGACTGAATATAAAGTTAGTCAAACCTTGAAGATCGTTAGGAGCACTGTTGCTGATATTCTAAGGAGTGGAGAAAATCTGGAATCTCTAGTAGATCGCAGCAAAGATTTATCTCGTAAGTGATTCTTCAATTCAGTTCAGACTAAAAAAATCTTTAAACGCAGTAAGGCTTTGAAGCGGAACGCTTGTTGTGCCCTCATGTAACGTTCTGCTATATATGAATATCAATATCAGCACTGGCGATTGTTTTAGCATAACTGCTATTGTATAATAATTTGTTATTACGTTTCTAGTAGCAGCATTCTAATATATCTAAAATTACATTGTTATAAATAACAAATATTTGCAATAGTTTGTCTAATCATATCTTCCAATTGCCTAGACAATTCCACACAATTATTTGACTCTACAAATACTCTGATGCAACTTTCAGTTCCGGATAATCTAATCAAGAATCTGCTTTTGTGGTGGCCTGAGAAGATATGATTCCCATATCGTACAATTTTTGGTAGTAAATTCATGAAATTATTTCGATATATGTTATCCAAAGGTAATTGCGATAGAATAAATGGGATTGGTTTGTAAAATTCTAGCCATTCATCGATACTTAAGTTTAACATACATAAACACGCTTCCACCATTAAACAATTTGAAACCGAATCTCCCATTGCTATATTGGAAATGTTTGACAAGTAAAATAACTAAGTAAGTGAAATTGTACCTCGCTTGGTACATTAGCTGTGTTAACAATCAATTCCCCGTGTCCATTAGATTCATATAATATAGCAATGTCAAATCCATTAATAGCTCGTTTCAAATGCTTAACTCCACACTCTGTGTATATATGCCTGCATTTGATATTTATAGGTAATTTATCAAATATATCAAATATGAAATTAGTGGATGATATATTTGAATACTGTGTTTGTGCTATCCCGATTGTTAATTCATCGGTGTTATAATTTGAAAGTATGTTGGCAATGCATTTGATAATTAAACAAAGAATGTAATCTCCATCTGCAATTTTAGGTAAATCATCTGCAATATAATAAATTAATCTATCAGCATCTCCATCAAATGATACACATCTATATCCTCTAAGTATATTTATTTTATTCACTGAATCTGTAAAAACTTACAAATTTCACGAGGCAACTTCTTTGACATTACATAATTAGATCCACATTCATCATTTATAGGTTTCAAATGATCACAATGGTAAAATTGTGTAGATATTCCTAGTTTGATTAGTGAATTTTTAAGGAATTCAGTCTTTGTAGAAAATGATCCCTGTGCAGTGTCTATTATCAATATACCCCTGTCCAAATTATTATTTATGTGAGTTTGTTTTATATTAGTAATTAGCAGGTCCCAATTATTTGAAAGATTTTTATAATAATCTTCCTGATCTACCTTAGCAAATCTCACACACCAAGCTAATGTTGCAGTGCAAATTATTCCCATATCAATGAATTTTACTTTCCCAAAGACCTTTTCCCCATAATATATTCCTGAAATTAATATTTTGACAATCTCAGATCCGCTTTCCCTGTTATCTCTCCCAATCAATATCACCCTAGATGACATCATCAATAATTAATAATAATGAAAATTATCATTGATAGATACCTTTCTGAGTCATCTTTACTACATCTGATATTGTACTTTTCCATGTTATCAAACAAATATTGTTGAAAATCAGTTCTACAATTGACCAACTTTTCAAGTTCATTCTCCCAGAATTCATTAATTAAATATCCATCAGAACCAAACATTTTTATTCCATTATCTTTATATGGATTGTGTGATGCTGTAATAACGGTGCCGATGAATTTATTTTTTGAATTGTTTGTGTCTATATTGGAATTTGCGATTATAGCCAGTGCTATTCCACACCTGTATATTATAAAAGGGGGTAAATCTTCCAAATTCACGATTCCAGTATCTTGATTCCATGATTTCAGAGTTTTAGGGTCGTCAATTGTGAAGCGGAATCCGCTGGTACCATAGTGAATCTCATACGCATCCATGGTGGTGAAGTAACTATACTTACATTAAAATTATTTAGTTTCTCATCTAATACTTATATTCAATTATTTGAACCAATTTATAGTCAATTGACCATTTGTCATAGTTTACTAGTGATGAAATTTATTAAGGCATGCATATGGTGGTGGTTATTATTGAGTTAACTGGGGATGTACCGTAATCAATACGACACAGATTCCATTACTTGGTCCCCTCAAGGGCGACTTTTTCAAGTAGAGTATGCAATGGAAGCTGTTAAACAGGGTACATGTTGTGTTGGTGCCAAATCTGATACTCATGTGGTAAATATTTTTACATTCAGATTCTATGTGCATTTCGCCGTAGAGTTACAAAATTGGCTGCATATCATGAAAAAATGTTTAAAATTGACAATCACATTGGAACTGTTATGTCTGGAATAACAGCGGACGCGAAAGCTATGATGGATTTAATGAGGACAGAATGTCTAAGTTACAAATACACCTTCTCCAAATCCATTACCACATCTAAGCTAGTTGATATTATTTCGGAAAGTAGAAAAATATATATTTAGGATCCCAAAATAATACTCAAATTTCATCTAAAAGGCCTTTTGGTGTCGGCTTATTAATTGCCGGATTTGATAAAGATGGAGAGGGAGGATCTAAATTATTCGAAACCTGCCCATCAGGAGATGTGTACGAATATCACGTAGAAAATTAGTTTATTTAGGGCACTGCATTTGGATCTAGATGTCAAGCAGCGAAGACATATATGGAGAAGAATTATTCGAAATTTAAAAATGCATCTATTGATGAATTGATTACACATGCATTGGTAGCTTTGAAATCTTCCATACCATCTGATTGCAAGATGGAATGTGATAATATTAGTGTGGGTATTGTAGGAATTGATACAGAATGGAAAGGTAATTTTTTATACATTTAGTACTGAATCAAGACGAGATTGCCCCCTTTATCCTGAAGCTTGAAACTATCACTTAACAGTCCCCATTATAAGATGTTTTTTTCAAGGTCAAAACCGAAGTATTATCCTCAGATCATTTCTGGCGGATTCAATTTCTTTTTATTTTACATAGTTTCAGTTCTTTTCATTGAATTTTTTGAACAATATCTAAATTTTAGGCAGTTTTTAAACATCAAGTACCAGCTCAGTTTGTCTACTCTAGAGAGATCAAAATTGGCTAAGGGGAATCATTTGATTGAAAAGAAGTTATCTGATCAATCCTATTCGGCTAATTTGGAATATGCTAACGATAAAATTTTGTTCCAAATATTTAGTTCCCTTATCTCAACTATCGTATCTACATTATCAATAATCTACAATGTAGAACCCATGATATGGAATTTTTCACAATCACTTTATTACTCTGAATATAAGGCAGTAAGCATAATATATTATTTAGTCTTTAGTATTTGTGTCAATATTGGTCATTATTAACACTATTGTAGATGTTCCATTTGCTCTATATTCTGATTTTGTTTTGGAAGAAAAACATGGGTTTAATAAGAAAACTATTGGTTTATTTGTGAAGGATTTGTTTTTATCACTTATTGTTCAAGGCGTATTTGGTTTACCAGTTATGTTGGTCCTTATTTACCTTGAAAACACCGTTGGAGATAAATTCTATATCTATGTAAGATCAATTTCACACAGGCATTTGTATTCAGCATTGTGTTTTCACTAATAATGGTTAGTATCTATCCAAATGTTATTGCGCCTCTGTTTCACAAATTTACGCCCCTTGAAAATCAAGGGTTGTCAAGCAAAATATACGCCCTAGTAAGCTAGCTATTGATTTAGGCTAAAGAAAAGAATTTCCCACTCTATAAAATATTTCAAGTGGATGCATCTAAGAGAACTGGGCATTCCAATGCCTATTTTTATGGATTTTGGTGGTGTAAACGTCTGGTTCTATATGATACCATTTTGACTGAAACAGATGAACAAATTGTTGCTGTCGTTGGTAAGTTATTTATCTAATTTAGCCCATGAAATTGGACATTGGTGGTGTAATCATTTAGTGTATTTGATGTCTTTGGGTTGGGTTCAAATGTTTTCCATATTCTACTTCTACACGGCCTATAGACAAACTGATGCTATATTCAAATCATTCGGTTTCGAGGGATTGCGCGGTTTTGTTGTCTCTCTGACGCTATTTTTAAGAATTTATTCTCCCATTTCAACAATTATTGCATTTGTTATGAAATTTTTTTCCAGGAAATTTGAACATCAAGCAGATGCCTATGCTGTGGAGTGCGGAAAGGGTACAGATCTGAAATCAGCATTAGTGAACATTTTGTCCGCAAGCAAATCCCTATTCTTTCATGATCCATTGTATTCACTTTACAATTATACCCATCCAACACTAACTGAAAGATGTGATTATATCGATGAATTACAGAGGACAACTAAAAAGGGCAATAGGAAAGATGGCAAATTTGAATGATCCAAGGCTACAATTTTCTGATTTGTTTCTCAAAACTATACTTAGGACTAGTATACACAAACTAATTCATACTATAATTTTGTTAATTATGTTTAATCTTTTCTATTGCTTCCAAAATTAATTGCTAATATAAATTGTTTCTGCTCTTTTAGGTCTTCAATATCTGCGTTTTTCTCCAATAGTTTAGAAATGTCGCGGATGCCACTCATATTGGCTAATAATGAAGTTTTGAGGCTTCTAATTGCTTTAGTTGCCAAAGGAAACTTCTTCCAACGAGATGATTTAGATCACCGCTTTAAACGTATATGATAGAAGTATTTTATACATCACAAAATCATCCATCCATAACTAAATGATCCCTCATTTACCAGAAACTAGTTATTACACTGGAACATTTATTAGTCTCCTCGATCTTCTTGACTTTGAAATGTGTATTTTAAGTGTTTTTCGGCATAATTAATGCATTATTTTCAATGTAATGTTTAGCAAATTACTGCAAAGCGCTCCATAGCTATTATCAATACAACTATTTGTAATTGACGCATCTGCACTGTTTTTGCTATATAATGATCCAATCGCCTTCAATGACATATGATGTTCAGCAATGATAACGTAGATGCCAAATTGATTATGCAATAATTACAGTTCATTTCTGGACAATTGTTTTATCGAAATCAATATTGTCTTCCAATTTGAATTGGTATTTAGAGGTGGAAATAATAGATAATATGGTTGTATATCACTTGTTACAGTAGGCATGATCGAGCTTTCGATATTTCATTCAACGAAAACTCCACTTCTTCTGTAGATAATTGATCATTGACTCATTTGCAATTTTAGTAATAGTATAATGCTTATTAATAGGATTTAATTATATTTTACTGTATAATTGTGTTACCATATTGATGGAATATAGGTAATTTAGCGCATCAAGCATTTCTTGTCTCGATTGAGTTTCCAGTTGGTCTAAAATCTGAGGATTCAAGGTTATGCAAATTATTTTGCGATAATTCATCGTATTTTGGTAAATAGATGTTATAGGTATTGGTAATCCGTCAAACTTCACAACATATATTCTAAAACAATCTCTACAAGTGCCACGGGTTAACTGTTCACATGTAGTACCTTTGTTCTCATTGAACAATTACTAAATGGTAATTAGAACGGGTGAAATTATAAAAACTTTCATGAAATCTGAGTGGGTAATTTACATAACTATTTTTCATTTTGTTGTACCTAAATTAGCATTGTATTACCCTATAACAATGCTATATCCTCCAAAATTAAGTCTATCAATAATCACTAGTGAGATAGGAAAGTTTGTTCGCAGATTTAACATGTTAGTTGCAATTAATACGTTTATATGATGTCTGTGTCTAAATAATTTGTCGCTATGTCTATAAGAATCCAGAATTAATTTACTCAGATTAAGATTAACGTCAGAATTGTATAAATACAGAAATGTCATTTTTTATATATTATATAATTAATTTGCTTGATAGGAAGAATAATTTTTGAATTTGTAAACCTAATTGAATCTATGAGAAACTGTCCAAAACAGTCGCAAATATATTTATTTCGCTTTCTTATATGCCATTATTCGTCCAGACGACTTGAGGTTTGTTAATTTTTTGGCGAAAAAATAAGAACAATGCAAGCAATAGTAGCGGTTGTATAATGTTGTATATTTATTAAATACAATAAACTATTGTAAAAGTGTTTCTGTTTGAAATAGCATCTCTTATATTCAATCCCTTGGCTACTTTAAATGAAAGTGACCTTACCAGATACATATTGATATACATCACTTCCTACATAAAAATACTCATTTATTTTTAGATTCAGAAAGTTGTCATTACAGGAATGACTTGGAATAAGTTAGATAATGGACATAATTTATAAGATTGTAATCCAACAAATTAAATTCTCAAATTCTGTTTGAAAAGTAATACTTAAGTTAAAACTAATTCCGACTTAAGTCCATGATGTATTTCCCGTTAAATGTATATCGCAGAACATGATAATTTGAAATAATCCGACATTCCTATGCCTATTCTTTCAGTTAATAAATTGCGTTATTGCAAGTATTTAAAATGATGTCAACATATTTTCATCAAATGAAATATTTAATGTAACATCAGTAAATTTTATACAACATTTTTATTTGCCAAAATACTTTTTAGACGAGTTAGGGACTTGTAAAGCTTTGGATAATTAGGAAGTGTCATCGAAGCATATTTTTAGAACCAAAAAAACCCCTCTTACAAAAACCGTTTAACAATCGAAAGTTAAAAAAGGTGTGATTTGATGTATTTTAAGAGAGAAAATAATGATTAAACTATCACCTATAATAAAATGACTCAAATATTTTTCATGTCAATAAATTCAAAATTTGATATAATTTGTGCGACTGTGATAAAATCGTCTAGTTGGCTGCATTTAGTTGTATTTTTTCTGTTTTCATTTGGATATACTTCATAATAGGCGGTAATTGACTCTGACTCGAAATTGTAACCCAATGTGTCATAGATATAAAGCGAAAAATCTACATTCTTATTAGGAGTGGTTATGGAGATCTTTTTCAATGCCATCAGAAATCTCCAAATTTTGAATTGGGGTGTAAAATCGGAAGTGATGATACTTAAATCGGTAGTCTGAACTGGTATGTTTAAATTCGACAAACAAAGTATCCTCATTGGGTATGTTTTTTATTATGTCTAATTCATCTTTCATGAAGCATTTGACATTTGTTTGATTTAGCATAATAATATTTTAAGCCGTAACGGAAAGGATGTGCATTGTGTGGGTTTAATATTGGATGGATGTGAAATTATTCAGTAAAATTAGGTAGATTCTGTTTAATATCATGTAAATGTGTCTGGCTGCATATTTATTGGCGCACCCTGGTGCTCCGTTGGTAATTTGTGTGGAATCTAGTGATTATGGTTAACCTTGTAGATAAACCCTCTACGGTAGAAAATGAGATTAAAGGGGCTATAGAGAATGGATATATGCCTTTTCTGTGGGATTCGTGCTTCGGATTCAAATTAAACGGGATATATAATGACTTTAATTCGTCTATCGATGGAAGTGTTAGCTCAAATGCAGTAAACGAGGATACACAACATGTCTTACATGTTAATCTTACTAATAAATGTAGTAAAGGTGAAATTTTAAACTATTTGAAAGGTAATCATAATGAGGCTAAACCTATTGCTAAATCCAGTGACAACATCAAAACATATAAATCGGAGGGGATCGGCCAAAATATAACCGATCGTAGTGAAAAATGCGTTGGGCATAACTTTGAACAACCCCCAAGATTTAAAGTGTGTAGCTTGGAAGTTAAAAAAATTAAAGCTCTTTTGGACAGGTATAACAGATGTTCATTTAGGGTTAAAAATGGCAGTGGTGTATCACAACAATCTAGACACAATCAAATTATGAAGGATTTGATCCAAACCAGCTTATTTGAGAAGTGGAATGCAACCAAACGAAGTTTAATTGCTATTTAATCTCCCCCATAGTTAGGACATTATTACATATGAGTGCCTGTGATTCAATACGTCTGGCCCTGAGATCAGCTGAAATCCATAGAATTCCAACTGTTTTATCGAAGGCCATAAAGCAGGGTATTATAATTGCTATTTAGGATTCACGGATAATGATCTCCTACATGAATATGCCCAAATTGTCAATATAAAACTGCATGAATACACATTTCCCCAACTAACGTCAATACTTAAATGTTAGTTATCGATTTATTTAGCGTTTTCAATACCACCTTATAAGAATTTTAAATTTTTTAGTCAACTGTGCGAAAGGATCCTACACCAAGTATGATGGCGCTCATGCTTAGGCAAAGGCTCCCAATTTTAATCCTTCATCCAAAGACGTTTCGGACTTTATCATTTCTTGTGGAAGATTGTACTATAGCGACAGGTGTAACTAGGTATATTTAGATATTTGATTGCCCAATTATCAGGGCATATAGCCCCTAACATCGAGTCTTATCGTCCTAAGGATTTGGCCAACATTTATCACTCCCTCGCTAAATTGAGGATTCATGATCTGGAACTGTTCAAAATTATATCAAGTAAACTGCATTTAATTAGACTCCCTAACACATTATTTATACACTTTAACTCCCATCTGTTTGGTCAATCTGCTAGTCTCCTATGCAAGGTAACCAATAGTTTCTATTGTTCATCAATTAATAATAGAGAAAATATTGGATAATTAGCTTATTATCTTCACATAGAACCAATTTGGACGATAGAGAAGCAATATATGCACTAATTGATGAGTTAGATATGAGATTGGATGAAATGACTGCAATGGATCTAGTTCGAGTGACAATGGCAATATCTTGCTTAGAACTCAATAAAGACGGCAAGTATGCTAAAGTTGAAGTGTGCATTGGCAATTTGCTTAAAAAACTATACGATACTTGCTGGCCTTTGGGATATATCCAACATCTAGTGCTGCTAGAGTCACTAATACGCTTAAAAACATTCGATAGCAAATTGGTTTATGGCAAAATACTACCTGCATTGCTAACAAAACGGTCAATTGTGGAAAATAATCTATCCTTCTCAGTAATTAAAAGGTTTAACCCAGGAAAATGTGAGAACTATCGAATGTATTGCATGTCTACCAAGTGTAAATGAGACTTGTGTCAAATTACTCGGATTGAGTGTTAAAAGGATTCCCAAATTGATTAAAGCCGATGGTAATTTGATAGCAAGATTATTGGCAGCGTTAAACAGTGTATTTTACTATTCATTTAGCTAAATTATGAATCGAAAGAAATTGAAAGTATAATTTTTGATATTGCAACACCCAGATTTTTGGAATCATTAGATGAAAATTATCGCAGAACAATACGAAATGTTCTTAATAAGATTAAAAATGCGGAACCCGCTAGACAAGATAGTTAATTAACTTTCATGTAGCTAACTATGGTAGGTTGTAGTGTTGTGTAGTTATTGTGTGTTTTCATAGTACGGGCCGTAGGCGCTAGAAATTAGTTGTCAATATATGATAGTTTGTGTTGCAACAATTATGGCGTGTTTTAATTAGAGTTCACACATATAATAAGAATGGTGACATCCAATGATCTAGCGGATGGGCGTGGAAGCTGGAACTCGTCCTCTGTAATTGGTGGAATCACTACTAACGATTCAGATGTGACAAATTGGCTTGCAGGTCTCACACCGGTAACGGTAAACAGATGCGTTGAAGGTTTTGCGCAGGATGAACAAAATGGCAAGGTTGACCAATTTCCGCCAATTATAGCCACTTTCACATCTAAAAATGACATTCCCAGTCCATTCATTCCACCTAATGGCAAATACAAGCAAGGGGATCTTCTACTATTCTCCCTTAACCCAGATGAAATTGTACAGAGGCTCAGGAAGAAAGTTTATCAGAAAGGTATCTATTGTAATCAAATAGTAAATATTGTAATGCAAGAACTGATCTCTGATTTGGAATCTCTAGGAGCTACTAAAAGCCAAATCATGAACCGTCTTTATCAAACGAGCGTAAATGTTGTGTTATTTAGTGGTTTTCTGCGTTGTTTGACTACGATTCCATTGGGAAATTGTTAAATGTATTCCAGGTATTTGAAGTTAATTTAGATATACGCCAATCGCTCAAATGCATTAGTCATGCCTGTGGCATATAAAACACTGTTTGACTCTCTACAGGTACGCACCTCTTAATAATTAAATTATGAATATATAAATACTTTGTTTGTATGTTCAAAATACAATAATAAATTATTGATTTAGGCAAGCGAAATGAAACCTATAGAAGAAATTACAAGTGCAAACATAGATTTAAATAGTTTCCTTAGTGAATTGGTGACAAAAAGAGATCTGCTAGTCAAAAGGTTGTATTCGCATAGGCTGGAGATTCAGGAATTACAAGATAGAGTATCGCAAGTGCGCAATTATAATTATTTAGTCAAAAATGAAGCTGGAACAAAAGGCTAGAATGATTCTAATCAAATGTGACGAGCTGGAGGCGATGCATGGGAGGGATGATTTGCATTTGAACAATATTTTGGATAAATACAAACATCCAGATTGTTCTCTGCCACTTAGCGATCAATTTGACAAATTGGAGTCACTAATTAAATCTTTAAATGACTATAATCATTGATTTCTTGTAAAAATTAAATTATGGAAGCTAATGTAACAGTTTACGCGTGATAGATCTATCAAGAAGTGATATTTATAGTCACTATTAATTTCAATACGTTCTCTTGTGTTTTATAATGATGATCATCAAATAATGCCACTCAAATTTTATAATTAAGTTACTGTTTACTCTTGTCACCAGGTAAAATTGTGGCCAGAAGTTTAATTGGTGGCCTTTTTGCCAGTGTCGAGAAGTATATATATCCCAATGCTATGGCAATGGGATCGTATGGCGATATTTCCTTGTACAACAGATAGTTTTGCAATATAAAAACATATGGTATGTACTCTGCTTTCACCGTAAACAAATTGTAACAATTAACCGATGTTCCCTCGTTTAGTCTGGACCAGTAATATAGCATATAGTTGCTCAAGTAGTATGCAAGGTTTGTGTAAATATGTTGTCTTTTCCTAGATTCGTAACTTGCCAAATGCTTTAGATAATCTCTATTTCTGAGATTCTTGCGCATGTAGTGGTCAAAAATACTCCTTGCAGCAACATCGTGAATCAGTGCTATGCCACTAAGAGATGTTATTCCAAATAACAGAAATTCCACAAATTTAGCCGGTGCCAATTTATGATCAGATTCAAGTGATCCCATATACGTAGCCAAGTAGTGGCACATGAATAAGTGTGGCATGAATAAAGGGCCAAAATATAGATACGGTGTTACTAAGCGCCATAATTGGTACTGCTTTAGAATTTTGTTGGCATCAAACTTTATCATCGGCGATATATCCGAACTCTCAGAGTCAAACTGCGTGACTAACGAAATTAGTGTTGACGCAGCTATGTAAGATAAAGTTAATGGCGGTATTCTGAATATGGGAGATAAGAATCTTCCGACCGCAGAGTGTTCATGTATGTTCACGAAGTTATTAAACTTATTTTTGGAGTCATTGATGACTTTAGAAATTGAAGAAAGCAATCCATCATCAAATAATTTAAGATTGCCAGGTTTTCTAGGTGTCAAAGCGCACAAAGGAAATGTGCTAGTTCTACCGGTGGGCAAAGTGCTTAAAGCTTCTGCGCGAGTTAAAAAATGTACAACACTAATTAAAAACAGAAATCTCATAGTTTTTTCAAATTCACAAATATCATTAACCCAGCCATAGTTGTGGTAGGCATTATAAGTTGTATACGTATAGGGTTGGTTAGCGTTAGCATAATTAGTTTATTATACATGAATTTTTCATTTTATGTACATATATATTTTGTAAATGTATATATTAATACAGTATGTTTAGACAAATTATATATCAGTTCAATTCATTATGTCTCAAATATGTGTTACACATACCTTTGAATTGATCCATTCATTATATATATATAACGATATATTGATACAGGCAGATTAGCATCAGTAATAGATTAAATTTTGCTGATTTAAGTTGTACAATTATCTATTTATATAGTGACTGGTTCTAGTGTGTGATAATGATTAATGATAATTACAAAAAAAGTTTTAATGAAAATGCGAACCATTTGGCTCATAAATTAGTTATAATCACTATATTACATGAAAGATCTGCATGTTTAGTCTTAAATGGGATAAGGACTGGATAAATTAGGGTACGTCTATCCCGAAACATAAATATTCTCAGTCAATGTGGCTCTTGTGGCATTCCCCGCATTATCTTCGACATAAATAGAATTCAAATGCCAAACTCCAGGCACTGAGCCCCTCGGTAGCAAGTGGATCTTGTTAATTGTCATCCAGTCATTTGAGCTAGTATCAAATTCTGGAGGATAAAGTAATATCTCCGTGCCAAATGGATCCCTAATCCTAAACCATACAGTAGATATTCCACTTTCTTGATCTCTAATTTTAAAGGATATTTCAACCTAAATGACACATACACTAACTTTAGTTTCACCATCAATCTTATCAATATTTGTCGGATTGCTTGTTACAGTTATATCTTTTAGTTCAGGTTGATTGGTATCCGCAACCCCACTGGAAGTGTACATAATATAGGGGCCTTCATTATTTCCCCATTGCAACATTTCACTATTGCCAGCGGTGTCCATTGTAGTTAGTCCAGCCAGACTGTACTTTCCACTCCTAGCATTTTTTGATAATACCACATTTACAGAAACTGCGTAGCAATTTAAATACGCGTCTTCTTGTACCGTGTTGCATTGAGTTGAGGGTTTGGATCCCGTCCACAAAGGGGACTGAGTGGGGATATCAGAGTAACCAAACAATGAATGCTGAGCATAACCATCTCCGTTTATTGTAGCATAAGAAGCGCCTGGGTTTTTCAAGATTCCATCATCGCGTACTAGATAATTAACGCGTAGTATCGGGCCAGCTACATCATGCACCAAATTAAACTTGATAGACTCTTTAATCGTAACGGGATCTTGAAAATCTTCATGTACATTATTAATCCACACGCGTAACCCAAAATCAGCGGCGCCTACGAAACGCTGTAGTCCATTTTGATCGGTTATTTCAATTTGATCTGTTGTCCATACCCCACGTTTAACGGATGAATTGAATACTTGAGTGCCCTCAAATGTGTTGCCACATTTTGCACCTTTAGGACGTAAGTATATATCAACAAATGTACCAATTGTGCTAAATAGCCTAAAGCTCAGTGAAGTGGCACAGGATTGTTGTCGTGAAATCAGCTTGAAGTTCCAATTAACAAATTTATTGTCCCTCTCTCCACCAGTTACCGTAATTACAATGGAACCTATTCTTCCAGGATAGATAAAATTTGGACTGCCCAAATTTAGAACCGTAAATTCATGACTAGACTTAGTGACGTAGTGTGCCCCGCCCATAACGCTTTTCTTAATCCAATTGTATTTGTCCGGGGCCCTAGTCATAAGCTTCTTGGGGTTTAGTAAATAATCAGCCAGTGATGAAGCAAAATCCTCTTGCGGATTTTTCTTATGTGCATAAGAAGAGACGAATTGCGTTTGTTGGCGAGTGCTCCAACCATCAGGATCATTTGAATCATTGTACCATCCGCCAATCCTTTGCCAATCCATCTGTAATTCCAGAGTTAAGGTGTTCATATCGATAAAATGGCCCAATTCATGTAGCACCAGTTTGGATATATCAGGATAGCGGTAAAATCCACTTTCCATGAATTCGATGTAGGAATCTGTATCTGGGCCCCTGGGATAAGCAATAGCTGGAGCCGTTGGTTGTTCCGGATTTACCAACCCATCCATGCGACGTAACAAGTATTTTAACCCCTTAATACGGTGAAACCCCGCGGGATACTCACTCCAACTGGTTGCTAATTCTATCAGCTCCTCCGGATGTTTGAACCAGCTCTGGTAATCACGCCACGAGTAATTGGTGATTGGTTTGCCCATATGTGCCATTGTGTCCAATTCACTTGGTTCTAAAATCTCCACTCCATGTAATTTTGAAAATAAATATTTCATCTTAACCACCGAATCTAAACACGTAGCCCTAATTACTGCTTTAAATAGCCGTCTACTGAAGTAGTTACCATTATGTTTTCTCTCGTGTGTCTTCTTTATGGCATACTTGAACGCATTTTTGGAAATACTTATCATCTTCTCATACCTACTATTCTCCTCTTCAACAACTCTTACATCTCCTGGATATAAGTCGTTGTCTACTAATGACCAATGTTGAGGCTTATCCTTATTGGAGCGTAGGAATTGGAATTCCATAAGTACAGAGAGTAGGCGGTAAGAATATTCACTGCCCCAAACCCCGTGCAATTCAATTCCAAACATATGTTCAAGTTTGGCAGCTGCATCGCTAGCTTCAATCTTTTCATAATTGTTAATTGTTGAAGTGTTACTGAGTGATGATTCATCTTTTGGCACCGTGCTAACCGTCTCAATTCCATACTGCGTTGTGTTTTGGAGTCTCCAAGAGAAAGTGTAAAGATCTGGATCATTTTTAGTGGGATAAACTTCCAAACTGTCGGTGTAATTTATTCCAACGAATGGGCACTTGGCATTTCTACAAGGTAAATTAATTCTGAGAGCCCCTGGTAACATATAACCTGATCCCTGTAATTTGATGTAATACCTCCCTCTAGGTAGATCAAATTTAAACCTGTTGTTATCAATACTGAGTGTTATATCAAGTAGCATGTCAAAATAGTTGCCAAACATGGTACCAATCATTACCGTTATGGGTTTGCCTTGTACCAAATTCTTTACATTCCCAGATACTGAATGTTCAATTGATTACCAAAATATTTTAATTTTGTATCCTTCCTTGGAATTACAATATCGTGCATTACGTAGTTTGAGCTTGTGGCGCTATGGATTGGAGATGCTCCCTCGAAGAAAGATGTAAATACATATTTCGGTTCATAATACATCCCTAACTCAGCAAATGTGTAGCCAGTTTTTAGTTGTTCAGTGTTAGATTCTGTATTAATTGTATAATCGTGTGAAATGCATAAATCAATGTTGATCTTACCATTGTATGAGGCGTTTAGTGAGGATGTGTTAGTGGTAAATGTGATTAGCGTTACAAAAGTGATTATTACTACATTGTGCGAGTTGGACAAAAAATTCATGTTTTACAGTTATTATTTAACTAAACAAAGGTTACTCTTGTACCGTGATAGAGAGTAAAAAGTAGGAAGTGAGTCTGAGGTTGAGTAACCACGCTAAGCGTTAACTTGTCAATTTCAAGCGTATGTACTTGAATCGGTTATTTATCAGCCAATTTGGTGAATAGATATCCATTTCTACACACTATTATATTGAATGTTTCCATATTTGGCAATCAAGTGTACGGTACCACTGAATAGTAATGTTAGTAGCCATCGGGTAGATATGATGTATGATAAGCCAATTAGTGTTGAACAAAATGCAAAATATATAGAGGTTGAAGGTATACCTGTATCAGGCCGTACTTGGAAAGATAAAGCGTTGCCTATTCGAACCAAAATGATGATTAAAAATAGCAAAAAGAAGTGGCTCGAGCAACAGCAGATGCAGCGCCATATGAAACTAGTTAGTCTGGAAGCTAAACAGCTGATTGAAAATCGCAAGGAAGAGATTAGGTTAAAGCGGCAGAGGAGATTAGAGAAACAATCTAAGAAAGTGGAAAATGAAATTAGGGCAGCGGGCCCTAACGCCATAGTACTCTCCAACAGTAAGTCACGGATCACTTAGAAAAAGTATCTAAGATGTCTAAAAAGGCTAAGAAACAGCTAATGAGTATGACTCCTGAGTTGATTAGCAAACTTCGGAATAGAATGCCTTAATTTTTATTACTATTGTTGGTCGTTGACCCATTAGGTGGGGGTGGCAGTATAGGCTTAGTTGCTATGGTTTGTGCGTGGACTGTGAATGCAACCAATAAGGGATTTGAGGCCATTAATTTGCACAAGATTTACAGAAATTTTGTACCAGCTGTGGTGAATTTGGGAGCTTTGGATGGTGTATCAAAACGCGTAGCCAAATCTGCCAAATTGATCCAGTTTCTACATGTGAGCACTATACAAGGCTCCCCAGTCTACTCCAATTTGAAGAAATCAGATCCAGACCCTTATCTCCAATCTGCAATAGCTAAAACGATTGGTGACGCTCGTACAAATAAGTAGTTTGACTAAGATATTTATGGCATTGACATGGAGGAATATATACCATTGATTAAAACTAAAAAGAGGGACGACACACATTCGGTCTATATATCCAACCTTCCTAATGACGTTACCAAGTTTGATATACGTGAACTGGTTACTAGCAATGATTTGACCCCCCTACATTGCATTGTAGCTACTAATCGCAAGACGCAATCCAAATATGGATTTGCCATTTTTTCCACTCCAGATGAGGCAAATCAGTGCGTATCAATACTACAAAAAACTAGTTACTGTGGGAAATTGTTGAATGTGGAATTGTCCAAGCCAAAATATTATAAATGGAGTAAATCGAAAAAAAGCGATGGTTCAGTGGGATTTGTTAAAAATTCATTCATAATAAAGGGTTACCCAAGCCAAACTACTGAAGAACAGGTAAGGGGATCAGTCACATCCATTTTAAATGGAGTGCCATTCACTCTAGTTCGGGTCGGTGATAAGTGGAGATTCGTATTTGAAAATCTGTCGACATGTCTAAGCGCTGCCACTAAACTTTCTAGTGTAAGAGTCAAAGTCCCCAATGGTGGGACAGTAATTATACACTCTGTGTTACCAAAAATTGCAATAAATAATAAATCAGCTAAAGTAGGGCGAATTTTTGTTAAAAACTTGCCATTCAATATCACCAGTGATGAATTGGCTTCCAAATTTACCAAGATAGACCCCAATTGTACTGTGCATTTCACTCATAACGAAAATACTTGTGTCAAAGGATTCGCATTTGTCCAATTTACCAAGATCAAATTGGCTCTTAAGGCCTTAAAACTGAATGGCACTACAATCAAAGGCAGGAAGGTTGAAATCCATTTGGCAGTCTCCAAGGAATATTTCACTAGTGATTCTGATAAAAATAATGCTAATAATCTAAGTGATGAGTGTGGTGATGATATTATGGATATTGATGACTCTTCTGACATAGAAAAGCATGGTGTTGATAAGTTTGTTACTGATTCTGTTGCTTGTAACAATGACACCAATGATTATAGTTACCATGTTAAAGATGCAGAGATGGAAGACTTGGAAGATCTGCCCAAGCAAAACAATAAGAATATAGTTAATGTGATAAAATCTGCTAAGTATGGTGATGCCATATCCAAAAACAAAATTACAAAAGTTACTCTTAAGCAATTAAAGATGAGGAGTGCAGAAATCACAAATGGCAAGCCTAGCAGTAGTACAATTAATAGTGATGTTAATGAGGGTAAAACGGCATTTGTGCAAAATGTACCATTTGAAGCCACCCAGGAACAATTAGAAAGTATATTTCGAGTGTATGGTGAGCTGGAATATGCAAAATTGGTCAAAGATCCTGCAGGTAGAAATAAGGGTACTGCTTTTGTCAAATTCATGACTAAAGAGTCACTTGACAATTTATTAAGTTCCGAAGCCAATACTAAATTTGAGATTGGTGAATATTTGATAGGAGATAGATTGGATTCTGGCGAGAGGAGTGCTGAAAATCTTGGAATTGCATTGTTAGGTCGCAAACTAAGAATTGTCCGAGCTGTTACCAGGGATGAGGCAAAGGAGCTAGAGAGTACAAATGTTAAAGTGGATAGAAGGAGACTTTATCTACTTAAAGAGAGCTTGAAAGGGATTAGTGAGGAACAGAGGGGGCTGTTAACCAAGGGTAAAAATAGGGAGAACAGGATCGATAACCCCAACACTTTCGTCAGTGACAAACGCATATGCATACGAAACTTACCCATATACCTAACAAAACAAGAACTGCGTGACAAGTTGAAGGAGAGTGTTAAAGGCATTGGTAAGATTCAATTGTTGGCCGATAAAAAAAGGAAAGTTGCCAATTTGAATGGGAAGCGAATCAAACGGGGAAAGAGATTCGGGTTTGTAGAATTCAAAACCAGGGGCCAAGCAAAACTGGCGTTAAAATTCTTAAACAATACAAACGCTTTTGGGCAAAAACTCGTCGCAGAATTTTCATTGGAAGATAAAAGGGCTTTAATGGAACGGGAAAGGAAAGCCAAATTAATCAAACTAAGGTAGAATAATACTTATGACATTGGTAACGGTGATAACATTGGTACGGACAGATATATTAAGAAAAACAAGAATGATACAGGTGAAAAAATGAAGATTGGTAGGGGAAATAATGGGAGAGGTTTGGCAAATAAGGGTTAAATAGTGGCCAAGGATTTTGGGAATGGCAAGTCTGCGGGTGTATGTGGGGAAAGTGCAGGGTAAGGATATAGTGAAAGTATGAATAGTTCTTTTTTACAAAATTCACTGGACACAACACTATTTTAATTAGTTATATAGTTTAGGGGGTCATATTAGATCTGAGTACTTAACAGTGAAAGGTATTGGTCTTGTGTGGGGTGTATGAGATGACTTCACGCGGATTTCAGATCGAATATGATGTGATATTCTCCAAAGCAATCTTTGTGCGATTGACCAGTTCTGGATATATAGACGGGGCAAAGGGGGCTGTGTTTCTCAAGACCTCAAACCTGAGTCAATCCGTGTTACATGCAATTTGGGACCACGCCGATACAAAAAATGAAGGGGAGTTGGATATTAATGGCTTTATCGTGGCATGTAGACTTGTAGCGCATTCTCAAGCCTATAACATTAGCAATCCAATGTCACTATTACCTCTATTATCTACGCCACCCCCTATTTTACCTAAATTTGATCTCTCCCCCTTTTCCCATGAGTTTGATCCTCTATTTACAAGTTTAGATGTGGATTCTGATGGATTTCTAACGGGGAAGGATGCCAGGGCATTTTACCTCTCTAGCACGAACCATGATAGTCAGACCCTCATGCGACTTTGGGATCTAGCCGACATTGACTGTGATGGTTTACTATCTAAACAAGAATTTTACACCATGCAGTTGCTAATAGAGTCGTTGAACGAACAAACAGAAATTAAAATTCCTAATTCGTCATATCAACTGCCCATAAAATCTCAACAAAACAGTTCGCCTTCTTATAACATTGAATATACTCAAGATAAACATGTCATCTCTAACACAAGCTTACCTCATTGTGCTATTGAGCATGATAAAAATGAAATACCTGCTTTGCCAATACCCTCCTATAAGACATCTAGCCGAACTAATAAAGGAATTCCAAATGACGTATCCTCCGTCGTTTCTGATGGACAAGACACTCCTCACAGTTTTGTCCAGGCGCTAGCTAACACAAACTTTAGTGTTTGCGATGATCTGGTGAAGAAGGAGCAAAAGAAGTTACAATTACTAAGGGCACAACACCAAAATTTGCTGGAGACTGTTTCCCATAGCCCCAACGCCGGATCCTCTGCTGAATTAGAGCTCCTGCGATCGCAAGCTGATGATTTGGCTTCGGATATCGCCGACTTGAAACTAAAAAATGAATCCATACTCAATGTAGTGACTCAAAACGAATCTAACTTGTCATCCCTCCATACGAGCAAGAAAAACCACGCAGCCATAGCTGAGAAGGAAGAAGAGCTGCTTAAGGCGGAGCAAAGAGAATTGGAACAATTAAAAATCACTTTACAGGCCATGAAGAGGAATAAACAATTGTTGCAGCGTGAAGGGAATAGACTAAACGAGAGGCTGAAACAAAACGAAACGACTACAAAAATCATGTTACGTGCCTTGGAAAATGAACAATCGAAAATTTTAAGCGTAAAAAATGAACGGTTGCTAGTGTCAAAAGAGAAACTGCAAGTTGAGAAAGAAATGAGATCGCTTTCCAACCAAGCTCTGATGCAAGTTATATCGAAGGAGAAGAACACAAACTCGCAAATTGCGGCCCCTGGATCTGAAAGGGATAGCAAAGGTATTAGAGTTGTTTCTGTCGCAAATAATGTATCTCAGTAATTTTAAGGGCAGCCATCTTCAGTTTATTTTTTACTGCACTGGAATTATAACTGCAAGCATGTTTCTGTAGTTATTAATGTACAAATTATTGCCTAATTCTTGCTACAACCTCATCACACTTTTGTTTAGCTTTGAGTGATATCTTGCTCCAACAAGTGGCTTTTAGGGTCCAAGGTAAATCGCCAATCATTGCATCAACTCTGTCCAATAATTTAATTGCATCACGAATTTGGTATGGGTCATCGTTACCATAAACACTATTTATGTGAAATGACTCCAAGAAACAGTTAAACGAAACACAAGGATCAGTAGTTCCGGTGTATTTTACTGAGTGTGGCCAGCAAGAAGGGATGAATATTGCATCACCTGGATGTAAAATTCCAGTATGAGATTTATCAAACAAATCTTTGTACATGTGGTTGTCCCTCGGCAATTGTGAAACATTCTAATTTAGTGTTTAGTTTACCAACGGACTAGTGGATAAATCGATTTTCAAATCTGCGATTGCCGATGGTTCAAACAAAGTGATGCTTTTAGTGCCCATTGTTTGAATTAATACATTCTACTTTAAAAATAGTGCATACGTCGAAAACGTCGTAATGTGTCCACAATTCTATTTGAGGATGAGAAATCCTTAAAATTGTGGAATGTATCTTGTATGTGCCATCTGTTATTAATCTTTGGAACGTCTTAGGTAGCTCAAACTTTTGTGATAACTGTACACTCAAATCTTCCAATTTTGAGGGATCTTTTTGCGGTTTCTTCCCTAGTGAACGATAGTAAGTATAGGTATTAGGATTTTCAATGTTGGCAATTATTTCGTCAAGGAGTTGATTTATCGTTTTTAATTTGTAGGTGAAGTTTTTAGGTTGGAAGGTGAGATATCTATCGTTTGATTGATGTACCGATACTTTAATATTGCCAATTGTGGCCCTCAGGAACTCCAAGGTTAGATCATTGTGCCAAATGACGGCACCTGCATTAGTGTGTCTGTATACCTTTCAAGATGAAAGGTATTTTGTTGCTAATGTAATATAGAGGGTCTGTATCAGATAGTATTGGTATATACATTAACTGGGGCATATATCAATGCAGATTGCGACAGCTCGGGTGATGGAGGTGAAGGAAATAGTCGAAAATGACAACATTTTCTCGTTGTTCAAATGGCAGTTGGGAGTGTCTGAAATACCTCCGTGGGAGATTCCTTCTAAAATTAACGAGCCAATTACACATAACGTAACACTTCCACAATTCTCAAAGGTAATTAAATTCCCCGTGACATAGAAACAATTTAGCCATCCCTTAAATACTCAAAAAGGATTTGAATACATCAAATCTCTAATTGGCTGCACTTGCAGAGTTGTTTCTAATCTACCAGAGGCAATATCAGTCACTGAACTCCCCGGGAAAAGGCATAACTCAATACCAGCACTGGACCTAGCCTTCGAATTCAATAGAATTGGCCTGTTGCATTGTAGAGCTGATTTATTACTGACTAGGATTTCTAAATCGCATGTGATTGTAGGACCTTCGATTTTGGAGGATGTAATAGGCGTGGTTTTTTACGATAAAAATGTAGATTTGTGCAGGAGAAGGAAGTATAGCTCCATTGTATTTAGAAAATGTTTCGTCTATACAATCATTTGCAGTTTGTTGAGAGAGAGGCAGATACCAATTTATTTGAGTGCCTTTGGTAATTTGTTCCTAAAATCTACAATAACAGTGACAGCTAAAGGTAAATTACGCAATTCATTCAGGAATATTTGCTGTAAATTATACATACCTAAACTCAGATGATTTTGTCAAAGATGTGGCGATGAGCGTCAAATCCAAAACCAGTAAGTATGAACTCATTTAGATTCAACGAGTGCCAAACTTAATGCCGCACTTTGTCACTTAAAAAGCGATTTATTGCCTGCTAGGAAACGGTTTTACCCCTTCTTACTGGAAAGTATTACTCGAAATTACTCAGCAAATGATACACCCGGTGAAAGTGAAAAGAGAATAAAGAGGAAGAGGGAAATTAAGGGTGGTAGTAACAGTGATGGTGCGATTGCTGTGAAATCCAAACTTGATGAGCCAGAAGTGAATACCATGCCCAAAGACAGTGCTGAGTGTGACTCATGGGATGAATCATCTCCTTGACCCCACTGTAATTCTAATGTGGCTTTCGGCCGCTTTGTCCTTTGTATCGCTAGTTTTGTTCCTGCATAGTGACATTTCCATTCTTACACACAGATACAATGTATCTGATTTGTTTTATCATCATACACCAGTTAGTTCAATGTAACCTAGGTTTCATGTACACCGGATCCCAGCAACGATGGCAAACTAGTTTTCATTGTAACTAGATTTCTAATGTAGAGTTGTCCCGTCGAATATACCGAATCGATTTATGTGCCAAAAGAGTTTTCCAGTAATATTTATTCGTACGATGGTGCTTTCTTGGACACCAAAGTTGAAGTCTACCAGTGGACTGCAGGAAAGGGGCTCCTCATAAAAGATTGGGTCAGTTATCTAGTACGCTATGTATGATTTAGATCGGAGGTAGCTACTTCCAAAATATTTTTTTTCCCAACCTCACATTTCTCAAGTATTTCCCAATTGTGTCAGGTCAAGGCCGTAAGGTAATCACCAATGTCAATTAGTTCGCAAATAAGGTAAGGGTTGGGGGGTTTACATTGAGATCAACTGAGTTAACCTCGTTGTCGAGCAAGAAACAATTGGATTTGATCAATGACGGATGGTACAACGTGGAGACTTCCACTTGTTTACCCGTTCCTTACGTAAATTACACAAACACTCGTGTTCATGGGAAGGGATTGTATACAGGAGATCCATCAAACCCCAAAGTAAGTTTTGTCACGGCATATTACGCATTTATTTATTGGCAACATATTAATTCATCTATATTGTGATATTAATTTATTATTATTTCAATATTTTATTAGTAATAAAGATTGGAGATGTGAGGATAACATTTTGGGGCAGTGATGTATCGCATATCTCCGCCATGGGAAAGCAAGCCAGCAATGTTCTAAAGGAGTTTACTTTGGAACCAATTGATTTCATGGTTAGTCGCTAATTTATGAAGGATGATAAATTTGTTTTGGTACAAGAAGGGCAAATTTCACCTTCTGCGCTAATATACTCATATTTGGAGAAGTATGATGGCACGAGACTCTATATTTATATCTCAAAACTGACATTCATGGCATCCACTTGTTACTCTCTAAAATCTAACATATTTGTAAGCAATATTCTATCTAGGGTGAAATTGATAAGTCACTGGTAGCATCGTTATTTGTTTTTTTCGTCGTAGAAACTTTTGTGTGGATCGCATATTCATTTTGGAACGGACTATTTTATCTACTGTTGGCTGTGGTCAGCAGTTTCTGTTTCTATTATTTGTGGTTAGTTTAATCGTGATTTAGGAAAAAGGGAGCAAATGAGAAAGAATTGAGTTCAAAGCAGATTGTGAATTTGAACTTGTACGAGTCAATTCCCTGGGAGAATTCGATAGATACAGAGCGGTGACTTGTTATCTTTAATATTTGTATCAGTTAACTGGATGTATAATAGTTGATTAATTGTATATAGTTATTTTGTTATTCAATACTTTGGCTTAGTGTGTATTATAGTCGTCCATTGGTGAGAGGTTGTTTAATTGTCTAATGGTTGTAGATTGTGTATGGAAGTTAGGTTTTGCTGCAGGAATTCTATGCCCGTTATTCTGGTTTATAATAGTTACTAATTGTTTAATGTTGTAAACTGAGTACTGGATTATTGTTAATAGATGGAGAATGATAATTGTGAATGGGGGTGGCAAACATGAGTGTGATACAGAATACAGTATACATATTTTACAATCTAAAATCCGGAGGAAACTGCGCACCACACTTCAATTCTAGTTCAATCCAAAATGTGATTTTTCAGGAACCTTGCTGCCAAATTTTTATTTTCGATATCACCATTGGGGAGAGTGGATTGAAACCCGGGTTTCTGGATTTGAAATCTCGGCTTGAAAATTTTAAATGCGAGGTTAGGATTATTGTAGTGGGAGGTGATGGTACTGTACTTTGGTGCTTATCGGAATTGGATGCGCATGGAATTAACTATGATAAAGTCTCCATTGGTGTTGTCCCTTACGGCACGGGTAACGACTTTGCCAATGCATTTGGTTGGAAATCCATTAAACTCTGCAATTTCTTTGACAAATACCTTAAAACGCTCAGGAGTGTGGTAAGTACATTTATAAATGCCCCCGTTGTCAAACATGATCTATGGGAAATATCTATCAGCGTAGGCAAGGATGGGCATTTTTCCAAAATAAATCAAACTAGTAAATCGGAGGAGATTATTTGCGATAATCTATCTACTATTAAAACACTAAATTTCACTATGTGCAACTACTTTAGCATTGGTGTTGAATCAAAAATCGGACGGGGATACGATCGATACAGGGGATTATCTCGATTTAAGAACAAAAGTGTAAGTCTAATGTCACTAAGCGATATATAATTGAGGGATTTAAAAAATTATTTGCAAAAAGAATTGATATTCGCAATATTGTGGATTATATGGAACAAAAAATTGGTGATGGTAATTCACTAATTATTCAGAATGGGAACCCGTATTTACGACTGAATCTAATACTGATGAGCCAAAACTCAAAAAATCCACTTCCCTTATTATTTTAAACATTCCTAGCTTTTCATCTGGATTGAATCCATGGATTACTGAAAAGTATGGAATTGAAGGCCCTAAGGTCAATTTTGACGATCAATGTGTTGGCGACGGGAAATTAGAAATATTGACATATGGTACTCTTTTTTCAATTGCTCTCAATTATGTAAGTAAACCGTCTATCACTTTCATGAGTCTAAAAAATTTTCAATCATTTGCAACCGATTAAGGATATATAACCGTACTAATTTAGTTAATCCGTTCCAATAGAGCTAAAAAGGTTTGTCAAGGCAGTGGCCCATGGAGGATCAAAATTAAGCAACTATCGCCAAAATTCAGAGTCTACTTCCAAGTTGATGGAGAATTCAGAGTTGCCTACGAACCCACCATGATCGAGATTAAACATAAAAGGGTCGTTAACGTTATGTGTGCAAATGTTTGCGGGTGGAAAAAATCGTAACTCGCGAACAGCCTTAAGATTATATATTTGATAAGAGTAAAACTGATGTTTCACGGGGTAATAATTCTGTAAAATAAACGCTTGTAGGAAAAAAAAAAAATCTCATATCCTATGACTCAAGGGTTGATGTCTTTCAGTGAGGATAAACAACAAGATTTAGCTGACATTGATTGATAATATCGGTCCCCGCAGGAAAATACGTCTCTTATGAATAAGGAGTTTGTGATGTTGGAGAACACCTGATCGTATGAGGGGATAAATCAGAAGAGGATAAGGATGGGGATGTGCGGTCTTGGGCGGGTAAATCAGCCAAATGATTGGAGGGATGGTAATTTTGCGTAACAAATTGTTGAGAGTCATATATGATAATCGAATGAATGTATGCTATCAAAATGTCAACAAATTTAGCTATTAACGGAGTGTAACTATAAGTTAATTTTTAAATTTAATCGCAATCATTTGTCTAGCAAATCTTTCTCATTGTATAATTTGGTAGCATATTTAGTATTCATATTTGTGCTTTAGTATAGTTTGTAGGTTTCAATTGGTTTGTTTGTTTAATTAGGGGATTGTATTTATATGTGCTACTAAAATATAACAATGTACCGTGACAATGTGATTGTGGGTATGGCAGTTAATGGTGAGGATCCTCATATAATTATATAACTCAGTATTTCTCAACTTAATTGGTAAATATGGCTTATAACACGTTAAATAAGCTTGTGGTAATGATAATTGTGATACAGGTTAAGAATAAAATGCCCGCTCCGGTCCAAGTGACTGCAGAACAGATTCTTCGTGATGCCGCAGAATGGCAGGCTAGGGAAGCCAAACCAACTCCGCATCGTCTCGTGGATGATCAGGAAATGCAACAGCATCGGTGAGTCATTTTTTGATTCAGTGTCAAGAAGAGGAAAGATTTTGAGGATATGCTAAGGAGACAAAGACATCACATTGGTACTTGGATTAAATATGCTATTTGGGAAGCAGCGCAGAGGGATTTTAGGAGGTTAGTGTTGCAATAAGTTTAGAGCGAGATCTATTTTTGAAAGGGCTTTAAATGTAGATTATAAGAACACCACCATATGGCAACGGTATATCGAAATGGAGGTTAAGAATAAGTTTCTTAACTCCGCAAGAAATTTGTACGATAGAGTTACCGGACTTTTACCTAGAGTAGATCATTTTTGGTTCAAATACGCCCATATGGAAGAGTTGCTAGGTAATTATGCTGCTGCCAGGAAGATTTTTGATAGATGGATGGAATGGAATCCTGATGATAAAGCTTGGATGATGTACATTCATTTTGAAGAACGATGTGGTGAATTAAAAGCATGTAGAGCCATTTTTGAAAGGTATTCCTGTGTAATCAATATAGATACCTTGAAAACAAACCATCTACCGAATCATTTTTGAGGTTTTGTAAATTTGAAGAGCGTTACAAAAACTACGACAGATGTAGAGCTGGTTTTAGTAAGGCTATTGAACTCTTACCACCGGAAATAGTGGGTGAAAATTTTTATATTAAATATGCTCAATTTGAACAAAGAAGGCGCAATTTTACTGAGGCTAAGAATATATACGAAGCGGGATTGACTAAAATACCTAAGGAAGAATCTCAAGAGTTATATAACAATTATGTTCTATTTCAAAAACACCATGGCATTGATAGTGTAGTTGAGGCAGCAATTTTGGATAAAAGGAGAAACATTTACAGAGAGGTTTGTGATACTTTAATCTAGCAATTGGAAAATGATCCTAGGAATTATGATGTATGGTTTGATTATATTCGTCTGGAAGAATCTTTATCCGACAATGTGGATAGGACTAGATCAGTTTACCAAGCTGCAATTGTAAACATTCCTGTCGTTAATGAGAAGAAAGCATGGAGGAGATTTATTTATTTATGGATATACTATGCCCTCTTTGAAGAAATGATTGCTAAAGATGGTGATAAGGCACGGGAAATATATAATAAAGCTTTATCTGTTGTACCTAAGAATTTGTTTACATTCACAAAAATATATTCTTTGTATGCTGAATATGAAATAAGGCAATTGAATTTGGATTTGGCCAGAAAAGTCTTCGGCCGTGGATTGGGTGAATGTAAGAAGGGGAAGTTATTCGAAGCGTATGCGGCGTTAGAGTTAAGGCTCGGAAATATTGATCGTTGTAGAATTATTTACGCTAAATATATCGAAGCGCATCCGTTTGACCCAAAGTCTTGGATAGCATTTATTAATTTTGAATTAATGACTCAAGAGATAGAACGGGCTAGGGCTTTGTGTGAAAGTGCTGTTGAAATGGATCAGATGGATTCACCTGAACTTGTAAGATGCGTGTTTAATTAGATTTGGAAAACTTTCATCGATCTAGAAACTAATCTTGGCGAGATTTCTAGGGCTAGAAATTTGTATGAGCGGTTGCTGATGAAAACTCAGCATTACAAGGTGAAACTTCTGTGACTTAGGTGTTTAAAGGTTATGCTGAATTTGAGTACAAACAAGTTGGAGACGTTGTAAGTGCTAGAAAGGTTATTGAACGCGGCCTTGAACATTGTAAAATTAATGGTTTGAATGAGGAGCGTGCACTTTTACTAGTTTACTTATTGAAACTGGAGCGCTTGAATAAGGATGAGTTGGAAATCGCAAAAACTTTGAAAAGGCAAGCTAAGAAGGTTCGACATGTACAAGTTCAAGATGGATCTTCCGATAACATTCAAGAATATGTTAGATATATTTTCCCCGACGATGGAATTCAAGAAAAGGTAATTAACTGTATTACTCAGAATCTTAAAATTCTCCAAGCGGCAAAAGAATGGAAAAATCGGCAGATTAAAACCTGAAAACTACCTATATAGACGATTTGACATCGTTTTAATTTTAGTATACTAGTTTTTCATAAAATTCAACAAGTTTTCACTACACACAGCGCCATTGGCTATGCAATTACAAAAACAATATTCTAAGTTGTTTAATTTGGTAGATGTAAAGCTGGATAATTCACAATCGTGAATTTTAATGCTTTCCTGGCAGTGTTGTCTTGCATATTCCATATATTTACTTGTTAATTCAAATGGATACATTGGATTTATATCTCTTGAATATTGATAATTTGGAAACTGTGTTTTATGTAGATTTGATTTTTCTAAATATGAATATTTAGGGATGTTTTTGAAGTCAAATATTCTGTCTTCTAAATTTTTCACGTAAAACTGTGCAAATTGAGCATAATTATCGTTAATATACAAATGATTTTGCCTACTCCGTTTCTGTTTTTTAGCTTTAAATTCTGCTGTCTTATCCACACTTATACTACATGTGCTGTATAGTTTGGGGGTTATATCATTTAATTCTAGGCTTGATGGTATTTCTGATTCAATCATTTTAGAAATTGGCACTTTCTCTTTGTTGCAAACATTGATTATATTATTCTGCATTTCTCTAAAATCTATTGCCATTTCTAACCCTTTTAAAAACCCAAATTTGTAGACTGGAAAATGTCTTTGTGTCTGTTTACCTGCGTCATTCTTCCAGTATGCAATCCATCTAATTTGATTGTTATCAAAAGTTATTCCCTGGTATTTCGGAATCCTTTTAGCGGCTAATCTATATAAAACTCTTTCGGGGTATGGCATTCCAGGTCTCCCCTTAACACATTTCAATTTTTGCAGGTTGAAATTTATAGGAAATTCAATATCATCTCCACAGGGATCATAAATTGATTTAAAATCGATTTCATCACATCTATTCTTTTCAAGAGACTCTAGAAGTGGGATTAGTAATTTATGATTATATGATTCCCCCGAAGATACTAGCATCTTCCAAAGATGTTTAAACGCTTCTGCCCGGGTATTAGGTACATTTGCCGCTGCTAATATATCATTCATAATAATAATTATTATGCAACATAACAAGTAATTAATTAATCCTGGATATTATGCCCTAATTGTTATGTAGTTATGGCATAATTACAAATATTTTGGTAGAAATGGGTAGTATTAGGTGAAATAGCAAGAAGAGTTGATAAAATTGTTGATTAAACGCATGAATAATGAGTAAGGATATGTCATTTGATAATTATAAATCGCTTATTAGCTAACCAAATATCACGTTACGCTAAAGTTTATGTAAATAACAATTCCCAGGAATATGATGAGCCCATGGGCACATGAATCAATAGGAAACTGTTACATGGTGATTCAAATAATACACAATTTGTGTTTAAGGGTTTACATCTCCCTTTGGGATATTATAATATGATGTTAACTCTACATTGTTAATAATGTCAATCCCCATTCAAGTGTATTAAAACTTTATGGATGATGTGGAACTATCATCGCTTTTTCGTAAAATATCGAAGGGAAGAATTAACAGAATTCCATTGGAACTCGCAATCACTATATTAACAGAACATTTTAAAAAGAGCCGACATTTATCATGTCAGATTCCGCTGAGTGAAGTTGTCAATGAATTATATCTAAGAAAAATAGATACTATAAGTGGAACTAATGCACATGTATTGATGACTGGAGGACCAAGATATTTAAAAGGTAATCCCGATGGATGCCTACATTCAAAAGTATTTTTTCCAGTGATAACATTCGAACAATTTAGGATGTACGCAAAAGTAAGATGGATCTAATCTAGGCTGTAAAAGATTTTTTAGATATATATGACGGCAACTTTTAATGCCCGTTGGAATAAGAAAGTAATTTGTCGTGAAAAGAATCTCTCGAGCATTTATCTGGAAACGACATTTTGTATGGTACAAGAATGGATTGGTTTTCTGAATAAGTTATACTAACTCGTATCTCTTCCCATGAAAATAATAATTTTATCCCTTATTTTTTGTATCTTCATATTATCATTGATTTCGGTGTTTAATTGGAGTCGCCCAGTTCCCGTCTGGAAACAAACCAGCCTATGAACTCCAGATTTCTAGGTAATGCATTATATACCTCATTTCTGATGATATTGAAACGGGTCATAGTAGATTGGCCCCATTCTCGGATTTCCCCCGTTTTAAAAACAGCTATTTTAGCACACTTCTTCATAAGCCAAAACTTACGCCTTCGTACAACGGTACATCATCATTCCCAAATGCTGAATTAATGATTCATAAAAACAATGTGGTATTAAACTTACCTGATGTATTGACTATTGTATATTGATTCCCCTTAGGCTTATCATTCTCACTTTCAAATGAACCTTCGAACTTCCCAGATCTGTTTGTTTCAATCCTGCTAAAGAATGAATCCTCTGTAACTTTTTTGGCCTATATTAAACAAATAACATTGAGACAGATAATTTACACTTACAATTGATGAGAATGGCGTTTCAAAAGTATTAGTCCCATTGAGAAGGGATGAATCAGGAAGTACACGCCTAGAAATATAAGTGTGGTGTGTGAATAAGTTAAATCATGGGTCCATATACTTACTTCATAGATTTAAGCTCACATTCTTCTTTTTCAGATGTTTCTGGTGCTGATTTTTCTGAATAAAACGATGTCAGGCCTTTTTCATCTCCCTTTCCATCTTTAAACTGCTTTTCCTTATCATTTTCAGTAAGCTTGTACTCACTTTCGCCAGTAGGTTTCTCAGAAACATCGTTAATTTTTTTATTTAAGTCATTCTTAACATTGTGTTTATGATAAGAAGCCACTTTTTCGGCGTCTTTCTCTTGCTCCTCTGGCTCATTATCCCCCGCCATGATTCAGCCACACGCTATATAGTACCGTGCCACATCTTGCATACTAACGAACGAAGAGCGTGATATATCGCGATTAAAACAAAAGTAAGTACTAAACTACAGTTTATAAATACGTATTATCATGCTATTAGCTGAGTTGGTCTGCAATTGTGATAGGGCTAATAAAGGGGGGTTTTAACCCAAGTTTGATCGACCTTTCAATGTATATAATTTTCACCTTGAAACCAATCAGTATAATGTGCAAATACTGCACTAATGGCATAACTGTCATTCGTTGTTCTTTGTTGTTTAAAAGCCATTTTCTCGTTCTGTTGAATCTGATCCTCGTAATAAGCGAGGATGTTTTCCTTGAAGAAATCGCCATTGGATGAGGATTGCAAGATTTTGGTTTGCGCTTCATCATGTACGGAAGACACTATAGCGAACGCTAATTGTGCAAATGGATGAGCCGAAATTGCACCTTTCCCTTGCATAATTATATTTCCATCCATGTCGAACTGCTGCACGGTGATTTTGTGGTAGTCATCTTCGTAGACGTTTATGATTCCATTGGAATCGGGAACAGAAACTTGAACGACGGCAACATGGGGAGAGACCTCCAAGTACTTGCTGCCAACTTTTGGTCTGAGTTTCAATTCCGTCTTGCGGTTGCCAGTTAACTTAAAAACTCCGTTTACGAGCTTAACATGTTCCGGTACTTGTGGATACAATATATCGATGTCGATCGGTTCCAGGAATGCTGGATAGTTATGTATATTGGGGTTAAGATTCGCTCTACCAATGTCATCGCGATAAGCTTGATTTACCACCTCGACAATTTCTTGTAATATGATCATTGAGATATTGGCTATTATTGTCTTGTACATGGTCCTAGAAAACTCAGTCATAATCCCAATATCGATATCAGAGAGAATAATACCGAGAAAATTAATAACTGATCGGCGAATTTCTTCTGACATTGAGGATGGATCCAGTACGGTTCCTTTATAAAGACATTTTCCGTTAGCGATACTAGTACTGCCCTTTTTGTTGATATCAAGTATATTGACCAATTCTTTGCACAGTGAAATAGAGTCACCCAACTTTCCATTATTCACCATTCCCATAAGGGTCAAGTTTTGGGGAGTTGAACTATCTGATGTTGATTGAGTACTAGAGTCGGAGGCGTTATCACTTGATTCGGATTTCGAAATTATTGATATGTATTTGTTGCTTGAGATCAAATCTTCCAGAACTAGGAGAAATTTGATCCTGCTCAGAGATGCCAATTGAGCTCTATACTCCAATAATAAAGCACTTGTATCATGACCTTCATTCGTTTGTTGGTCTTTACTATCCTCCGGAAATTTTATTGATATGAAAGAGTATAGGTATGAGGAAATTGCCTTGGACAAATCATCAAACATCGCATTGATCACATCAGCATTGGCAGTATCAACTGTATTAACACTAGTTAGTTTGGAAACAATTGATTCAAAAGTAATCTTCGGAGTTGATTTTAATATGTCAAAAATCTTTTCCAATTCGGCTGATATAGATTTCATAGTAGTTATTGCCGAATTATATGCCTCCAAAGCTTTAGATTTATTGGCACTATCAGATATGTCACCAAGTGCAAATTTGGCTCCATTAAGATCCCTTAGCGTTTCCGCAGATAGCTTGAAAAGTGACAACAACTCGGATCGTGTAGTATAGGTTGTCTTGCCGGCAGTGCTTACTGTGGTGAATTCATTACCATGATTGACGCAAGATGTAAGTGCTTGTTCCTGAGACGAAGTAACCGTGATCATTGAGATTGGCAATTGAGAGAATAGAGATAAGTCATGACCAGGAGCAATTGGTTTCAAAGTGTACCTAAATGTTGGCAGAGAGTTGATAATGGTAAATCTGCCATCAGAATACATGACTCTCCTGGATGGAATAGTGTTGGTTATGTCGACATCCAGATCCATAAATATGTTGGAGTCTACATCGGGCATTTTTACGAACAACTTGCACAACTCTGGAAATGAATTTTTGAACAGCCGCAAAGTCATAGGTCTGATTATGGAGTCGTTAATTTTCTGTATAAGTTTTGATAATCCTGTATATGGGTCAGTACTGGAGTTTTTAGTGGTGTGGGTTTCACTGCAACTCGGTAATACAGTATCTGACTCATCCATAATATTTTCCAACGTTTTGAAATTTTCATCAATAAAAGAATTATCAAAGAATACGTTCTTGAACTTCTCATCAAAAGATGCAATTGTTGCAAATTTTTCCACTAGCTCATCCACATCCTTAGCATTAGTTCCAATAGTAATTGTTGTAGTTGTAGATGTTGTTGTCTGTTTAATATGAGCTCTAAACTCCTTGATCAATGCATTCACGTAGTTTTTGAAACTATTATTGCAATCAATTTGTATTATGTGGCCTCTTAGGTAGGGTGCCTTCGGTTTCAGGATTGTCTGTGTACTGGGAGTGGGAGGGGAGGAGGGCTTAGTACTTTTACCTTCTTTACTTTCTTCTCGTGTCGCCTTTCCGCTTGTTTCTTGTGTCGTCCCACTGGTGGTGGACGATGTTGGGCTATTCAATTCAAAGTAAATGCCGTTGATCAAATTTCTTATGTGGTTAATGTAACGGAAGTTTAGTATGAGAGAGGATAGCATGGTCTTGGCAGCTTCGTTATTTATACGCAAACTGTGCTTGAATAACTCATCTAAAACAAATTCAAGGTCCTCTATAAACCCACTGGTCATTGATATAAACCTCATCAATTCTTCCTCATTCAAGGCATTTTTACCAGCTTTGGACTTCTCCTCATTCAAGAAAGCTATGAATGCGTTGAAACGGGGGAGCATGCGTACGGCAGTCTCTGTGAAAGATGCATCTCTGAGCATAACGTCATTGAACAACTTGCCCAATCTTGATAAGGTAGGCATAAACACATTGGAAGAGAGTATCGACAAGTACTTTTCTGCACTGGGATTGGATAGAGCGCTGCCTTTATTTTCTCCATCCACACAACTAGTCTTGACCTTCAATGCATCTAGTGCATTGTATGCCCTGGTAAACAGCTTATTGATATGGTATATAGAATTCAACACTGAGAAAACAAAAGAAAAGCCCCTGGCATTGGGAGATGAACTTTCAGGAGATGATTCTTCAATAGGGAAGGCACCGTAAATGGAATAAGTAACACCATGCTTCCCATTCTCAATTGAGTATAGCTTGCCAAGACTGACATTTTCACTATCAGTATAAAAGAGGGTGACTATCTTGTTGGTTGGACGCATAAACCCATTGGATAGTATCAATTCCTTGTAGTTGGTTTCGAATCCAATTGAACTAGTGGAGGCACCTTTCATGGTCAGCATTTTGTGTTTAGTCAACCCAGATCCAATGTAATCGGCTGTTATTTCAGGTCCCTGTACGAGTGCAAAATCACGTTTATCATTCTCAAGTTGCATATATCTCAACAATTCATAGTCTCCACTTGGACCGTAGTTAGTTATAATACCAACACTGGCAAGGCTCTTGTCACCCATGGTAACCCTCTCGATGAAGATTGAGTGGATAAACCCAATGGAGAATGCAGGTAGGGTAAGGTTGCCAATCGTAATTCTGCCGAAGGCAGTATCATGCCTTAACACGTTATCAATGTAAAAGTGGATTGATTCAACTCTACGATGCATACCATCATTGATTGGTTTGGGAAATGGATGATCATTTTCCTTCATAATAACTTGTAAGTTGGATTTAATAGTACCATCATTGGTATTTGTTTTCTGTGCACAGGATGTAATTTCAGTTGAAGTTTTACTAGATTTGTAAATTTTCTTGAATACCTCACGCAACTTCGTAGTCCTAATATGGTTGATCTCTTTCAACAAAAGGCCAGAATTTTTAGGTACGCACAATTCTTCGCCGTATAATGAGTAGGCAACTCCGTTAGGAAGCTTCTCGATATAATAATTAATGAGTTCGTCATCAAAAATCACTGTAAATGGAACTTCAAAGTCAACAAGACGCTTATTATGCATGTGGGTGGTGATCCATGGCGACGGAAGTGTGTCCGTAGAGGCATGTTCGATGTATGTTGGGGCATTTGGTTCGAACGGGGTCATTGAGCCTATAAACTCCCTAGAGAAGAATTTTGATATCATAGTGCCATCCTTGTTGAAAGTAATTATTTCTATTGAATTCAAGTTCTCATCAAAGGTAGCAAATGTCCTGGCTGTCTCCTTGACTTCAACGAGCTGATTGCCAAACTTCAGAGCCAACACTTTTAATTGGGGGGGGCGGACGGTAGCAGATTTTACCGTGTTGGTCAGGTCAGTGAGTTCGATGGCTGAAATAAAGTTACCAATTTTGGAATTCAAATCGAGATCTAAATAACCCTCGATAATTCCATCGGCAGTAGTATTCATCTTGACAAATATTGATGATATTATATCCAATGGATCTTGTGTGGTGTGAGTTAAACCAACAACAGTCGGGGTTTCTGAAAGAATCACCTTTTCCAAAGTCAATTTGAAATGATCATCAAGGGTGATCACTGCCATTTTGGTATCATTCTCATGTTCTACTATACTTATCTGCACGACTGCCGATTTCTCTGGAATATGCAGTTGCACATTGCCAAAAGCAGGTATCATCTTGTGCGTTAGTTTAAATTGGTCCTTCAACTTGTAGACTCCATTCTTAAGCACCACCTCCTGTGGAACACTGGTTGATTTCAAATCAACAATGATACTAGTTAGACGTTCCGGAAGGGCATTTATTGAATTACCCCTACCAAGAATGCTTAATACTGCAGATAAACGTGCAAGAGCTGTGGATGAAATAGTCTCACTTATCATCAAAAATTTCTTAATCTTGCTGATAATTGTTTTGATGTTCACATTGGTATTGGGGGTAGAAGGGGTTACTGTGGCATCGGATGTTTCCTGAGAGTTTATAGCCTCAAGCTCATTTTTAATTTCTTCTAACGGTGCAACAAGGCTTCTAATTGTTGTTTGATCCAGCTTTAACTCGTCGAAGGTGTCATCAAATAATGATGAACTTGATATACCTCCTGTAACTCCAGCTTTCAATGAGTGAGATTTTATGTCAGAAATCAAACCCTCAATAAATGACAAAGATTCCTTCACCTTGTTTCCGAGCAACAAATCGCTAAATGATCCTGAATCGGTAGCTTTACATTTGCTACAATCCACAGTGTAATCAAATATATCCTCGTATTTGGTTGATACAAGAAAAATGTGCTCAATGGCTTGCAAATACGCCACCTTCACAAGATACATATTGGGATTCGAAAACATGGCTATAATATCGTCCATAGACGTTGTGGTCCTGTCTAATGAGTTGTATTCATTTGTTCGCGATTCCGTTATGTCGAATGATATACCATCTACTTTTGAATGGTATATTAAACGTGTGGTGAGACCACTGAGGGATTTCTTCAACAAATAAACATCATCTTTGGTAACTTTGTTTCGAGTGATAGCAATGTTACCTTGAATAGTCGTTATCAATGATTTCAATGAAGAAATAGAAGTTTCTTCGTTGTCAGGGGCAGTTTCTGTGTTTTTGACACTACTGGCGCTATCAACAATGCCGTCTAAAACTGTTATTAATCTGTTAAGTTGGCCTGTTAGTCCGCTGTACTTGCTGCTTGCACTAGACGAAGAGGGATTTTCGAGTAATTCCAGCATTAATTCATTAAGCCCAGTAGATATTATTGGAATAAATTTCAGGATGGAAAAAAATTTGGATTGCAAGGTGGGAGTACCATCCGATGGAGGGAGCAAATCGAAAAAGAATAATTCAGTTCCATCTGCATTAACTTCTTTGTTGGTTATAATTGTCGAATTATTCAATCCATCATGTATTATTTGCAATTCAGATCCTTTTGAAATGAGGAGATCATTAAGTTTGCACTGAGGCTTGTTGAATTTTGACAATTCTGTGCCCTGATAAATGGTTTCGGTGTAGTGAAGGCCAGGAACACTTGTGGGTAATTTTAGTGATGTATTGGTAATAACATCAACATCAAGTTTGAAATCCGTCTCTAATTTGTAAGAAACGTGGGCGTCTGCTGTTACAACTGGAGTGAACACAAAACTATTGTAATCGCCAGATGGGCCATAACTAGCAATGATAGATACTTGTAAAGGAGTTTGTATTTCGTCAAAATCTTCAGAGTTAATCACTTTTTCTACTGTAATCGAGTGAATTACGCCCAAAGAAAATGGTGGGAGATTTATCTTATGAAAACGTATATTTCCAAAAGTCATCATGCGTTTGGCCAATGGACTCAAGAAAAAAACAACAGAATCCACATTTCCAGTTTCAGAATTAATGTGGATCGAATGTTTCACACCTGTTGGTAGTAAAATGTTGTGATGATTCAATTCGAATAAATCAGAAGGTATAGAAAAATCTACTTTTTGAAACATAACAAAATGGGTTGGAATCCAAGGTACAGTGTCAAAAGCTTTCGATATATCATTATAAGCAGAACCTACTTTCTTAAACTTTTTAATAATATGTTCGCCGAAACATCCAGTAGTATACAACTCAATCAATTCACCATTAGATGATAATTTGACGATTATATATTGTGAAGTTATATTTATTGGTATTATTATTTCACCAATCTTAACTTCGCCAATGTAAAATTTGGAATCTGGATTGTTGGTGTACAACACGCTCCCATCACTGAGAGATAATTTTAAAAATTCGTCATCATTGGCAGTAGAAATATCAAAAGTTTTGTAAGTTATGTCATTGAGTGTATAAGTGCTACTTCTATTTTGAGGAATAATAAATCCTGGGTCATCTCTCAAAACAAATCTGTTAGATTGTAAGCCAGATTGCTCATAGTAAACGGTTGAAGTATAATTCGAAGTCTTATCTTGAATCCTAACAACAATCAAAGGATACTTATTGGTGTATGAGACGGTCCTAGTGATAACATCCATGGAATGCGGAATTAATTGATTACCAAATATTACACAACCGATAGAAAATCCTGTAGCTGGGGTAACTTTGGTAAAGATTCCATCAGTAGAAAAAACGTAAATAGAAGAAAGATCCTCTGGAACTTGATCAACAAATCCAATTTCGTTTATGTTAAGATTTACAATTTTTGTGGCAGCAGCATTTTGTGTGGTATCCAGAGATGGAGAAATTGTTGTTGGAGATCCATTATTTGATGATAGAGTGGTAGTGGTCGTTCCAGAAGTGGTAGTGACTGCTGAAGTAGTTATTGAACTTATTACACCCTCACGGTTATCACCGGTACCTGTAGCTCCTCTAGTGTTTGCTGCTAGAGTTATAATGGATCTGTTTAACAAACAGGCAAACACCACGAAGTAAGAGGGTATATGCCTGTGTGCATTCATAATAGGTAAACATGTGTGAATCAATGTGTGTATGAGTGTAACTCGTCTGTTTACACAACAATGGAGCGACTAATATGGTGCTAAGGATCTAATCAGTATTGTTATCCCAAATAGCATAGGGGAATCAATGTTTTTGAAAGTCCCCATACAATACATCTGTGGCGTTATATGCTTTTACTTAATAATTTATAAATGTATTGATTCTCTCTAATTGTAACTTAATTTTATTTATTATTTTTATATAAATTTTAAAAATGTAAATGGTAGCCGTTTAATTCGTATACGTGTCCGGCATGAGTCTAATCATAATGATTCGGTATATACATATTTAATTAGTACTTTTGTTGTAAATTATGTTTCATTGATTGCGAATAATGATTTATTTAATATATTAACTGTTATTTAATTTGAAATACAAATTTATTTTCGGAATTAATGAAACAACGGGGATGAGCCTCATATTGTTTCATCTTCATGGCCGTGAAGGCCCGATCTTTGGTGCACTATCATTTGTCATGATTATTTATATGCACTATTGTTTTGTTTTTTGAATTTCTTGAAATTTGCAACATTTATTTTTGATGTTTGAAGTTGCTGGTCTCTGTTGAGATCTTAATTCCTTTATTATTTCTGGATGGGTTTAGGTGGTTTAAGTGCCTGTGTGATCTTACTTTCTGTTCTAACGTTTGGAAAATAGTCAAGTATGCCGCTTGTATCAAAAAGTCCTGAAAAAAGATAGAATGCCGCTCCAGCCGCGGTCAGTAGTATTAGAACTAGTAAAACTGTTAGAAATATCGTTAATTTTGATCGATTCCCTTTTATATGTTCTGAATCATAAACCATTTTTGAATCTGGATTTATTTGTGTAATACAATAATATCTAACTGAGAATGGAAATTTTCAGGATCTATGAATTAATTTTTTTCTCTTGATGATATTTATGGTAAATCTATCTCATTACCAAAATGCATTGTAAGAATTTTTCTTTGATCTAAGAGATTTTTTGTTTGGTTATTTTATCAATTCGTTACATGATCGTTAGTATATATTTTTGTTAATGAATAATACTGTTTTGTACATAAATCTAATTAAAAACATACATTGAATAAATTATCATATATTTTTTAAACGTGGACTTATGTATTATCATAATTATTACATTTTTAATTATTAAAATCTAGTAATGGTTGGTCTGAATATTCATTGAAATTATCAGTAGTTTTAAAATGTATTATATATAACTATAAATTTGTTAGTTGTATTGTAGAAATTAATTGTAACAAATCGTGATACTAACTATAATCAATCATCAATTAAAAATGTAATGATATGGTCATTTGAATGAATAATTAATTTAAATCTTTAAGGATTAAATGATGAACTTATAATGATAGTCAATCATCATAAGGCTTTTGGTATATCTAATATTATGTAACACTTAACCATTTCATTAATCAAACTGGATGTTTTACCTTGCATCAATGATATATTTTATTTAAAACAATTATAGTTAAATTTGGGGATATAAAAATGTTAGTTATACTATCAACCTAATTTTTATGTTATATATTTTATTCATTCATGCCAATATCAATAAACCAATAGCAAGCATTATTCAATTGATACAAATTATTTTAAAGTTGATATATAATCTTATATTTATGCAATTGTGCAAATTTGAAGTGGCAAAATACAATAACAATTAAAATACCAATATAAGTAAAATAATTCTATATGAAAATTTAAGATAGTAAATTATAAAATTCCTAATATAACGGGTTAAAATTATAATATAATAATTAAAATGAATCGAGTTTTTCATATATTTATTAATTTAAGCGTAAATACTTGATTATGTCGCTTTGAACACAATGATGAACAACTAATTGTTAAATGTAGATATTAGATAAAAATATACCAACGGGACATAAATATAATATTAAAATTAGTCGCCTCGAATTAATCTAAGATTATAATAAATAATTTTGATTCATCTTATTATGAAATAACAAACGATAACATGCGTATCAAGGAGACCAATTGTATGTTCGTTGAAGTATATTTTGCAGCAAATAAGGTTTAAATATATAATTCAACAACTAACAATATGGAGAGTTGAAATGTCATTTAAAAATGAAAATAATAATAATTTATAGCCAATTTTTATATATGTAAGTAATGCTGTGAGAATTGATTTGGGTAATTTTGTTCAAATACCTAATCACCTAACTGGATAAATCCTAATTAAAATTGAATGATTAAAAATCGATTGTAACTTAATCGTCATCAAAATTTATATCAGTTATACTAATAGACATATGAGATGATTGATACTGTGATTATAAGATACTGTGCCTACTAAACACATCAACTGACAACAATACATATAGTTAGACTAATGAAGGTATTAATTTGATAATCATATACATTAAGTCTATTAATATATTTATATCCATATAACTCGAAACTCATACTTATTTAAATTCTATGTAACGAGGCATATTCATCATACTGTTGAACTAACAATTATCACATAAATAAAATACATAGTAATAAATGATGCGGTTAGAAACAATATCTAACATTTATAATTATAGTATCTTTAATTGTTATAGAATAATCAAGTTCTTTAATGTATAGTATGCATTGTTATAATATACAATATTATCATAACCTCCACGACGTAGCCAGATGTATACATATCAATGCTAAATTATATATTATTGCACTTATGCATTTTGTATATATAATATATAACCATTCGTATCATATAAAAGTATATGGCATATTAACTAATTCATATACATATATATAACATATATTTACAACACTGTATTATAATACAAACACATCAATCACATCTCAAGTTGACATACATTGTTCCTTTGTCACATACACTATCTTACACACATTAATATTGTATTCATAATACTAATCTTAATAGGTATATGTTTTGATTATACTATATATATCAAGTTAATTGTTCTGATATATAATACAAATATAGTATCATAATTGCGTTACAATTGTTGTAATTATATATTCAATGGTATTGTGAGTATAAATTACATGAAATAATCACTCAACACTATGTTTGTGCGTCATATATTATGTATTGTTTAATATTATATCAAGTGAACTTTCATAAATTAGAATTATCGAAATTGATAGAATCACATATAATATTATACCACAATCAATTAATTTGTACACCAATGTCATTATTAATAATATTTATATGTAAATATTAAAATCTGGACCAAATGCGATTATTAAACAACTATTACGCACATAAATCTAAGTCAATGCTATATAATGTTAATAACAATATGTAACGGTAATAATGAATAAATCATACTCTATTCGTTGATATACTATTATGATACAACATAACTATAATAGATAACTTAATGAAGTATTATATCTTGTTATTTTATGTATTTTTTACAACATTGCAATTCATCTACTCTAAATCTATAGATAAAGTAAATTACGTTTATAATAGGTAGAGTATTAAACAAATATATTCCTCACGCATAAATAAAAAAGCGATATTTACCAATTTACTAGTATATTGGTCTACAATCATAGTAACACAGTTATTGATTGGTTAAATATAGTATAGCGTGTAGTCTTACATCTAGGGTAGTATATAACAGGCAACTATTATAGTTGGTGTCAATTTGTGACATAGAAATTTATTATATATTCATGAGTACATATAGATGACTTGAGTACAAATGTATTTATGGATATAATTTCAGTCTTCAATATTATTAAACAGAATTTATATTAATAAAAACATATATAATTAATTTGCACAATGGATTTAAAATGATGATAATAGATTAATTTATTACAGTAAATAATTAAAAAATATACAATATTAAATAAAATATAATAATTAAACAAACTTAAATAGTATTTCAAACAATTAATTTAATATTATTTAATTTCAAATTAATTAATTATATTATAATTAATATATATTACAGTAAATAATTAAAAAATATACAATATTAAATAAAATATAATAATTAAAATAAACTTAGATAATATTTCAAACAATTAATTTAATATTATTTAATTTCAAATTAATTATATAATTATATATATTATTAAATATAATATATATAAAATAATATCTAATAATAATTATTATTTGTATTAAATTATTATAATTAATTAATATTTATTAATATAATTTAATATAAATAATATAATTAAATTAATAAATGAATTGATTTATATATAATAATATTATTAAATTATTTTCATTATTTATAAATAATTTTAGCAAATTAAAACAATTTACTAATTTCAATATTATATTTTAAAATTAATTTAATTATTATGAATATATATTTAAATATAATATTTATATTATATTTAAATATATAAAATTAATAATGAAAAAATAGATCAAAATAAACTATATTACAATAATAAATATTTAAAAATTAAAATTAAATTTATTTAATTATTTTGTCTATTAATTTAATAATTATTTGATTTTAATATAAATATAATATCAATTACAAAATTACATATAGATAATAATTATAATTAAATTTAAATTAATAATAATATATAATTTAATATTCAATTATATACATAATAAATTAATATATATGTAAATAAATAATACTTTATTTTTCACAAAACAAATATTACAATTTATAATTTTAATATAATAAACAATTATTAATTAAGATATTTATAACAAACAAAGTTGTCTATATCAGTTTTATTTTTAACATAATTATAAATTATGATATTATATTGTTATATTTAATTTATATAAACTTTTATCTGGATATAACTTCTTGCCTACAAGTCTAATTATATATATATATATGTCTACATCATAATCATTTCTTATGTATGAGATCTATTTACCATATAATCCCCCAAACTCTGGCATTTCACACTCTAGGAAAACATGCCTTAAATCACTGGCCCCTAAAGCTTTTACACGACCCGAATATAATGGAATTCACATCAGACCCTAAACTCGGATATTTGATTAAAAGGTATGTTTTAAGATGATTTTAGAAATACAGAGAATCTACCGTTGGAACCAATTAAGGCCGCCAGAATACAGAACAAGCATGTCAAATCTAGATACGACTATATTTCAACTCCCGAAAGTATGAGATTAATTTGTAACTAAGAACATAAAGGAAAATTTTTACACAATGACAAACAACTAAATTCAAAGTCCGTTATACGCATTAAGGCTGGTTCTGCTAAAGGGAAAAAAATACACTTACCCAGAGTACCTTTACGTCCTATGATGAGTAGAGTATAACATAGAACAATTTAGGTGAAAGATGCAGTATTCTCTATTATACAGCATATGGGATTTTTTGCTTTAGGAAGGGAAACAAAGTAATATATAATTTGATACTAGTGTTTTAGACCTTTTTTGTGGAACAGGTTCACTTGGCATTGAAGCATTGTCAAGAGGGGCAAAATATTCTACCTTTGTGGACCTAGATAATGCTTGCTGTGAGGTATATGTATAAATATATAGGCTACTAGTCACAACCTCAGAGAATTAAGATTAAATGAAAAATCTAGGGTTATTAGAGCGGATGCTATGGTATTTACTAATTTTATGAAGGAGATTTTGAATAGTCCATGGCTAATGAGCTTAGATGACATCTTCGATATAGCATTCATATGTCCTCCGTATGAGCGGATAGTGTATGGGGATTTAATTGAGGTAAATTTCAACTTATTCCTTTTAGAGCGTTGCAACTACTAGATTGTTTAAACAGGGTTCAATAATAGTTTTGGAATACCCAAAAGAATTGGGATTTTTACCACAAGTAATTTAGACAAAACTTAGTCCATACACAATGGAGAACTAATTGGATTAAGGAATCGCAAATTTGGCAGAACTACGATAGCAATTTATGTTAAAAACCCTGATAATGAAACAAAATTATTGGCATCCAAAAGGACGAAGGAGTTTCGTCTAGGAAAGGAAAAAATTCATAGTTTAGGAGTAGTATCAAGTCCATCCAATCCTTAATCCAAAGAGAGTGGCTCCAATGAAGAAGTAAAGGACAAAAAAGCTTTTGATGAGGATGGAATATGTTGTATTCTTTTTAATCAGCATTGATATATGTATAAAAAATATGTGGTGTGATAATGTTTGTCTCATGAAAACTTCGCAGTGAGCGTATATAAGAAAGGTGATAAAAGTAAAGAAGAATGAAATAAAATAACCAATCTCATGCGATTTTAAACAAGAAAAATTTATTTTAATAGATCTAATTTTAGATATTATTAGTTCAATTGCAGGTATAAACACAGGCAATGCATAACCAAGCCTATGAATTCGTTCCGGTTCCTTCAATACCCATAGAAAACTCACGTCCCAATATTCTTTTTGAATAAATGAGTATGAAAAAGGTAGAGTAGATTTACACCAAGGCCTAATTAAATCGTGATCATAAATTAAGCCATCCTTGAACACACAAAATAAAAAGTACAATTTAGTTTCGAATAAAACAAAGGGAATAATAACAATGATAGCTTCAATAGCTGCTATCCCCCAATATATTATGGATCTTATTAAAATGTTGAAACCAAAACTTAAACTACAGAAGATTTCAAGATAACCCCAATTCCTAAGTTTGTAGAAAAATAATGGAGCCAAATAAAATATGCCATTTGATCTCAATGTGCCCGAAAAGGCTAACAAAACAATTGCAATAAATTCCAGAATATATTTAAGCATATTATGACTTGATTCCGATTTAATCAATAACAATGTTGAAAGGTTAACGGATAGGCTAAATAACGATTCGGTATAAAGAGAGTTTGAATGGATTGCACTTGGATTTAATGAAAACCAAAAAGCAGTATCCTCAGCAACATCTTTATATTTCCCAGAGTCAAAATTTAAAACTACATAATATAACACTAATGAAGCCAAAACAAATGCGATATTATTTACAACTAAACCACCTATTGCCATACAAATAATTCTAGGAGGTATTTCTGAATAATTAAAGAAATACCTGATCCAACAAATTTACGATAAAAGAATTGAAAAACATCACCAGAAATGCGTATAATTGATGGGAAGCCTGGAAAAAAGGGTCCATTATGTTCAAAATTATATGTTACGTCATCCGTTGCGATTTTAAGAAATCTTTCGCCATCAAATGAAATAAAAGGGACAACAAGTGCCCATAATATTGGTGAAACATTTTTTGCTCTACAAAACTCATCTTTATTAAAAAATATGAGCGTTTCATGATGAAAACTAGAGTCCTTAGGAATAGTTTTAGGCAGGGATTCACATGTCTTATTCCAATAATCAAAAAATTCTGTAAAAGGGGAACACACTGCGATTGTGTATATCCGTAATATAACAGAAAGAGCGATAGTTTTAGTTAACACCCTAAGAGTTGGGTCTAATCTAGTAATATACGTAAACAGAAACATGAAGCATAGATAAAATACGAATAATTCATATACATTGTGGGGTACATATATATATTTATCTATGTCACGGTACGATTATGAAGAAAATAAGAAGGTATATGTTGGTAAAATAAAATTAAACTCAGGGAATCTCAACCCGAATACAACTTCTGAGCAATTAGAAGGCATCTTTGCCAAGTTTGGCACAATCGCTACTATTTGGGTCGCACGTAGGCCTCCAGGATTCGCTTTTGTGGTATATTCGATCATAACATAGACATTCGAAGATCACAGAGATGCACATGACGCGGTTGAAGAACTTAACAGAACAGAATTTCAGGGAAATAGGTAGATACCTATTAATTTTAGCTTAAAAGTTGAATTGTCACGTGGACCAAAAAAAAGAAATTACGGCAGAAGAAATTCTGATTATCATAGTTCAAGACGTTCTATAAGTGGAAGTCCAAGGTATAAATAAATCTTTCATACAGAAGGCTTCGTTCTAGAAGTGTGAACTATGGATCTGGAACAAACTACAGAGATAGAAAACACTATAGAGATTAAGCTTCATCGCACCATTTATTCTCTTCTCTAATCTGAATTGGAGTTTATTTAACCTGTCTTTCTTCCTCTGGAGTAAAATCATTTATGATGTTAAAATCCTTTCTGATTTGTTCTGGGGATTTCCCTTTTATAAGTGATGCTACTTTGGCGCAGCTTAATTCCAGAAGTGGCTTGATATCAAGAAAATTTTCAGCCTTAATTAATCGCTATGTACCAGAATTAGTTCAAATAGTGTTTCTTTGTCCAAATTTATGAAATTGTTATCCCAGTCAGAAACGACCTATATTACACTTACATCTCACATCTGCTAAATTTGCAGTCCTGAGAGGTTGAGGTATTTCTATAGGCGGATTTTTAACATGATATTGGCAATATTCTACAATTTTTTCAAGTATCCTTGTCTTAACTTTGGGAATAGGTATGGCTTCATTAACATCTCCAGATTCTGAATATGAAATTACAAACCCTCAAAAATATTTCGAATTACACCAGAAAGTAACGCTGCTTCTCTGGAAACAACTACTTTGTCTCCCTCCGAACTAATTAATGTAACTATTTGAGATGCAGACATTTCACATATAAAATCAACCCTACAGATAATTATGGCCCAAGGGCATTAGGTTTATATTCAACTCCATAAATCAGAGGATAGGCAATACAATAAATCAAGTTTAAAGCAGTTCTTGCAATTGCAAAAGATATAAATCGGCTCAAAGAAGCCAATCCAGCACATTCTTTTTCTTGTGGAAGAAAATCAATCCATAAGAGTGGAGGAAGATTTTTTTCTTGATCCATGAAGAAACCATTGTACCTCTTATAGATTTTCCCAAATATGAAATGAGGTAACATGTTATCTATAATAAGCAAAATAAAGTTTTTAATCCCTCCTATCGCAACATTCATATCAATTTGCCCATTATCCACCATTTGTTCAACATCATTATTGGATGAATTGTTACTATCCTAAATTAATCGATCAATTTAACCTCATTTTCGGCATAATTACTTCCAATTTTAGATCCATCATCTACTTTTCCATCACCACCCTTGGTTTTTGTTTTATCATATTTAGAAATCAATTCAATTTCTACACCTTCATTATTTAATTTGTCCATATTGGTTACAACATCATCGACATCTTTCTCTACAATATTTCCCGGATTGTTAGTTTTAAAATTTTTGTCATGAAACCTTTTCGTAAATTGTTTTACAATATCCCCAATTATTGAAACAAATGTTACAAGGACCAACAAATGAACTCCATGAGTAGAGTCGCACATATTGCTTATACTATATATGATAAATACAAAAAATCTTATCCCTTTGGCGTAATAATGCTAGCACTTGCTGATTTTTGTACCTAAATTACCATGAATTTACTTGTTTATGAAGCTCCAATAGTTGAACGTTTAAACTACTCAATCTGCTGATCAACTGATCTTTGATGCTTTGTAATTTGGGCAAATCCTCAAAAGATTCCTTATCTTTTACTAACTGATTCTTCAATTCTTTTTTGGGAAGTGATAAAAGCCTAAATAGATTGTGATTTACATATGAGATACTTGCTTATAAACAGTGTTATTTTCTGATATTGAATCTAACTAATATTAATTTAAACTCACCGACTCAATCCCTGCTTCTAAACGTTTTAACTTGATACTCTTTTGTTTGATCTTATGCTGAAACCTGGCAATTTGCGTATTCAAATGTTCAATTTGATTCTGTATTTCTTGTATTTGTTGGAATTGCTAAATGAAATGAAAATTACCTGAAGTAAGGGGTCTTCGGTGGTCATTAGCATACACCACAAAGAAGGGTCGGGATTAATATTATTCAATATACCATATATATGGCATCCACCCACTATCTATCTACAGCAAAAGAATTATATATAGTGATATAGAAACAAAATAAAATATCATAATTTTAGAAGTCAACTGGAATGTATCAGATCACCTTAAGTTAGTCAATTATAAATTAAGAATGCTGTTTACATAATTCAAATTAATTACTAACACTGATCAATGCTAGTCCAGATCCATTCCATCATTTCTCAATTTTTTAGAGCCCTTTCTAATTTCCTTGATTTTAATCTTTTTAGTTGAAGCAGTTACTGTTTTTGATTTTATCTAAATTTAATAAGTTTTACCGGTATTTTTTGGGTTTGCTCCTGGCGATAAAAGAGAGATTTGTGTTTTTCAAGTTCCTTTTGAACAGGTAATGCATGTTTGGCTAGTGCCTTTTCCCTTAATCTTTTACGCATAACAATATTTCTAGCCACTTCAATACGATTAGTGCGTTTTATCGCTTCAATTGTTTTAATATACATTAAACGATCATATCTGATAGGCACATTTCTACGCTGTTCAGCTTCAAGTGATCCGTCCATGACCATTTCTTTACCAGCCGCTCGTCTAAAGGCTTTAGTCCATCGAATTTTACGAGGGTTATGTTTGGCTTTAAAGATTCTATGGCATTTGCTACGGCAGAAACGAAATACTTTGGCATCATTTCTAACAAAAACTATCCCGTGGCCTGGGTAAACTTGACTTGAACAAATCCAACATTTGTTAATTCTCATGTTATGCGTGGGGCATGCCAGAATGGTGCTTGATATAAACATTTTCAGATGCCCGGAGGGGTTAAATGCCATCAAAAATTCGGAATATGCTAGAGGAAGAGATGATACCAATGTCAGATTGGTTGTGGAAGCAGACATTGAATGGAGGAAGGCTGATTTCGACTTATCACAACTTAAAAAGGATGTCAATTCACTAAACAAACAAATCGCAATTCTCAAGAAGCAAAATGCCCCTGAATCTGAAATATCCCCTTTAATTGCCAATTGCGAAACTAAAAGAAATGCAATTATATCATTAACTACAAATGAGCATAATACGAAAAAACTTCGGGATAATATTTTACAAAAAATAGGAAATATAATATGCAAAACCGTTCCAATTGGAACTGATGAATCTAAAAATTCCGTAATTAGAACTTGGTTCCCTAATGGAGACCCTACTACAAAAACTAATACCAGAATCCTGCAACACCATGAAATACTTAAAAAATTAGATTCCCTGGATTTAAAGAAGGGCGCCGAAATAGCTGGTCATAGAGGATATTTTTTGAAAGGATTTGGTTGTTTATTAAACAATGCACTAATAAGTTATGGCTTATCATTTTTATCAAAAAAGGGGTATATACCAATACGAACTCCTGTTTTAATGAAGAAAACGATTATGGCCGAATGTGCCGAGCTTAGTGATTTTGCAGAAACTTTATATTGTATCCCATCAAATCATGATGGGAATGTCGAAAATGATGAAAGAGAAAATTTATATCTAATAGCAACTTCTGAACAACCTTTGACAGCTTTGCATAGGAATGAAACTTTGAATGGAAAAAAACTTCCTTTAAAATATGCAGGAATTTCACCATGTTTTAGAAAGGAAGCTGGGGCCCATGGCATAGATACACGGGGAATATTTAGAGTCCACAACTTTGATAAGGTAGAACAATTTTGCATAACTTCATGTGAAAATTCGGAAGAAATGCATCAAGAAATGATAAAAGTTTCTGAAGAATTTTACCAATCTCTCATGCTACCGTATAGAATAGTAAGCATTGTTGCAAGTGCCTTAAACAATGCTGCCTCAAAAAAATATGATTTGGAGGTATGGTTTCCAGGATACAATAATTATAGAGAATTAGTTTCATGCTCCAATTGCACAGACTACCAATCTGTATCCGTTAAAACCAAATATACTACTTCTCAAGGAACTAAAAAATATGTTCACATGCTGAATGGAACATTGGTAGCAACACAAAGATGCATCTGTGCAATTGTAGAAAATTTTCAAGATGAAAATGGAGTAAGAATACCACCAGTACTTGTTCCATACATGGGAGGAAGTGAATATATTCCATGGCAATCAATTTTAGATTAGTGTGGGGATGTATTTGTGCACGAATGTGTGACGGTTATACTGCTTCGGAGATATTTGGTAGTTCTCCTATCGGCTATACATACGATGATATCATCGTGATGCCAGGTTGAGTTAATTTTAGAATTAGGATATGTAGGATTCCCCAGCTCAGAGGTTAACATCAAAACTAATATAACCAAAAAAATTTCCCTCAACACTCCTATAGTCTCATCGCCAATGGTAATTTGGGTTATAAATAGGATACTATAACAGAAGCTAAAATGGCCATTGCTATGGCTTTGGTTGGGTAATAAACATTTATATATAGCGGGCTAGGATTCATTCATAACAATTCTTCCATAGAAAAGACTGTGGCTGAAGTAAAGAAGGTGAAACGATTTAAAAATGGATTTATAACAGACCCATTTACTCTAAATCCTGATAATACATTGAATGAATTGTTAGATATTAAAGAAAAGTATGGATATACATCCTTTCCAATCACAGAGGATGGAGCAATTGGCTCTAAACTTTTAGGAATCGTAACTACTGGCGATTTCTCATTTGTAGAAGATAATACTTTGAAGATGAAAGATCTTATGACAACGGATTTAATAGTTGGAACTTCCCCTTTATCAATTGAGGAGGCTAATAAACTTTTATATGAGAGTAGGAAGGGTGTATTGCCAATAGTTGATGATAATTATAATCTGGTGGCAATGATTTCTAGAAAAGATCTACATAAAAATTCCGAATTCCCCTTGATTACTAAGAATGAGAATAAACAGTTGAAAGTTGGAGTTGCCGTTAGCACCAGGTATTTGGAATTTAACTAGCCCCGGAGCCATAGATCGCGTTAAGAAGCTTATGGAAGCAAATCCTGATATCATTTGCATAGATTCTAGTCAAGGAAATACCATATATCAAATAGAATTGATAAAAAATATAAAACAGTTATACCCAGATGTGGATGTAAGATAGTGTCATATAGAGATTTTAGCTGGAAACGTAGTTACTTGTAAACAAGCCAAAAATTTGCTAGAGGCTGGAGCAGATTGTTTAAGAGTAGGAATGGGATCTGGATCGATCTGTATAACCCAAGTAATGCATATTTAAAAAGAATGTAATTGGCGTTGGGAGAGGTCAAGGCGCAGCAGTTTATCATGTCTCCAAATATTGTAAAGATTTCTGGAACAACACTCCAGTGATTGCAGATGGAGGAATTCGGAATTCGGGCGATATTGTAAAGGCATGTCCAAGTACTCAATTAGGCACTGACACTAGGAGCTAATGCTGTTATGGGAGGCAACTTAGTTTCTGGGACAAATGAAACACCTGGAGAATACTTTTTACATAAAGGGATCAGCGTTAAAAAATATAGGGGAATGGGAAGTATAGAGTCTTTTAAGGCATCTTTGGAAAATAATAAGGATGCTGGGGGAATTTCCAGATATTATGATACTGAATCAAAAATTCACATACCACAGGGAATTAGCGGATTTAGTCCAGATAGAGGCTCTGTTATAGACCTTATTATGCACATTAGAAAGGGTATTAAGGCAGGAATGCACGCAATTGGAGCAAAATCTATAGAAGACATACATCACATGCTTAGTAACGGAGATTTACGTTTTGAAATAAGGTAATATTCAATAAAATCAGATCAAATGCCGCTATAGAAGAAGGACGTCCACATTTACAGATGGATACTAAACTATGAATTAATTTTTTCTAAAATAGTTGTAGTGTAATATCACTAACCAATACGATCTGCACCATTGTACATATGTTGTGCTACACTGGTCTCGAATGTTTCCGCCAACGCGTAGTACTATCATTTACTTCATGCAAACGGATTGAAATATCATCAGAAAAGCCATTTCAACCTCATCATGAGTCCATTCTATCAATCCTATCAACTATAAGCTCTGGCGGCAAAACAAAATTATCTAGTTTAGAAGCTGGACAAAAATTGGAGCTAACTCCAGGCCCAATAAAAGGAGGCAATTATATATTCAAGTTACCTGCGTATAAAGAGCCTTTTTATTATCTGGAGCCTTTGATATTTTTGGCACCTATATCATCTGGACCCTTTAAGGTTGAATTAAAGGGGATAATAAATAAAGGAGAGCCAAATAGATGGCAAAATCTATATTCAGATCCATTCGTTTCATCTTTATCGGTATATAATAAGATTTATCAATTGGTTGGAATAGTTGGGTCTGTCAAAGCAACCAAAAACTATTCCATCATTTTTGAATGTATTCCTAAGCGAAAGTTCGAGCCTATATCATATTTATCACCTTCTCCAATATCAAGAATTAGAGGATCGATTAAGGTTATATCAATATCACCTGCAATCGCACACTTAGTAGCAAATCTAATAAAGACATATTTTTCACGCCTTTCTGACAACGTTTGGATTGTTGTTGACTGCCATAAAAGGAATGAACAAAGGCCTCAACCATTCTTAGGATTAAGCATGATTGCTGAAAATAAATGTGGAGTTACATTTACAGTTAATAGGTGCATAAGTCCCGAATGTGGGCTAGGGTCGATTGGCGAAATTGAAAAAATCGCCAATCCAAGATCAATCGACAATAACGTTTCAATTAAAGATTTAGCAGAAGATATGGGGATTTCGGCTTCAAATAGACTTTTATCTGAAATAATAATTGGAGGATGGGTTGATTCTGCGCATCAGCATTTACTTTTATTTTTTATGGCATTGGGTGGAGATCACAAATTAGGAAAGGTCAGTCTAAGATAATTTAGCTTATTGTCGGAAATTTGACAGGATACAGCGTTGCTTTTTTAAGGCATTTGTACGATTTTCTTAAAGTGCCATTTTCAATTACCCCATTCGAAAATAAATTTCAAGTATCGTGTATAGGATGTAACTACACTAACATTTTGTACAAAATTGATTAATTATAGTGCAGTTCCTCGCTCCAAATTTTGTTTGATTTCCCTAGTATGCTTTGAGAAACTTCTTTCCAACTTCTCATTAAACACACGATTCCTATCACTAATATATGTAACATCAATAGCACCCTGGGAGCACATACGTCTCCTACTAAATTCACTCCTATTCTTAATTTGCTTGTTGAATGTATCAACAAGTGCACCAATAGCCTCTTCAGAAGGCTAAATATGTGTATTATTACCTTAAAATCGACTGTAGATACGGAGTTAACGTTGTAGAAATCATCTCTCAATTCAGTCTTTTGACGCTGATAATCGTCGATTCTAAAATGAATTTCATTTAATCTAGATAAAATAAATAATACCTTTTCTTATGGGCTCTATAAAGAGCATCTTCATTGAACACATTCCATCCAAAGCTAGCATTTTTAATTTTTTTATCACGCCTCTCATATTGCGATTGTAAAACTGCAGCCGTTTTCTAAGTTAAGCAATAAATACCATTGAAAATGAACTAGAAGAATTAGTTTCATCTTTTTTTCTCAGTGTCATATCTTCTCCTTTTTTCACCCTCAAAACCTAAGTGAAAAAGTAATTTACTTCTTGATCGTTCAAATATGAACATTTCCTCAATCTTTGTAAAAGTTCGGATGGAATAGAGTTATTTTTGAGTTCGCAATCATCATTTCTTTCATCTTCAAATTCTATCGGTGAATGCTCTGGGTTCTCATCTGGAAATTGCTGCTCATCCAAAATTTCACAATTGTTACTTTCTTCCCCTACCCTCTCGGACTTGACCCAATCATAGATAGCCTCCTTCACAATTTCCCTGCCTTGAGAAGCAGCAGTTTCAATGGTTTTCTTATCCTTATTATACAGCCCCTTAGAAACATCTTCATCATCCTGCGTATTCACGTGTTCTCGCATCATTTTATCAATAAGCTTCCTCTGCTCCACTAAGGGTGTTTTTCCCCTCTCATTACCAAAAGATAGTATACCGCATGCTGATTTATAAATAACTTACATGATATAAGTATTCCAACTTTGGGCCTAAAAAAACTATCTACTGGGACATTTTCTATGGCTCTAACGACTTGCATCCCATCAACAACTCTGCCAAAAACCACATGTTTTTTGTCAAGAGATGCCATTCTGGAAAGTGTGACAATAAATTGGCTCGCATTGGTATTTCGGCCATTATTTGCCATTGATAAAAGTCCTGCACATGAATGACTCCTAGAAAAACTCTCATCATTGAATGTAGAACCATAAATACTTTTCCCACCATCTCCATTGTTAAATTCAAAATCTCCACTTTGCCAATAGGCACCTTTTACAACTCTAAATACTTTACATCCCAAGTATCCATATCCTTTATCGCCTAAAAAAATTATGATTAAAAATAAATGGACGAAGAACTAAGAAATGTATATAACATGACATTCTCATATACTTACCCGAACAAAGAGTTTTGAAATTTGTAGATGTTATAGGGGTGTTATCATGGAATAGCTCAAATGTAATTCTACCGACTACAAGGTTCCCAATCTTTACATCTAAATATACTCGGGGATTGACCATTATGTGGCTGTGGTGTGATGTTGACTTTGCAAATTGGTCAATGTGGAAATCAAATAGGGGTAGAATTTTGGCGCCAACTATGTTTTGAACATGGAATTGGACCGGTAGGATGTTATATATTCAGGATGGTATAACTTCTCAGCACACAGACTACTTAAAGACATTTTTCTATCAAACATGTAACGGGAATCTAGTCCCTAGGACTATTATGTTAGATTTAGAACCTAGAGTTATAAATGGGATCATGGTAAACATGTTATTTGATCTAGAGCTCGGAATACAAGGATCTTTTTAATCCAGAAAATATTTATATTGATAAAAATGGAGGAGGTTAACATTTTTTCATCAAGGTGCAGGAAATAATTGGGCCAAAGGCTATTCTTCAGCCAAAGATGTTAAGGAAGAGGTATTAGATATGATAGATCACGAACTGGATCTATCTGACAGATTCGATGGATTTTTGCTTACACATTCAATTGTAATTAATTATCACAATAAGGCAGGTGGAACTGGTAGTGGCATGGGAAGTTACATTTTGGAAATACTTAAGGAGCACTTCCCAAAAAAGTTAATCAACACATTTTCAGTCTTCCCATTATTAGATGAAAGCAGTGATGTAGTGGTTCAGCCTTATAATTCTATTCTCACTCTAGAACGTTTGGCTCTAGATGCTGATTCTGTTATAGTCTTGGATAATACTGCTCTTACTAGAATTGTGAAAGGGGATAAAAGCGCAATTGTGGAGAGCAATAAACTGGTAATTTACACATAAATGAAGATAGGAAACGTCATGAGTACAATAACTTCAACTTGTAGATTCCCAGGGCCTTTGGATAACGATCTTCTAGGCCTAATTAGTTCGTTAATACCAATACAAAAATGCCATTTTTTAGCAACTTCTTATACACCATTAGGCAGTTTCGATAGATCTTATCCTGAAAATATGATAAGAAAATTGTTGAATCCTGAAAATATTATGGTATTGTTTAAGATGATTTAGCTTTCTAGTAAATTAAAAGAAGGATATTATTTGGCAATTTTAGATATAATTAGAGGCGGTTACAACTTGAAAACAGTGAGCAAGTGCTATTTCAACAATAAGTGTTATATTATCCCTCCAAATCGTTCCCCATGTCAACATTTTTAATACTAGATTGAAAGAAGTTTAGATAAGATCAAAGGAAGGAGAAAGATTAATTTTGTAAAGTGGAATCCTGCATCTATACAAGTTGCTTTATCTGAAAACTCACCATTTGTAAAACATCCTAATGGACTTATGGTATGTAATCATACAAGTATTAGAAAGGTATCAATTTAACAATTAGATTATTGATATGTGTACTGGGCAATTCGATCAATTATATAAGCGGAAGGCCTTTCTGGATAATTATAGGTAATGCATATTATATAAAGGAAGGAAAAGATATTTTCAAGTGTAGACGGCAAGGGTAACTTTGAAGAGATGGAAGAAGCTAGGTAATTTAAAGTTATATTAAGGGAGATATGCCAAATAGTTAGCGATGAATATAAAAAATGTGAGAGAGAAAACTATTTTTCTAGTTAATTTTATTTTGTACCGTGGGGCACCACTCTAGTATGGATCCCCTCCTTGATCCACTAGGGGATCGTGTAATTAAAAATATAGAGCCTCCCCCTGCAAAGGTAAGTTTAAGCGCATTCAGGCACTTCATCGACACCTTTTATTCCCAAATGGCACCGAACTTCCTCCAGATTGGATCATTGTGAAGAACCATCTCTCTAAGGAAGGATTCATTGGAAAGGAAGATGCTTTGATTATTATAGAAAAGACGAAACAAATTCTTTCAATTGAACCTAATTTATTGGATTTGAATGATCCAATCACTCTTGTTGGAGATATACATGGTCAGTATTATGATTTACTCAAATTATTTGATATCGGAGGTTGTCCATCTAAAGTTCAATACCTATTTTTGGGAGATTATGTTGACAGAGGATCATTTAGTGTAGAAGTTGTCTTACTTCTGTACTCTATTAAAATTAATTTCCCAAATACATTTTGGCTATTAAGAGGAAATCATGAAACCCGAAATATGACATCATTTTTTAACTTTAAAAATGAATGCCTTTTAAAATTTGATGAAGAAGTTTACGATAAATTTATGGAATCTTTCGATTACCTTCCAATATGCGCTATTGTAAATAAGAATTTTTTTGTATTACACGGTGGCATTTCACCAGAACTTATAACGCTTGACCAAATTAGAGATTTAGATAGAATAAAAGAACCTCCTAAGCACGGGCTTTTATGCGATTTACTTTGGGCTGACCCGTCTATTGAATTGGATTCAAATTCATCTAATGATGTAACGGCTAATGATTCATTTTATCCTAATCAAGTTAGAGGGTGTAGTTATACATTTGGATCTAAAGCTGTTGATAATTTTCTAGTAAATAATAAACTATTAGGGATCGTTAGGGCACATGAGGCGCAATTAGATGGATTTAAAATGCATAAAAAGAATTTGAAGACAGGCCTTCCAATGGTCATTACAATATTTTCAGCTCCAAATTATTGCGATGTATACAATAATAAAGGAGCCTTATTAAAATTACATGAAAATACATTAAATATCCAACAGTTTTCTGCTTCCCCTCATCCATACCATTTGCCTAACTTCATGAATATATTCTCATGGTCACTGCCTTTTGTGTCAGAAAAAGTACTGGAAATGTTATATGGATTAATACAACAGCCTAAATGGGACCTTAAAACCTGGGCTAAGACTAGGAAGCAAAGAAACGGATTAGACGAACTACCTGCCGAAGCCAGGGAATTGGTTGAAGAAATACAACCAGAAACTATTCAACTTGATCCAATATTTTCCAAAGAAAGGGCCGAGGCTATTAGAGCCAAAGTTCAGACCATCGGACGTTTAATGAGACTGTTTAAGACTCTAAGAATGGAAAGTGAACTTGTAGTTCAATTAAAAGATTGTAACCCGGGGCATAGAATACCACTTGATCTTTTACTAAGCGGAAGACAGGGATTAGAGAATGCTCTCGAGAATTTTAATGCAGCTAAAACTATAGATTTAAAAAATGAGTGCTGGCCTGAAAATAAAACTACTGAAGATTAGTTTAACCATTGTGAATGAATTCATCTATTTTCATCAAAGAATGCCATTAGACATGGATGCTGAGTTTATATGGTACTAACCTCGATAATACATTTGCCTTTCAATATATCACCCAAGCTAGAATCTAATTCGCACTTAAATTGTTCGATTTCATAATTTCCTTCAATCTCATTCATATTAGCGATTGATAGGAACACTGAGTATACCTTTTCGGGTTCTAATGATCCTTTAATAAGGACCCTTTCCAAGGCTTCTTTTATTTTAATATTTTCACTTACACTAAATTGTATTGTTTTTACCAGTCATATAATTCAAGTGTTTTAGATTCTACTTTGATTTTCCATAAAATTTTCCAAAAAATAGTATCATTTTCAACTCTAGTGGTGTTTTCCCTTGACATTTTAAAGAATCTTGGCAGTGTTCTGAGTATAATATTGCGATTTGCACATGCCTTTAAGAGATTTTTTGGGGGATTCATGGTTTCAAGGTGGGATAAACTTGATCTTGCTGCAGATTCAGCTGCTACAGACATTCTTTCTAAAAATCTATAGTCTTGAACTAATGTGTCTTCATTCATTTGCAACAATGGTATGAAATCAAACGTTTTACAGCCCTTTTTACAACTAATTTTGTGCTCCTTTGAGCATCTTAATGAACATAAAGATGAAGCACATCTGGGACATCTATACACATAAGGCTTGCCGCACTTGCAGTGACCGTGCCTGCCACCCACATTTGACATCACACTGAAATTATAGTGTCTGGTTGTAGGTCCGACTGATATACTTTTCAGTTAAGACTCGTCTAATAGCATCATTTGTAAGCGTATAAGAAATATTTTCTGACATATTTCCCCCAGTTTCTTTTATAATTCGTATTACACCTTCCATTTCCAAACTTTCCAATATATTTGGTTCAACAGATTCTGATGAAAAATTTCCAGTGGATTTTACTATAGAAAGAGCCCCTTTTAGAAGATCTTCTGGTAAATTATCAACTATTTTAATTGCTTCTGTCCACATTGACTCTATTATGGGAGCTGTATCGAGAGATTCATCTAAAACAATACCTCCATATTCTTCAATATTTAACATCAAATCGTCGCCATTAATAGATTCTAAATCTTCCTCTGAAAATTCATCTCCGGAAGCTATAGATACACTAAAATCTGAGTCAGAGTCAGAATCGGACGAAGATTCATCGTCACACATTCCATTATCACTATCCTTCGAATGATCATTGCCATTTTCACTTCTATTAGAATAATTCATTCCTTCCCACTTGATAATTCCTTTTGTTATCAAAAGTTTAATAGTTTGGGATAAGTATCTGCTAGCTCCTCCAGTAATTCTGTATACATATTCTGATAATAAATCTATATTAGCGGAGTCTATGGGCTGACGTAAAATATGTGCGGTCAAATTTCTAGATTCCTCCCGTGAAAGTGTCCCTATAACGCTAGTTGGCACATTTTTAATACGTTTTGTCCCTAAAGTGAGAATAGCGACCTTTTTGATTCTATTGCTATCCGACAAAACAACTTTAATCATATCTTCAAGCATTGGATCATCTTTAAATGCTTCAACTATAATAACGATCCCTGCTGAACCAAATAATTTTGCATAACCCCTAAATATTTCAATTAGAACTTCATAAGGCGATCCCCAAACTTTTCTGGCACTTTCTAAATCTAGACCAAAAGAAAACCTCTTTAACATAGTAGTATCCTTATCAAAAAATGATGAATCAAATAATGCTCCCAATTTGGAATGGAATCTAGGTGCTAATAGTTGTTTTGCAGTTGATATTTTATCTGTAGATAATATTTTATCTATTAATCCTTTCCAATTGCCGTTTTCAACCCTTAGGGCCATCCAGTTTTTAGTTCCAAAATAGTAAGTGGATAATAATATAGCTTCTACAAGTCCTTCACCTTTAGTTGCTAAAATATTTTTAATTCCTCCTTTTAATATTAATGGATCTAAAATTTTACTAATATTTTGTCTAAACGGCCAATTTTTCCAATTAATTAATTTCCCAACGAAATTAGGAATATAATTTGTCATTTTTGTCTTTTTAAATAAAATTTGAGAATTTAATTCGTATTTATTACAAACTTGGTAAATATCAAAATTACCCGTTTTGCCTTTAACTTTTTTATGTGCGCTCAATACTAGAGGAATTTTTTTAACTCTTTTAAATGTTACTCGATCAACCAGGACCTGTCCATCATCTGCCAATTCCATAAGTCGAGCTGATAAATTAATTAGATCTCCCAAAGCAGTATACTCCTTCCTTATATTATTTCCTAACAGACCACACCATGCATATCCAGTAACAACTCCAGCACTTGCTCTGCATTTGGATACAATTTTTCTGGCAGCATTTACGGCCCTAGTTGCATAATCACATCTATAGTCTGGAGGCAACCCAAATAACAATAGAGCAATAACGCCTTTATCATCTACATTTATCTTATTCAATGTTCCTCCATATGAACTTGATATTTTTTTACATTCAACATGCAATTTAGCGGCATGATCCTCTATTTTAGAATCCAATATAGATATAGACCTTAATCCTACAAATACCGCACTTATTCTTCTCATCTCATTGGAGAATGATCCAAGACCGGAGCAGACTTGATTAAAGATATTTGGTTGAATTAATTGCTCTAACAAAGGAAGTATATCTTTATTTAATTGTTTATCATCTTTGTTTTTTGGACATATTGGAAGAGAGCATGTTATATGCTTGACTTTGTGCCATCCAGATTCCATAGGCGTGGTACGTACGACATTTTTTAATATTTCAAAAACATTTGGTCCAATAACTGTTTCACCACCTGATGCTTGAGTTTCCCCCTTAGTGGCTTCAACGATCGAAGAACCTGTAATAATGAATGAAATCGCAGAATCCTGATCAACTTTTATCGGCGTCAATTTAAGTTGTCCATATCCAACACCAATATGCAATGATAAAACTTTATCAGTAACTGGAGTAGGAAATTCATTTAATCCAAGATGAAGTTCCCCGCAGCAAGAAAGTGCGCATAAACTAGAGTTAATACGTTGTGTATCAAATTCACTGTTATCTCCATTAGGCGTGGGAGAGATTAACCAACAAGCAGTGACTGCATCTCCTGAAAATGACAATATTTCTCCTCCCCAAGAATAAATTGTATCTATTAAGGGATCAAAAAATTTATTTAAACAATTACCAAGCCTAACGGCTCCATACTTAGAACGGCATAGCGAATCTGCCAATGATGTAAAACCACTGGCATCGCAAAATACAATTATAGCGTCATACTCTGATGTTTTTAGAGAAATCGCAGAATCGTTATCCAAATCGATTTTCACATCCTTAGAATTATTCATTAAATTATTTAATATAAGATTAGGCACAAACGATACAATTTCGTTTATATCTATCGGAGGCCGCAAATTTTCATTTCCACGTAATGACATCATTACTCTGTACCTTGATTCATTTCTTTTAAGCATGTCAACATTTAATAAAGGATGCAAATCTACCTTGCCATATTGATAACACATATTATCAATAGATAAATAAGATCCTGTTTCTTGGAATTCGCCATCAAAATTATCGCTAAGTATATCATCATCAATTATATAATTAGTTTCTCCAGATGCCCTTAATATATTACAAACATCTTCACTTTGTGAAAAATGTATCGAATCCACTATTTTAAATCCATTTATATCAGCTTTTACAAAGTTTGGGATGGGTCTCCATAGTCTACATCTTCGGAAGAGACAAGGACATATGCTACCAAGTACGAGATCCTTTACATTATCCATGTCAGAATCAGGATTAAAATACTACTATATTACATTTAAAATTAGTTAGAGGATGGAATCTAGATATTACTTTAGAATTTTACATTTGCACCCTCGAGCATACTGTTGTTTGGGTTAATGGAACGAGAAAACTTCCTCAACCCTTTATCAATACAATTTGGCACAGATGAAGAAACATATTTCTTTCTTAGATACTCCAATACACTATTTAGTTGTGGCATGAAGTCCGCTCTATCAACATTGCGATTTTTACTAGCCTTAGTAGCAGCTTCCAAAGCCAATCCCGCAAGGGTCGGTACCCTAGCTTTATCAAGGTCAAAATTTGTGAATACTCTTGGCAGATTCGTAGCAAGCAGTAATAGAGCAGATCCTCCATAACTACGATGGCTAATACACTTATTTACCAAATTAATGCCACCGATTTTTACATTCTTGTCTTTATTGTATTCGTCCAAAATCCTCAATAACTTAATCCCTAAATTGAGAACTTTTGACGTGGAATTTTTATCCATTTTACTTGTGTTACACAATTCAAATATTCTTTTTTGAGAGATTTTGATCCTATATTGCCGTGGATGATTGAACTTCAAAAGCTTTACAATTTGCATAATGACATTTTGCAATTTATCAGAAAATGATTTCAAGTTATTAGTATTGCTTGAATAATCTTTTAAAAATGATTTAACAAATGCTCCAAATAGTGATATAATAATTTCTAAAGTGATTTTTTGATTCAAAATCCCGGTCTTATTATCAGCCTTAATCCATGAATTTATATATATTCTAAGCATTTCCAAGCAAGTCATTCTCCTCTCAATGTGCTCAAATGACCATTTAGATGGAGTGGAAGATCTTAATTTCTTTACAAATGGATCATCTAAATCATTTACGACTTACCTCGCATTAATATTGATGTAATGCCATATTCATCCAACACAACATCTTCTTCAACATGATGTGTTGTTTTGAAGTATTCTAATAAATTTAAATCGGGATCAACTAGTTCATATAATAGGGATTTAGGTAAATAAATAGATTTTTCATTCCAAATTATAAATCCTATGGTATGAGCTAAACCAATCTCTGGACTAGATCCTGAACACATTACCAATTTCAAAGCAAGTTTTGAAAGTAATTTGTCAGATTTTTCATGATTTTGTGCTTTCAAAAGAACTTTTGATATTCCTTTCATAATTTTAGAGTCAGATATACAAGAGTTATACCATTCTGAAACCATGAAACACGAATGTAAAGCTTCACTTTGATAATAATTAATCTCATCCTTGAATAATTCAAACTTTTTTGATGACAATAGCCTGTTTAGGACTTTAGCATATATAAGCGCATTTTTACCATATAATTTGATAGTTTGCTTGGAAATTATGGACACAATATTGAAGCTGTAACGTTTACTGTAGTTTGCAAACCACATGAAGAAGTCTACACGTTGGATAATTTCATTTATAGGAACGGAAAATGTGATAGAATCTTCAATTGACAAAAACAATTTATACAGTCTATTATCAACATCTGCGGCATAGATGTATTCAAGAATGTCAAAACTAGAAAATGATATATTAATAGATGATATAAGGCGGTGACCTAATAGCGTTGAAAGTGTAATGAATGAATTCAGTATTTCATTAGAATGTTCCATTTTACCAAGAATCGATGAAATTGTGTTAAGAGATGATTGTGATACTTCCATAAGTGTTCCTTTAGGACACGCTAAATATTTTATAAAATCTAATCCATTTTTAAAGAAATTATATATACCATTAGGCTTTTCTATAGATAATAGTAATATTACTGGCGAAAACAAGATAGCTATAAATGTGATTTCATTGGATTGATATTTTGTAAAGATTTCAGAAGAAAATAGATACCAAAGATTAAAAAATTCATCAGGATTATTTAAATATTCAAAAGCGGCAAACCATGAAATAGGAATTAATGGGTATAAATTGGAAACCTTTAAAAGATTCAATTTAATCCTTTCCCATAAATCATTAGATTTTAATTCAAAGTGATTCTCTCTCGCTATCAATATTTCTGTTTGTAAATCTTCAAAATCCTTAGGGATATAATTAATCTTGGAAGAATCCCTTGCAATCAAAAATAAAACAAGAGAAGCACATTGAGTGAAAGGAGGCCTTTTAAAACAAACTTGAGCTAACCTTTCAATTAATTCAGAAATTCTTTCATCACTCATCAATCGAATCATATCCCCCTGATGAAACGCAAATGACCCCCAAATCATACCAAGCATAGAATCTAAATTATACAAATGATAACCTTTAACTTCCCTCTTAGAATCATTTTTGTTTACATCTGTGAATTTGAAGAATACCTTTAGAATTTCATCAGGGAAAAGTAAAATTTGCCATTTTTTAATAGTTAACGATAAGCATATTGCGAATCCTATTCGAGCAGAATGACGGCCAGATGATATACCACGAATCTAAATTTAAAATGAACTTACAAGTCTATTCAATAAATAATTCAAAACCTCATTATTCTTACATAGACTATTTTTATATTTAGTACATACAACATTATCAATCTTATTCTTGGAAACAATTTCTATAATGTCAGCAATGGCCTTTGAACGACTATCGACATCATTTCCAGCTAGGATTTCCAAGTCTTTCAAAAGCTGAGAGTTAACCATAATTTATTATTCCTATCAAGCGGTTTCAAAGCTGTTTCCGCATGAACATTCGGAATACACTTTGGGTATATCTATTAATATAAACTTCCTAGCTACAATACTGGTAACATAATCAATTTTTGCTCCAGAAACCAACATGATACTATCATCATCGGCAACTACAGGCATACAATTCGGGAGCTCTGATACAATTCTACGTTAAATAAGCTAAACCTCAAATTATTATATGGATTTGCCAACGAAAAGTTGTATTGAAACCCAGAACAGCCACCACTTGTTACTTTCAATTGCAATGCCTTTTTATTTCCGTGCTTAAAATAAAGTTCTTGCAGTTTAATAATTGCAGATTTAGTTGCCAATAGCATTCTACTGACCCCATTCATTTATGTATGGCACTCTTTACTGCCAAGTCTAGAAAGGGTGTTTGATTTAGAAATGGAATATTGGCAATTATCCCCGATGGAAACACATTTTCTAGTGTTTTTTCACTGTGGTTATTACCAAAATTATCACGTGTATGCAATGTATCATTCATTTTCCAAAATGCCCATTGTTTGAATTGTATTTCAACTAAAGATATATTTGATTTTACTAAATTCGATGCAATCTGAAATTTGCCCCGTTTGATCTTTATCTTTGCCTACATGAACCATATCTTACGTTCCTAAGCAATTCTAATCTAGATTCTTTCAATTGACACTCACAATAATTAATTACAATCTTCCACCAAACTTGACTAAATTAAATATACTCTACTTCTTTTTTTTTAAAATGATTTTACTAATAACAAAATGTAACATGAGCACTCCTATCTCGCTTCTATCCGCTGTTTTGAATTCCGAGTCCTCTGATTTAATGGATGATAATGTTGTTTCTGAACATTTTAATACCATTTGATCTTTAAAAGACCCACCATTACATTGAGCAACGCCCATTACTATAATATTATCTTCTATACTTAATTCTTTATCCTCAATATTTTCTTCAAAATTTATCGCAGATGAAACATTATTACCATTATTGATTTTATCACTAACTTCTTTTATATTGCTCTCAAGATTTGCATTTTTATCAACTACAATATGATCCACAAATTTATCACATTCTGAACTATCAAAAACTTCAAATGTATTTGAGAATTCTTCTAAAACGTATTTTTGATCAAAATTCCATTTCAGCATTTCTAATGACCATATAATGTCCTTATTAAAAAAAGATTCTACACATTTTGTAATAACTCTTATAGAAGCTTCTCTGTGCAATTCTCTGGTCAAATTGTCCATATTGAAGAATTTATCTATGAACAATAGTTTCAACTTAAGCTGATATATTTTAAAACAAAAATCTAACTTAGCAATCCCAATTACAGTTTTTTCTACGATATATGAATCTGAAGGTGTATCCAGAATTCCAATTTCCGATCTACCTACACTGTGCCAATTTTCTGTAATCAAATTTTGTTTTTTTTTCATATCACAATTATTATACTGTAATGTACAAGTAGATTCTGATGATGTTTTAGATTTTGGACTTCCGCTATTTTTGCTTTGTAAATTGGAACCTAAATGTTTAAAATAAGTTTACAGCAGAGAGGGTTACAAATTTTTCTTGATAATATTTTTCTAGAACCGTCAGGCATTTCAGGCGATATTGGGGTAGCGCCAATGTCACATATATTTAGAGAACTATGTTATGGAACGAAGCTATCATTAAAAAGAAATAATAATTACGTTTATAAAGAAAAAATTGAAAATGATATATCAGGAAAATCGAACAGTGACTTAAGCTCTTCCTCAAATGGTACGGACCATGTAAAATCAATTGGATCAAGCCACTTTTCAGATGAGCCTCCATCAGAATCATATTTAAAAACCCAAAGAATAACCATTACTAATCCGCAAAATTCAGAAATACCTGCAAAATGGCCATTGCTGCTCAATTTCTCTCATCTGAATAGCCTTCTAACATCCTTAGGCAATTTGGATTCTAAATCTAATTATAAATTACCAAACTCCGCACCTAAATGGCTATTTAATAATATTAGAAATAATATGAATTTATCATTAACAACACCAATCCAACAAATTGTAATTAATATTATAATACTAGGGCATACCGGCAGCGTTGTTAGGATCTGATATACTGGGCATTTCGCCTACTGGTTCGGGGAAAACATTAGCATATCTAATTCCATTATTAATTAAACTCCAGGCATTCAACATTAGCAATTGGAATCCACAAAAACTTTCGATACGATCACTCATTATAGCACATACCAGGGAATTAGCCCATCAAATCGATAAAATTATTCTCTTACTAACAGGTTTGTTTTTGGTAATGTCTAGAAAAAAGTGGAATAAAATGTTCAGTTTTACGAAAAAAAAACACCGAACTTACAAGGCTTGACATTTGTATATCAACTCCACTAACATTAATAAAATTACTTCGTGATGGAAATGTAATATAATCATAATTCAGATCAATTTGAATTATTGTAAAATATTAATCATGGATGAAGCGGATAAATTGTTTGATTTGGGGTAAATTCATTTTATATTTAGCTTCGAATCACAAATAGATGAAATCTTATCATTTTTACCAAAAGAAAATGTTCAAAGGTTACTATTTAGTGCTACAATGCATGGAAAGGTTAGAAAGCTAGTCAATTCAATTATGATAGATTATTATAAAATATTGGTTGGAACTGAGAATGCAGCATGTACTAATATTGCACAAGAACTTATTTGTGTAACAAATGAAGCAGGGAAGCTGTATACACTTCGGCAAATGTTTTTAGATGGCAAATTGCCACCCCCAGTACTTGTATTCATAAGTTCAAGGGAAAAGTCAGCAAACACTAACTTAGAGTTGATAAGGTATTTAAACAACTTGCCAACGATGGGATACAAGTTGCTAAACTTAGCGCTATGTTAAGTAAGAAGGAACGCGATGCTACAATACAAGCTCTGCGCACAGGGATGGTATGACACTAGATATATAGATTTGGATTTTACTTTGTACAGATATTTTGGCACGTGGAGTTGATTTCCCTCAAGTATCATGTGTGGTAAATTTTGATATACCAACAAAAACCCAGGTTTATATTCATCGAGTCGGTAGAACCGGAAGAGCTGGTAGAAAGGGGAGGGTTGGAATTATGTAATTTAGGCATTAACATTTTATACCATTGCAGACATTCCAAAATTGAGGCCATTAACAAGAATAATGAAACTATCAGAGTGCGAGTTACCCGATTTTATACTTGAATTTTAAAAATCTAATTGTAAAAAATGATTTAATACATTAGTATAGACACATGATTGATTCATTCATGATTACTGCAACTGTACCCCAGTTGGCAATTAGATGATAGTTTCTAATAGAGCATTAAAATTTTCTTTCCATTTAAAGATATCGGGACGTCATTTTTCTAAGACTGGTAAATTTACACATAATATAGCATATAAAATAATTGACCACAAATTTGATGCCCTTGTTATTGGAGCTGGAGGAGCTGGACTTAGAGCGTCATTAGAACTGTCTTCTTTGGGTTACAAAACAGCATGCGTATCAAAAGTATTTCCTACAAGATCACATACCGTTGCGGCACAGGTTTGTATTTACACTATGCAAATACAACTGCATGCAAATCCACACTATCATTGATGTTATTCTATAATGATTAATTATTTAGGGCGGAATAAATGCTGCTCTAGGAAATATTTCAAAAGATGATTGGAGATGGCATGCGTATGATACGGTTAAAGGTTCGGATTGGCTTGGAGATCAGGACGCCATACAATATATGTGTAGAGAAGCTCCACAAACCGTAATAGAATTAGAAAGATATGGACTTCCATTTTCAAGGACACCAGATGGACATATATATCAACGAGCATTTGGCGGCCAAAGCTTGGAATTTGGGAAAGGTGGACAGGCATATAGATGTGCAGCAGCAGCGGATAGAACTGGCCATGCAATGCTGCACACATTATATGGCCAATCACTATCATATGATTGCAAATTTTTTGTAGAATATTTCTTATTAGATTTACTAATGGACAATTCCGATGTACCTAGATGCATTGGTGCAATATGCCTGGATATATCATCCGGTACTATTCATCGTTTCTTATCTAATAGTACGATTATCTGCACCGGTGGTTATGGAAGATGTTATAAATCTTGTACATCAGCACATATTTGCACTGGAGATGGAAATGCTGCGGTTTCCAGAGTCGGGTTACCATTACAAGATCTCGAATTTGTTCAATTCCATCCCACTGGTTTGTAATATCACCAATATAGGTATCTTCCCCGCTGGATGTTTAATTACCGAAGGTTGCAGAGGTGAAGGTGGTATATTGAGGAATTCTGAGGGAGAAGGGTTTATGGCTCAATATGCACCCACTGCTAAAGATTTAGCTAGTAGAGATGTTGTTAGTAGGGCGATTACTGTTGAAATAAATGAAGGCCGTGGATGCGGTGAAAACAAAGATCATATACATTTAGATCTAACTCATTTATCACCAGAAACTATTAAGGAAAGATTGCCTGGAATATCTGAAACGGCAAAGATTTTTGCTGGGGTAGATGTCACAATTCAATATATACCAGTATTGCCAACTGTACATTATAATATGGGTGGCATTCCTACCAATTGGAAAGCTCAAGTTTTAACTAAAGTTGGCCAAAATGAGGTCATAGTCCAGGGACTGTATGCTGCTGGTGAATGTGCCAGCGCAAGTGTTCATGGTGCCAATAGGCTTGGAGCAAATTCACTTTTGGATATTTGTGTTTTTGGCAAGCGCGCCGCTTTGACTATTAAGGAAATGGTTAAACCTGGAGAGAAACTACCACCGCTCCCTCCTGATTCTACTGAACAAACGATACAAAGGTTTGATTCCATTAGATTTTCTAATAGTCATGATGGAATCCCTACATCTCAAATCAGAGATAAAATGCAAGATGCTATGCAGTTACATGTGTCTGTTTTCAGAACTGGTGAGAGTCTGAAAAAAGGCGTTGAAAAGATTGAATCAATTTGTAGAGAATTTAAAAACGTAAGGATCTCTGATTCAAGTTTAATATGGAATACTGATTTGTTGGAAACGTTGGAACTTGAAAATCTCTTAATGTTATCATATCAAACTGTTGTATCAGCTTTGGCCAGAGAAGAATCCAGGGGCGCTCACTCTAGAGATGATTTCCCTGAGCGGGACGATCAGATGTGGAGAAAGCATACTTTATCATGGGCGAAACATAGGAATGTGGAATCTACTAAAATTGAACTGGATTATCGCCCTGTAGTGGATAAAACACTTGATAGTGAAATGGATACTATACCACCTACTAAACGAAAATATTAGACTAACATTCATAACATAACACAAAAAATTACACCCACAAATACTTAATTTTACGACATCATTTTAGGAATTCCATATTTTACTTATAGTTGCTATCATAGGTTCATCTTTTTTCAACTCTTCCAATGCTTCTTCCTTGTCTATTACACTTATCTTACCATGGTGTACCCTTACTACACCTGGTCTAACTGCGGAAATTGTAAAATCTCTTCCCATAATTGTGCCTAAATATAATATAATATACCATAATCAGGTTTAAACTTAGCCCCCCGCTGTCTAATTATTACATTACCAGGGTACACATAACTATTACACGTACGTTTCCATCCTAAGAAATTTGGAGCACTGTCACGCCCATTTTTAGTATTCCCAGTACCAGTTTTATGGGCATACAATCTAAAAGATTGAACAATGTAAGTGAATACCAAAGTGAAATTGAAAAGGACAAACAAAAATCGCATAACGACCCCATTCAACATACAATTCCCCTTTATCTATAACTATATCACTAATCCATAATTAAATTGCCTAGATTAACCAAACTATATATTCGTTAGAGATAACACTTTCTTATTTCTAATGTTAACTTCTGCATTGTAAATGTACCTCATTGTTTCAGCGTTCTTAAATTCATTTTCGTCTAAATTAGTTATTTCGTGAATGAATTCCTTAGATATCAATTCACTAAATTCGCTGATTAGTTTATATAAAGTCGTATTTTCCAACTGCCCTGTTAAATTCTTATATTTTTTTGTTATTTCCAATTTAACCAACAGTAGACACTCATACTCCATTTCACTAGCAACTAATTCTCTCTTATTTTCAATAGGTAAACTCTTAATCTGCCTCAAATATTTCCCCAAAGCATATGATATAACGTCCGTAATATTATCATTTATGTGTGGAAATGGACCAAGGTTAATATATTCTACATCTCCATTGTCCTTTCTAATTTCCGCATATTCAATAACCATTACTTTAAAACTATCATTAATAAAAATCGAAATTTTCCTATTAGAACATTTAGTTTTATATTTATAGGGAGATGTCATTTTATTTTGAATCCAAATCCCTATGATATCATGGATGCCGGATTGTTTAATGATCATTTTCCCTATCTTTACGTTTCCAATCTTAACATCTGGTGAAATTTCCGATTTTATTTTATAATAAACAGAACCTGGATTTTCAATTATTTCAAAAATATCTTCAAACCCTCCACTATTTTCATCAATATCAGCATATAAAACTCCTCTTAAGATCTCATTCTCTCTCAGTTTACAACTAGCATATTCATCGCTAATTCTTTCAAATGTATAGTTTGAATTTTGCAAAAAATGTTGTTGATCGATATTCCAATATTTATATTTTGTAGAGGTGTCAAATATAATCCTTTTAGAATATTTTTGAGGAGTACGCGTCAAATATAACGAATAGATTGTAACAAGCCGTGCATTTGAGATATATACTACTCTGACATTTCTTTTAATCAATTTTCTATCTTTAACAGTGGGATCAGATAGCAATTTATGCTTCCAATAGACATTTGAAATAAGAATGAAATCATGTTCATAATAATATATCTCATCCTTTTCATATCCATATTCAGATTTAATAAATCCATATGTACTTTTATCCAAGTATAAGTCTATAAGTATTTTGGATTTACTTGGATCCCATACTGACAACCATTTTGGCTTTATATCACACACATTGTATTTAGTGACGAGTCCTAATGATTCACCGTCTGGCTGTATCATATAGTCTATATAATTGTACCTTCCTCCATCTAAAAGTATAAACTTAATTATAACTTTATTATCGTTATATTTTGAAATTTTAATTGAAACGACAAACCCTAATGACCCTAAAGGGAATACTACATTGCCTATTTTTATTTTTCCTAATCGATGGGTATATATTAATTTTGGATTGAGGGATATATATATAGATCCAAATTGTTTGTAAATTTTGTAACTAAACTGAATAAATGATGATTTATTCATATCTTCATCAGAGTGACTCACACTATCTATGTCAACTTTGCAGCCACAGCATTTTCCACAAAACATCAGATTTTCAGCTAAAATTGTATCATTAATATAATTTTGTTTGCAAATACACACATTAATTACCTTCCCGGCATCCCACATTTCACCTTTATATATCATATTGGGAATATTCAAATTCACAGGTGCAAGGTATGCTTCTTTAAGTGTTTCTAACTCATGGTAAATTATTGAGCCATCCCTGGAATATTTTACTTTAGTAAAAACATTGTCAAATTTGATAGAATCCTTCCTTTTATATAAAAGATGATTCTTGCGGCCAAGTGAATCTATGGTAAATATTTCAATAAAATAAATGACTCCATTGTAAATCACTCTAACTGAACGGTATATATTATCTGCTTCATATAAAACTTTAACATTACCAAATATAACATTACTTATATGTATATTCTTTAAGCAATTAGGAAGGTAAGTAGTTTCATTACCTTTAATCTTAACATCAAAGATATTATGGTATTTTTTTGGAGAGTTAAAGTCAAGAGTGTGATATGTAATACCATCACGTGTATAAAATGATATACAACTATTGATTTGATTCCAATTATCAATTGTTAACGGATGATATTTTCTCATAGAAAAATATTTATTCCCAATGGTTTCTTTGGATTGTTCAAAATAAATTACTCTGCTGATACTTTTACATGTAAATTCCTCAATTTTAATAATCTGTTGTCTTTCGTGTATTGTAAAGGAGACTATGCGAGACTTTATATTTTCATTAATTGCAATACCAACATTTCCAAATATAACAGCACCGATTATGTTTTCCCCATTATTGATTGCTGGTCTTATAACCACCCAGCCATAAAAATCAGACAATGTACGTTTCAATTGCGAATTGAAATTACTAGTATCCAACGAATTTAAGTCACATATCACAAAATTTATATTATTAGAAGGAATTTGTATTCTGTTCAATTCGTCATTCGAAATATTGTATTTAGATAAATCCACGTATTCGATAGGCTTTTTGACTATATCATATTTTTCAAAATCAGTCAAAAATATTTCACCATTAGGTTCATTTAAACTTATTGTTTCACAAGCATTTAATTTATACATATAATCGGCAATTTTATTGAAGCTCGCATTCCAAATATTATTAGGGCAATGATCATATTCATCATCCTGCTCACACAACAAACCATCTTCCCTAAATTCATCAGAAGAATCAAATTCAAATGGCTCCTTAAGGATTGCCAAATTCAAATCTTTAATGTGTCCAGTACATGTCTGTGTATTTTTATCTTCTTTGGGATTCAATGTTTCAGCATTATCACCTACAACAGTTTGAGTTTCAACATTAATATTAGATCTCAATTTATTCTTTCTAATATTAAATTCCGATTTTTTAGGGAGGCAAAAATCAGAATTATCGCTTGTTGTAATATCAGGGTCTACTCCATCAAGGCACACTTTAGACCCTAAAAATATATTTCCATCAGATGATTCCGACAGATGAAACCGATTGGATTCTAGATTTTGAGAAGAAACACTAGCTACACATTCATTATCGTTGATTTCATATTCATCAGATTCTTGAAATTCTCCTGAAGATGAAGCGTCCTTTGATTGAATATCAAATGCTATAGAATTTATATATATAAATATAAAAGTACAAACAAAATAAAGACCTCTATTATTACGGACTGCTTTCATTTATCGACCTCGATTTTGTTATAATCTAAGTTCTTAAAGGTAGCGCTAACAATGTATAAATACAGCCATAAAGTTCACAGCTACTTACATAAAAACTACTTAAAATATAAATATTTTAAAACTGTCCTACATATTTGTGATTCTAAAAATTATACATTACATTAGATTCATTACATGTGAGGCTGATAAATGCAAAGGGGCGATTCCTCCATCTATTGTTCCACAAACTCAGAAGTAATCAAGTAAGATTATACTAAAATTTAGTATCTGCACTAAATTATTGCATTTAAAAAGTGATAATAAGACTGAATATTCTCGTTTGATTGAACTGGCCATATTACAATTCAAATGGAACGTTGCTTCATCATCAGAAATCTCCTCATTTTCAGCGTTATTGATTGATATTATTACTAACAATACAATCAGTTTGCATTATGTTGTAAAGTTTTTGGTAAAAAGCGCTAAGCCTAAAATTGGAGAATTTAGTGACATATTCATTCTGAATACAAGATTTGAGAATATGCAACAATATAGTAGTTATATATCAAATTTATTGAATAAGTATCCAAATAAGACGAGTATTACTGGGAATGAATTCCATATTGTATCCGAGTTGGCTAAAAATCACCCTTCATTACGTTATACTTTCAACAAAATAATTGGAATATACTCTAACACTACAAACACTAGTTTAAAATCATTTATTGTTGCATTAGATGACGGAACTTCTATAGATTTAAACTATGCTCAATGCCTCTCAAATATTACATTATCATCTGATATATGGAGAAGTAAGCTTTGTGATATAATAGTGGATATCTATAGAACTTTTCCAAATTCTCATGATATAATACTGAATTCTCTCGATGAAAACTTTCCTCACCATTCTTTCCCTTTAGAATCACATGTATCATACTTGAAAATATTTATTTCATTATCACATCTACTCAACGATTCTCGTCTGAAACTATATCGCATTGTAATTAGCGAACTTATACGAATGGATTCTGAAACTCAAAATTTACAAATTAGTCCAACAGATAAAGGCGTTCCACTAAAGTTGGATGTTCTTATGACGCTTCTACTTCAGGATCTTGATTTTATACTAAAAGACCCAGATTTCGACTCAAATGCTTTCGTATCAGAAATTTTTCAAATATTAAAGCATAACATACATACTCTTTCAACTAGTCAAAGTGTACAATTTATTTTCATCTATATTTCATCTTTGAAACCCTACTACACTGAAATTTTATTACAAAATTTATTTTCAATACTTTATGATGAAGCTCAGTTATTAGATTGTAGAATCGCAGCAACTGGTTATATCGCATCATTAATTTGCAGACAACAATTATTATGTGATACATTTATCATTTTTACATTTGAGTACCTTTTAAAATTTCTTGGGAAATGGTCTAAAAGGGCGAAAGATAATAAACATATTCCTTCAAATCTTATAAAATCAGTTTTTGAGGCATGTATTAGGATAATATATTTTCATGCTGATCCAGTATTAACAAATATTAGAAAATATGAGATTCTGAGATTGTTCAGCTCAATTATATATGGATCATTGGGCACATTATTAAATTGCAACATAGATTTACTTGAAAAGGCTAAATTATCAATCATGAGAATAAATGGTCCAAATAAAATGCTTAGGTTGTTAAAATATCTAGGTGATCGCACAGAAAAAGGTTCTAATTTACAATTATTACATCTACCATTTGATTCATGCAATCTCGTCTATACTAAATATTATTTAATGTTAAATTCGGACCCAGATCTTGCTAACACTTTATCAGGTAAATATATATCAGACTTTCATATTTACCAAGATTTAGTTGTTGGAAATATTGAGTATGACTGGGAATCTAGATCAAGTGATGTGCCTAAAAAACGATTTTCAAAATATGGTTCATCCATTTCCAAAGATGTGGATGGGTTAGGAGATTTTCAATTACTCAGAGCGGGATTAACAACAAGTATTTTTAAACCACAAAGCAAATCACAACTAGATTATTTACTCTTATCTGATGCATATAAATACTCTAAAACCTTGTATAATTGAAATTGCATGAGTAACATACTTAGTAACTACATCGTACATTATAATTTGGCAAAATCTTCGTAGGATAGTTTAAATTTAGCAGATTGGTAGCGTTGAACTTCCATGTCCTCAATTGCATCATCAGCTCCACGATATCCGCTTTTTAAAATCTAAATAAATACATAAATACCAATTGATTTATAGCCTGCTCCTTTGTCATGTTATGTTCTATTGCTACTTCTGGTAGATATGTAGATGAATATCTATATAAATTATCATTTACTTTCGACCACAATGAGTGAATGATATAGAAATGCCATGGGTCCCAACAGTCCAATCAAAAGGATCGTTACATTTATACGTTAGAAAAAAAATACCTCATAAGTATGTAAAAGTGAAATGTGACAAGTCAATTTTTTTATCTCATCCGGTCCAATAGGAAGGAATCTACTATCGCGGAAAGCACTAGCTGCAGCATAAGATTCTTAATTACACATCATTCCCTACTTAATTGAGCAATAGGAACTGGACTTAAGGTACCAATACACCCACGTAATTCAGCAGTTTTAGTAACGGTCCATGTTACAAATAAAGGGCATTCAATTCCCTCATTAATTAGGGTATTTAGTTCAGAATCCGAATTTTTAATAGGAATATGAAGCTTAATTAAGAAGTACATACCTTTAGATGCTGTAAAACTATGGAAAAACATGAAGCGCAAATTTTGGATGTAATTCTAGAAAAATCCATTACTCATATCAGTTGTATTAGCTTATTAATTATACAATATATCTTTCTGAATGATATTGCGTTATATTATATGACATTAAAATATATTTAATAAATTTGTAAACACCATGTCAAGACGGAACAAATTAAATGTTAAAATGTAAAAGCTTGAAGAATAATTATTCTAGACCTATAGTTAGTGGACAACAAACATTTTACAAAAAGCACAATATACCTGAAATGAGGGCGATGAAACAAAACCTTTAACTATTATTTAATTAAAAATATTTTATTATACGGTTGGAACAAGTGAACCCAAAATTATATAGTAAGAGGTTAGATTCAGTGAACATTTAGCCCGACGTGGATCTATGCACATTACTAATAATTGGAACATGTAAGCACATGTAATAAAAATTGAATATGATAACATATGAAGAACTAGGATATCACATCCATTAAAAAATTGTTTTTATATTTAAACTAGCAATCGAAATGAATCTGTTTAAAGACAAAAGATTATATACTTATATATTTTTGATATGCCGAATCGTTTTATGCGCTGCACATTTCATCGTTTCTCTTCACTCTAAAAATAAACTAAGCTCTTTGATACGTTTGACACATGATGAATATAAACAACTAGACCTTTCTTTAAGTTCCGTTAACACTAATTCTGACACAACTATTGTTGACAATCTAGTAATCAAACTTGAAAATCCAAAAACTGGAGGAACATTTTCAAAACCACATAGTTCATTCATTCTTTTATCCTTGTACGTAACTCACTTTATTAATGCTAAAGCAGCCCGTTCTATCATAATCTACTCAACAATATCATTTACACTAATGGTTTTAAGAATAGCAATTATCGCCTTTCAATTAATAGAATTAAAAGGCTGTGAAGAATTTAAAAGGGTAAAGTTTATATTAATATAGAAAATTGATAAAATTTCAAATGTTACTACTGCTGTAGGGTTGAATATATTAGCCTTGGGTCAGGGGATATTTGGCATTTTTTTCACTAGTCAAATATGTAAATTAGAAACAGAACAACCGCATTTGTTCACTAATGGAAATGCTAATAACATATTTTCACATTTTGGAGGATGTGACATTTACTCATCTGTGATAATAGCATCTGTTCTTTGTTGGGTTTGTAGTTTACCAGATTCATATATATTAATCGCAAACATTTCTAGAAAATTCAGATATACTACTTTCTGTTCAAGTTTAAAGCTTATATTAGGGTGTTCAATTATATTTTTAGGCATCTTAACCCTAGATATTGCAAACTATTGTTCAGCCGGGGCTGAACTTAGCAATCAATTATCTATCAGATCAAAATCACTCTATCCAAAATATGATATGCATGATTACCTTTCCGAAACAATTTCAAAATCATTAGCTCAAAGGGGAGTTTCAAGTATAACCGGTAGTGGCGATATTGGTAGATTGATACATAAATTCCCTGATGTTAGCGCTTTGAATGATTTACACCTGAAGTTTGAGACTAATGATCAAGTGAAGAATGTTGCATATGCACTGGCATCAATTTCATTCGTTTCTGGAATTATAACCGTAGGAACTGCTTCTGTAGGAACCTCGTTGGCATATTTTAGAAGTAAAATATTGGCTGTGTTCAATTTTTGTTCATCATACATCATGGCATTATCACACATATTCACTTTAATATCGACAGATTACACTTACACCGGAGCTTCCTTTTATTGCTCATATGAGAAATACTTTCCGATATCATATGTTATGTCATATGAACAAAATACACTTTTTAATTGGATATGCACTTTAAAACATACATCATTACTGTTCATGTCTGTCGTGGCATGTCTTTTTTTCCTCAGTGTCGCGGACATGATCATCCTTTTCATTCTCCTGTTTAGATCAAAATAAAGGGAAAATAAGCCCACAATGTTAAATATTTTTAGAACAAAACATTTCAACTCTTGTAATTTTACAGCTGAACTATTCTACAAAATTATACGTCAGTGAACAATCTTACAACAAAAGCATATCAACTGATATCATTTTGGAATAATTTCATTCAACCTTTTAGTACATATATTCCAAATATTTATAAATTTACTGGGGGTTTTGCCATATAACCGTATTAGAGTTCCTATTGAACGCCATATTTCGACAAAATCCTGAATCTGCTCATATAAATTTAAATTTCCAAGATATCTAAATGGAATTTGAAATACCTGGTGGAGTGAGGAATTCCAGTTTCAGACGATTCCTCCAAAATCACATTTGTGAAGAATAGTATAGCGGGAATGTTATGTAAGTGATATTTGCTACAAATATGAGGATATTTCCCACAACTGAATTTGGCGAAAATAATTTTCCTGTATTCCTTATGTGAGTGATATAAATCATTAGCAGTTACAGTTTGAGCGACATTAAGATAAGTTGATTGAAATTGACTAAATGAGAACCAAATTACTTCGATGCGATATCCCAATTGGCGTAAAAGAGGACGATGTAATCATCTTCTGGAGGAAAATTTGTAATATTCATGAACTTATTTGCATCTAATTCTACCAAATGTACATTTTTACATAGAATTAATGACAAATTTAATAAAATCGTAGTTATGAGGGCAAATCCTTTAAGGAGATTCCCCATTATATGTATGGAAAGATGCCCACTGTTTGTATTGATGATATCAAATATTTGTGCATTTGATTTGAAGTGCAAAATACTGAATTATCCTCGGTTCAACATCAGATCAGTTTTTGATAAAGATGCTTATCATGCAAATATTAAGCTTCTACGAATTTCAACAGGTTTGGGAACTGCAGAATGTGTAGAAGCGTTGAAGAAAACGAACAATGATGTTAGGAAGGCAATTTCACTATTATCAAATGTAGAATATGAGAATAAAATGCCGACGGGTGACTTAATTCCGCTATATGAAGGGGTATCTACCACGTCTATAGGGAAGAAATATGCTAGCATCATTGAACTTAGATGTCAAACAAGTTTTGTAAGTTGTAATTCAATGTTTGGAAATCTTGCAGCAAATATAGCTTCCGCAATCACTGCAATTGCAGATGCGAATAACAGTAAAAATGTCAATTTTCAAGATATATTTGATAAAAAATGTTTGGTCTGCAACGATAGTTTGGATAAAACTGCTAACCGCGTAAAAAGGTCTCTTCAAGAAACAATACTTTTTACCAGATTTGGGATCATTGAAAAGCCGGAAAATTCACATTTCTCGGCCTATTCTCACAAAACAAATCATTCTTGCTCAAGTGAAGTAGGCCCATCGACCTCACTCGTATCGTTTACCACCAAGAACTCTGAAATCGTTGAGAATTATAATTTAAAATCTGATACATCATGTATTGCCAGGGGGGAGAGATGTATTTATCACCTGGAGGTTAAATCGAGAGTTAAAGGATCTGAATTCGCCCGGGAAATCGCAACGCACATAGTGGCCGCCTCCCCAACGGGAATGGTAGGTTTTATTCAATTCAGTCATTTGATGATATAGGAGATACCTATACGGCAGAGAAGGAAAAGCTTACTGCAGAAATAGCAAATACTGGCAAACCACCGGAGATAATTGATAAAATTGTGCAGGGGAGGCTTAGGAAGCAATTTGCAGAATCCTTACTGCTAGAACAGGTGTGCTTTATCTGAATATATTAAGAAGTAAGAAACAATTGCGACACAATTATTCCTTATTTCAAATTAATCTCCAAAAAATCAAATGAGCTAATATAGGAATGGTCACTTGGGAACTCTACTACCAGACAGGTGATACAGAATTACAACAAAAAAACAGGAGATGAATTCAAAATAAACTCTTTTATTGTATTCAACGTGAAGGATGACATGCTGCTGATCGCAAACAAATCGGATGATTATACAGAAATTAATTCAATAAACCACTCCTTCTAGTAGGAGTGCAAACGTCAACAAAAATAGTTTCACAGAGGTTCCAATTGTTGTATGAATTGCTCCGGTCTATCCATAAAAGTAGATCCATATATTAACTATGTTAACATTTTCTTACGTGGTGGCCGGTTTTTTGTGCTAGCTCTGCTAGCGAGATTGATTCAGTGAAGTTTCCCCCACCCAAGACAAATACAGTGACCAATTTACAGGGATGAACCTTAGCATTAGATTCCATATCCTAAATAATTTTGAAATCACTCTGGGATCGATAATTGTAAATTTTTCCTGAAACCCTTCATTCTTAGATCCTTGCAGAATATGTTCAACCAGATTAACTACGACACTATGGTCCTTTCGTTTCAGCAAATTTTTTGCACCCTAAGTAACACACCATTGCAATGTTAAATAAACATTCAAATCACAACTTAAATGTATAATTCCATGCAAAAATTAATACATATCGCACGGTTACCTGCAAGAGTGTGACACCCGTGTCAAATAATTTACTACTAATTGCCGATAAATGCCGTTGCGTCCCGGCACCTTGAGGACCATCCGTTGTGCTAGTGTCGGATTGGTTATGTATGGAAATCTGTCTTCTTTTGGAGAGGGATTCGATATATTCCTTTGCCTTTTCCAAATTCTCAATAGTTTCTAGAGCATTAGTGGTGTGACCCAGAGCCTTCAATTTAAACAAGAAGGTATCTAGTTGCCAACCCCTTATGTGCGGTTTAGCAAATACAAAACACAGGAATGCTCTATATTTGTCAAGCACGCCAATCTTTTCATTGTCAAGTAGTTTCTCAAGTCCCGCAATGGCTTGTTTGTCACTGAACCCAAATACATCATATTCGAATTCATAAACTTTGTCCAATTCAGTATTCTAAATCACACATGAGTCACCTTTACGTGATCCACGAGTGCTGTGGCAATTTTTGTATGCATATCAAGTATTCTCTTTTGTTGAGTAATCTCGGGGAGTGCTTTGATAGCGGAAGCCAAACTCAAAGTGACATCAGTATTTTCTTTGGTAATATTACCCACTTTAGAATTGTAATCATCAAGAAATTCGGCAATTTTTGTGGCGACCTTTGGTAGGGGCAATGACCTGCTCATGCTGAAGAAGAAGTCATCACTACCCAACTCAAAAGTATCCTTCTGTATCACAACTTTGTTAAGTTGAATTCCAAAAATATCATGTATAAGTGGTTCATAAATCCAGGAATGTATGATCATGCTAGTCAAATCCACACTTCTATCCAGGATTATGAGTGTCGATCTGTTATTTCCGTTCAAAGTAGACATCATATTACCCGAAGCCGAATAATTTTTATTCGCTTTTGACTGTATTAGACGGGAAAAGCATTCGGCTAGTTTTATACCGATTGATTTTGCAGGAGTGTTACTACTGGGAACTAGAACGAATGGAATGGTCCCCAAAGTCATCATGACAGACATCAATCTATCCACAACCTTTAAATCAAGCAGATTGGACACTCCCTCACTTGTGTTACCATAATATGTCCTAAATCCGTCGCCTATGTTTAGTGAAAACGTGGTGGGTGATATTGTTACAAAGTGTAGATAGCGATCTGTGATTGTTGAAATGCTAGAAACACAATTCCTTTCCAGGGAAAGTCTGGCCAGTTCCTTGAGAGAATCATCCAAAATATACGAACAGAAGTTCAAATGCAGTTTCGAATACAATTTTTCCTCTGCATCCTTGAGGAATCTTTCCAAACTCTGCTTATCATCTCCTAAGAGATAAATAGCTTCAATTCCTGGGATTTTTCCCCTGGCATCTTCCAATGGCAAATTAAGTGTTATTCCCTGTTGCCTCAAATCCCCAACCTATGTGATACTCATGTAATAATACACCATAGTCGTGATTATTATGTAAAATATAATTACTAGACATATGGCATACTTTGAATAATGGAGCAATAATATCTTTGCCTTGAGAATCGTAAATTAGTACTTTCCACACATTCCCAGACGAAGCCCGTAACATCTCTAGAATACTCGCTTTTTGGAGTTGAAGCAAATTATGCTTACCAGATTTATACATTTCGAATTAAGTGCCGGTGTTTATAGTTAATACTTCGAATTGGTAAAAAATTTTACCCTTGCCTATAGGTATACCAATCCTCTTAACATCCCCGATACACATGCCTATAATAGTTTCGTTAATATATAAAACACCAAATTCCCCAACCTAAATTAACTTGTGTGTACTATAAACGCGGCTTTAATGCGAGATCTGGATGTATTTGGTATTGAAAATGTGTTTAGATTTATTTCTACGAAATCCCCCCGTTTAATGCTAGATTTGCACGCTGATTTCTCCAAAAAACTCGTGGTATATTCAATTTTTTTCTCCCAATCCTCAAGATTGTAGTCACTATTAATTGTTTTTACACTTGAAACTATAAGAATTATTAGTGCTAGGCTATGTAAATTTATCATGTCATGTGATGCCTTATCACACTATGATTCCACCCACATAAATCAATCATTGATCCATCACTCATGTCAATGAGAGGCTCTATTTTTTTTTTCTAGAACCGATGCTCATCACTTTACTACAACTTGTCCCATTAATACTGTGCTTTAAGATGCCCTTGGGGTCTAACAATACATTACATTCAAACAATAACTCAAATTACAATCGAGCCCAGTTTAACGGAATTTTGAATGTCAATAAACCGCAACACATAACGTCTTCTGACGTCTGCAAATTTGTTAAACGAATCTTTTCTGCAAGCGAAGGTTTGGGTGATATAAAGGTCGGCCATGGCGGCATTTTGGACAAGAATGCTCAGGGTAGATTACAGTTGATTTAGGTGTTTTACCCATTGGAATTGGCACAGGAACTAAACAATTGAGTTGGTATTTGGTTGGGGAAAAAGAATACATAGTCACTGGCAAATTCGGATTTGAAACAGATTCATTTGACATAACAGTGAACGTGCAATTGATTTAGGGAAAACGGACTTTTCAGGGATCAAAAAATGTGGATTCTGATGCACTGGATCAGGTGATTAAGTCATTTGAGGGTACATTTTCACAAATACCGCCTGCCTTTTCAGGTATTATTCACCCAATTATTTAGCAAAAAAGATAAACGGGAAGCGATCATCCCATTTAGCAGCTAAGGGCAATCCAGTTGAAAATACTCCAGTGAATGTGACAATCTATTCAATTGTCAGATTGCCAAATGAAGTAAAATACAATTTATTCAGCTTCCAAACTTTTCCATGCGTGTAGTATGCTCAAAAGGCACCTATATGAGAACTCTGGTTAGGGATATCGGCCAGAAACTAAACACCTACGCTACTTGCACCCAATTGGTAAAAATTATCTCATTTAGGTGAGAACTAGATGCGGCAAACTTGTTATTTCTGACAGTCTCCATTTGGACTCTCTGAACCTCACTAGTATCGCACAACACATATCTAATGTACAAAAACCTCCTATTAATAACTAATTTATCTACTCACAACAATCTCACCCGAAAGCAATATAACACATACAAATAATACATACGTTACATCGATATCTATAATTATAATGATCATGACTATTGTTACAATAAATATGTATAACGCTAATGGTGCTTGATACATCAAAGCGGATTTAAAGAGTTATAAACGATCGTATCTCCAGAAATGAATAAACTGGCTGCTTCTAATCCATCTTTTGAGTTATTGGTAAGCGGAATAACGCGATTGTAACAACCAGATGGGTTTGATAGGCTTGCTAGATTCTCACTCAAAGATACAAGACTAGTCGATTGATCAGAGTGATGTGGAATGATAGTTAGCCTGGGAATATATTTATTCATTGAATACTTACCAAAAACACCATCACAATCGGAGGGTACGCCCTTAACCAAAATTGATTGATCTACCAGCGCGCCCTTTGGCATAACGTCAAAAATATCAATTATCTTATTCAATAACTCCTTAGCACATTGGCTGATCAACGCTTTGTCACTTTGCAAATTGAAATTATTGTGATACTTGCTTAATTTATTTAGGATATCGTTATATAAATGGCAATTATAAGTATCGATTGGGTTGCTCGATTTCTCATAATAGCCTACAATTGTAATATGCTTGGGGAACAACACTTTTAATGACATAACCAGTAATAGACATTCAAGTGAATAAACTGGCGCATGTGGAGGATTAATTTGCCCACAAATATTGATAATTATATGAGATAAAGCGGTGGAATCGTCATTTGCCCTAGAATGCAGGGGCCAACCGTAAATATTAAAGGTGCGAATTAGGTCGACAAAATTATTGCCTAGTTCACCTATGATGCGAGTTGGCGATTTAATCTTGACAATCGTATCCTCCTTGGCCAACAGGTGGGAGAAATTGTTACACAGAACTAGCAAACTGTGATAATTGCACCACCTAAATGGGATAATTTGGGACTCAATTTTGTGAACTTCCAAGCCAAAGAAAGTTGTATACATTTGAGTAAATACAGAAGATGCTATTTTTTGATCAATAATTGCCTCGCTGTGATGCCCGATGTATCGCTTGAAATAATCACTAATTAATGTGTTAATCCTATAATCAAGCTCCAAGGCAATCTTCTTGTCATCCTTTTGGGTAGCAAATTCAGCATCTATTGTGGAGATTTCCATATTAGATACAGTTTCCTTTTTGCCTTGTGGATCAAAATTATTGTGCATGGTGCATGGTTCAATTGGGTTGATTGTTTTAAATTGCGGCATGTCAAATTGGGCAATTTGATATGGAAATTTTGTACAATCACTTTGTGGCTGTGGATAGATCGTGCTAATATGCGAGTAAACATCAACACCTTCAGATCTATCAGAAGACATCCCACTGCGATCAGAAAACACTCCACTATGCAATCCATATACTCCATTAGCTGATCCATAATTTACACTAGCAATACAGGGGTACTTAAAACCAGAAATTTCATGCTCGCTGTTATAAGGGGTGAAAGCCATGCTGTTAGTGGCCGACATCTTTTCAACTTCCTTTGACCACAAGGGTTCCCTTATCGGGTTCACAGTTGACAATATTTGTACATTAGCCAAAGCAAATACCAAATGTTCCTTCACCTTCTCAGCCAAATCGAATGTGATGCGGAATAGCTTTTCAGTATGTTGAATTGCGCCCATTTCCACGCATTTATAGAACACATCATATGTAAAAGGGTCAAATCGAGATGCCAGCATTTCAACATCTTGTACCACTGATTGTTGAAAGTTTTCAAAATTACCATGTTTATAAATATCAGAAATCAACAATCTCAACTCAGATTTGTTCAATAGTCCATCTTTATCTATATCATACGCTCTAAAAATGTGTTGCAACCTCAATTTGCCTTCGTGCGATTTTGGTGAATCATTAACTTCTGGCGAACATGCTATGAATCCACAAACAAAATCCAAATCGGATATCATACCTACATCTTTCCTGTCCAAACAAGTGAAAACAGACTCTTCTGTCTTGCCACTGTCAAAAATACCAGTATAAGTAGTGGCCAAACACTGTATTTCACCCTTGCTCATATAACCCCTACTGGTCTTACCGCCGAAGTGCAAGAAGGCTACGTTAAGAAATGCAACTTTATCCGAAAATCCGGTGCCTCTTCCCTGATTTAATAGAGCTAAAAAGCATTCCCTAAATTTCTCTATCTTTTCTGATTCATCGGCGCTCAAAATGTCATTGGCGTGGCCGTCGAAATTTGGGCAGTTTCTGAAAAGTGTGCAGATTGGGAAAGACAGTGTTGGTTCGTTGAAATTGTGTGTAGGAGTGAAAAAAAGCAAATTAAATGGGTTTTTGCAATCGGGATTACTGGGTGTGCCTATGTACGGAGCTTGGGACACATCTATTCCGCAAATCTTTGAAAGTAAGAGTGATTGTGGCACCCATAGTTCAAATCCTCTTTTAACCCCCGTATCCATGTGAAAATAACACAATAAAAACAAACCAATCTAGTGGGCAATGATGCTTATTATAAACGTTGAAATGTATAATGTGTTACTATGTAAGGGGCAAGTAAAATTAGGAGCAACTTAACATAATTCAAAGTTAAGTTTTACTAAAAGAAATTAGATATTGTACAAAATTAACATCTAACATAACTAGTGCTATCACCAGTCATGGAAGGGATCATCACGCCCGATTACAGGTTCGGGCCTTTTGGGCGAATCTGGTTCGAGGTCAATCCCCTCCGTTTCCATAATATCCTAAATCAATTAATTCCTCACCCTCACATGTGGAACATAAGGGGGGTTAACTTCTTTCTTTAACAACTCATTAAAGTTAATATTATGGAGCCATTCCATCTGCTTCACATCATCTGGCCCATTCTTTAAACAACCTAATCTCTTGCCCAAATCGCTCGTAACCAAACTATTTATGAAGTTTATTGCAGCTCTGCATTATCGCAGTTATTTGTTTTACATTTACGATTTTTAGATGTTAAACATAGCAGTCATACATAGCTCTTATAAACATTGCATAAATATACACATTATTCATCATATAAAAATCTAAAAATTACGTATCGTGATACTTACTTATCCATATTCTGCGGAAAGCGGATATGACCCGCTATAATATTCCTGTAAATGCCAATGGGATTATCGCTGTAAAAAGGTGGGTAGCCAACCAACATTTCATACACCAAAATACCCAAAGTCCACCAATCTACTGGTTTTCCATGGCCTTTATTTAATAATATCTCAGGACAAATGTAATCGGGCGTACCGCACAGAGTGTATGTTCTAAATTCTACAATTTTTGCAAATCCAAAATCAACCATTTTCAAATAGCCATCATCTCCGAAGACCAAATTTTCAGGCTTAAGATCCCGGTAAACAATGTTGAGGCTATGCAAGTATTCAAATATTAGTGTCACCTGTGCTGCATAAAACTTGGCCTCCTCATTATCCAACTTCCTCCTCCTCCTCAAGTAGTTAAAAAATTCACCGCCATCAACATATTCTGTGCAAATATACAGATAGTACGGATCTTTAAAGGTACCGAACATCTTCACAATGAAAGGATGGTCCACATATTTTAGTAGTCTCTTTTCATTCATAATGTGGATGACTTGCTTTTGCTCTACCAAAGGTGCCTTTTTAAACCGCTTAATGGCACATGCTTTATCAACAAACAGTTTATTTTTAGGTAGCGCTAAAAAAACTCTCCCGAATGAGCCTAAATCACCAATCTGTATACCACATCCTAGAGTGAGCATGAAATCAAAGTCCTCGAGAATAAATTCATTCTTAGACCTTTTATATTTGTTGTAACGCTCCATTTCAAGTTTAAATTGGCGCTCTCGGCTAAAAAATATCCAGCCAATACGGGAACATGAGCCCATACAGCTGAGCCCAGACATCATAGTGCACTAGGCAGTACAGATGTTCACTACACATCTCAGCACATTCAATCACATTCATTTTTTACAGTCACAATATCACTAAATTTCAAAACCAATTCTACGCCCATGCTTCGTTTTAACCAAATAACTGTTCTTTTTACTAACATCACAACCCTATGCAACACTATGATATAAACTTACATCACCTTGCATATCACTGACTAAAACTACACCTTTATCCTGCAAATTTCTGTAAAATTTAATTGGTTGGGTATGATTTGATTACAAACACACAGTGATATAAATTTAGCTACGATCGTGCTATTTTTAGCGAGATTGGGAAGTCGGGAGTGATCCTAAACCCCTGCAAGCCCTGTATAGTTACTTCTGCTTGCACAGATTTCTCGTAATCCACAAAGGCAACGCCCCGATCGAGGATGAATCTACAGCCAACGTAGCCTGGGTATTGAGAGAATAGAATCTCAACAGCCCTTTGTGTCGTATCCGGAGGTAGATTTTCTACGAAAATTGTATGTACGTCTTGCGGCGCGTCTACTTTAATATCCTGAATTACATCCGCCTATATAAATTGTAGTGTACCTTTGGCTTATTTAATTTAAAGGCACCCATTTGGATTAATGTCGCATTGGACTTAGTTTTTGCGTAATTAAGATTTAGTTTTTTACCCAAAATTACACGTCCTTGCAAGCTCCTTAAGGCGTTAGTGGCGCTAGCAATTTCCCTAAATTACACATGTTATTCATTTAATTATCATAAATCAATAAATTAAGCGGAAATTACTCAATAACAATAAACGTGACAAAAACCAATACACGAACAAATCAATTACTAGTGATATTAATTGAATATATAAAAACAATTACCTACTTGAAAACAATGAAAGCTTGTCCTCGCTTTGCATTTCCGCGCTGAGCCACGATGTCGATAACCTCTCCATATGGAACGAATAATTCATAGAGCAAATGGGTCAATTCTTTGATGTTTATGTTGTCGTTCAGGTTGTTTGCATACAAAGTTTGGTTGGGCGGTATGTCGCCCGTATATATCCCACTCATTTTTAAGTTATGCGTTTTAATTTAACTGTGCTTAAAATTTAAAAGCAAAAATGTCAGCGATATAAAATATGCAAACTCTAAGTTTGATGCTTAGTCTTAGTTAATGCATATAAGCATACAATTAGCGAGTAACTAATAATTAGTGGTTAACCAGCGATGCTTAATGATATCAACGGAGTATTACCGTGTAAAATCCAGTGACAATGAGTGACAGTGATACGTATGGTGAGAGCCTCTCGCCTATAATGGCAAATTTGCCCAAAAGACCTGGAAATCCCTTCTTCCTAGAGTTGAAAAGCTGAGGTATCAACGGCTTCAAATAGCTACACGTACAAATTGTAAGTTGAATGGTCGTTATCAGGGAAGGGAGGTTGAGCAGAGCTGGCATCTAGTGGGGCACATAGGTATTTGTATACTAGCTGCTATGTTAATTGGTAACGGGCCATGATATTGGACGACGACATAAAACCAACTTTCACACAGCACGAGATAACTGCGTTGCTTTCACCCTTCCTTGACCCACGGATGGTCCAAGCCATTATGAATTGGATGGATGGAAATATAGACAAATCCAATACTACCAAGTCAATGAAGGAACCAGTTGATATGCACATCAAAACTCAGAAGCTAGATGATGCGGAATTTAAGGAGAAGGAGTCTCAGCTACTCAGTTGCGTGGAGCCTTTTAAGAAGGCACTAAATCTCTACCGAGAGGATCAATTGCACAAAATATCCGCTAATGCCGAAAAAGTCTCCATCGCTGGGCTAATTTTGTGGCTAAACTCTTCCTACCCCGAACAATCAGACATAACTTTCCCCTTTGACGTGGATAAACGGTTGCTATCATTGGCCCAACTTTACTATAAACAGGGTGATTACTCAAGGTGTAGAAAATGGCTAGTTTACTACATTAACAATGTAGCACATTATATAAATGAGGGGTCTTCTGTTAAGAACAAAATGCCGTGTTATTGGGGAATTTTGGCATGCTTGATACTTGGCTACATAGTTCCCTTGTCCGTTGAATCCCTAGATGCTCCACAGACGGTGATTGTTGATGAGGCAGATCCAATTGCACTGGAAGCTGAAACTCCCAAAGCGGTAGGGTACCATCAATCTAGGCGATAATTTGCATATTGAAAATAAACGAAACTTTTACCAATGACGAATCTTTTGGAGAGAAGAAGGAGAACGTGCTGAAGCGTGCCTGGTTGATCCATTGGTCTCTTTTCTTCGTTTTCAAATACTATCTCTCCTTAGTTCATCTTAAGGATAAGGGTTCTAACATACAAGACTGGCCTCAACTTCAAGAATGGCTACTAGATGAGAGGTAACAAGTGCTTTAACCTCTAGGAATATCGCAGTTGTTTTATTTTCGGCACCACACTTGTTACGTTACTATGCAGTATATGCTTTGCTTAATTGGAATCGCAAGGATCACTTTAGAATCATCTGCAATGTACACAACACTTTCATTTAGGCTATTGCACAGGCAAAGACAAAATACAATGATACATTTACATTGTTACTAGGAGCTCTATCTGTGGAATTCGATTTCGAAGAAGCACAAAAACAAATTTCTGAAATAAAACAGTCATGCGAATCAGACTATCTGCTCCATATGTTGAAGGATTCAATTGAGGAAAATGCTAGATACATGATTTTTGAAACATATTGCCGCATTCACAAGTCAATCAATCTGAATATGATAGCGCAAAAATTGAACATGTCAACAGCCAAAGCAGAGAGGTGGATTGTAAACCTTATCCGTCATGCAAAGTTGGAAGCTAAGATTGATTCTGAGAAGAATCGAGTTGAAATATCAACCACTCCTCCTTCGTTTTATCAGCAAGTAAGACATTGATGATTTAGATAATTGAAAAGACACAAAATTTGGCATTGAGGTCTAATATGATTTTGCAACACTTGTACCAACCGACTGAAAGGAGTAGTGTTACTAACACAAATACTGGAAACAATGATTACGGTGATGGCGACTTGCAATTTGAAAAGGATGTAGGACATAAAAAGTCGCAAAGTTCGCGACTCGGCGGTTTTATCCCAGAGAGAAAGCCCAGGAAGTTGGTGGAAACTAGAAGTTAATCTACTAAGTATATTATGTGTTGGCTACATCAAGAAATTTCATAATAATCAATCGGAATTATATGATCAGACAACACTGGAAACATATACCACTAAATTATCACCAATTATATTGTAGACAATTAATTTAATTATTAATTTATATGCTGAATCATATGCTATTACATTTATTGAATATTTAACTAATTGCTCAGCGGCTTAGTTCGTAAATGTTTGATAGCTAACAACTATACACCAATGGTCATGTAAAAAGCAATAATTATTTACTTAAATACTAAAATCAAACCCTGATGAATACAATTATATAGCTAAAACTAGTGCAATGCGAATGTTATCAAATAAGTATAGACAGAGTTTGCAATATGTTGAACGTATTCAGCCACATAGGAACTTAAACCAAGGATTTGGGAATAGCATGGAATTTCGTTGTAAAAAGAATTGGATAAATGTATATCAATGGTTCCATAAATGTCAATGATGTAGTAAAAATGAACGTATGAAAAATAAGTGGACGACGGGGGCGTCGATCCCCCTACCTCTCGCATGCTAAGCGAGCGCTCTACCATTTGAGCTAGCCGCCCTCCACTCCCACACTAATTGCTACTCTATGTATAAGTAACCCTATCAATATATAACAATATATAAGTATTTATGTGAATATTAATGCCAGAATAAACCACTGCTCATTCATTATACCAGATATTGTGATATGACCACAAAACCCACTGATATATCGCAAATATACGAGAGGAATCAAGAGGCAACTCTCTATATTGGTACCAAAAGTGTTGATTCAGGAAATTTGGATCCGCAGGTAGATGAGGAGATTCTTTGGGAACTTTTTACGCAAGTTGGAATTGTTAGAAATGTCCATATTCCCCGGGATAAAGTTACCAATCAACATCAGGGTAGGATCACTCAATATATTTATTCATTTAATCATTACAAATGATAATTCACACTAGTTTTTTACAATTATTTTTCATAGCAATTATATAATTACCATTTAAGTGTATTAAATATTATATTCAGATATTGTCACATATTTAAATAACTATCAAATTTTTTAAATATAAATACATTATTTCATGATGATATTAACAACTATCTTAAATAGTATTTGAACAAACAAATTATTAATTCGTTGATGATTATTATATCATACATTCATCAGTCACGTTTATTGAATGTAAAACATTAACACGTATACAATTAGCACGTTGGTTGTTGTAAATGACAATTTATTTGGCCTATTAAACACAAATGATAACTTAGGATACGGATTCGTCGAATTTGACAACGAAACGGAAGCAGATTATGCACAAAAAGTTATGAATGCACTCAAAGTCTATCACAAACCCATTCGTTGCAACAAAGCATCCCAAGACAAACGTACTTATGAAGTAATTATTATTTAATACAGATTGGCGCAAATCTTTTCATTGGAAATCTTGACCCAGATGTGGATGAAAAATTGCTATACGACACATTTTCAGCATTTGGACTAGTATTGTCTACTAAGATTGTAAGGGAAGAGGAGACGGGACTCGGTAAAGGTTTTGGATTTGTTTCATTTGATTCATTCGATTCCAGTGACGCTGCTTTGGCCAGTATGAATGGCCAGTATTTATGTAACAGACCCATACAAGTTTCCTATGCATACAAGAAAGATACAACGGGTAAGAAACTAGAATTATACAGGAGAGAGGCATGGTTCAGCTGCTGAGCGATTACTTGCGGCCAATAGACCTAGTGACATCATTCCCACCATGGAACCTCCTCCACAAATACCAATTCCTCCTCCTCCTATTTGGAATTCACAGGCTTATTGATACTCATAGATATGCAACATAAATGGGTTATAGCGATGCCCAATCTATAGGGGTAATATTATGATCCTTGAGATAATCGTTTGCCTTTTGGAAATGATTGCATCCTAAGTGATGCCAGATTTACCTTTGAATAGTTTGTAAGACAAGGGAGATGGATGTCCAGCCATGAGAACTAGATGCTTGGCGCGATCAATTTTTGAACACTTTTTAGCCGCAGGCTGGCCTGAATAAATGTGATTTCACCCCAAAGAAGGAATACCAAATTCGAACGCCGAGTATTCAGCGTGTGAATTACGCAATCTGTGAATTCTTGCCAACCCTGAGTGAAACTTTATTTACATATTTTGCATGCGACATAGGGGAACCGCGAACGACGGTGAGTAATGAATTTAGAAGAAACACTCCCTGTTTTGCCCAATTAGTGAGATCTCCATGAGTAGAACTTATTCCTATATCAAAATTTACTTGCCAATTTCTGCAAAAATGTTGCGTAGACTTGGGGGAATTGCAATTCCCTTGGGAACTGAAAATGACAAACCCTAAGTGATACAATTGTTTACCATTGCTTGTTTTGGTTGGTGATATGGGTCTTGTCCAACAATCACAACTTTTACATGATTAAACCTATGTAAAATTTTGTGGATTACGGTGTCTTTGAGAACGCATTGAATACCAAATGTTCCGGCGGGTAAATATCATTGGTCTTATCCCTCTCTTTGGCTATCATCTCCCAAAGCTGAACGAAGTAGCTCTTCCTAACTTCAGTCTCCAATACTTCATACCAAGAATCGCCTAGTAATTTTTGTAGCATAGATTGCGTATTCAGTTTGTCAAGTATCATGCATTCTACTGGCTTCTTAGCTAAAGGGAAATAGTCAGTCACCAATTTTCGTTTCATTACCAATATTTTTTAAGACGTGTTTTTGTGAATTTAAACAAAATTTGTGGAAGAATACCAAATTTTAATATCAAAAATCGGCAAACACAAACAATTCTGTAACTTATGACAATAGAACATAGATAGAAACTATTTGTAGTGTGTAAAAGTGTAAAAAATTTTATCAACTTTCAGAAAATTTGACCAGCATTCACCATTTTTCATGTTACACATATATACTAGCGTGCCCTATTCCCATATATATATATACACATGTGACATCACCGCTTAGGGTATGTTGACCTGACCTTCGTCCACCCTCAAATCATTATATATAAACAAACATATATTTTACATTCAATATTTTAAACAATTTAGCGTGGTTCCATGGATTCCATCGATCTGGAATCCATTGCAAACAATTTACTAGGTGATACTAATGATGTTATGAATTTGGATGATTCTAGCAGTGGATATAACAACAAACTGGATAGGTCTGTATTAAAAAGCATGGCAATAGCGGTAATCAAACGAGAAGCAGACAAGGCAGCACTACTTAAACTTAAAGGATTCGAAAGGGCTGACATTGAAAGAAGGAGGGGAAAACATAGTGTTGTATGCCGACACTGGCTCAAAAACATGTGTATGAAGGGCGAATTTTGCGATTTTTTACACCAATTAGTATATTCTCGTATGCCACCCTGTACGATTTATGGCAAAATCGGATATTGCCCTGACGAAAGGCGCGGCCAATGCACCATGAAACACATAAAGGTAAAATAGTATTCACTTAGGATGACAAGGTAGATGAATTATCTGGGTCGGATGAAGATACTAGTGACGTTGAACATAAGGGGGAGCAAGATACGAGCTCATTTGCTGAATTCCACAGATTCGTCCGTGCCGTTAAGACATCTAATTGTGACAAATCTGGAATTTGGGGCATATGGAATGGACCTAACGAATCACCATCTCATAGAATCAAGTGTTTCATTGTTAAAAGTGCCCAAATAATCAACATTTATTATTCGATTGTTTATGGTGTCTGGGCCACTGGCCCTGCAAATACCAAAAGATTTGCTGACGCATTTGCGGAAAGTGATCACGTCATTATTGTATTTTCTGGAAATGAGAGTGGCGGAATTCAAGGATATGTTAGAGTAATGACGCCACCTATTGAAAATTTGTACAAGGGAATTTGGGGAAACATATCATCCAGATTGGGTCATAATTTCCGTGTCAAGTGGGTTAGACAGTGCTCATTAGACTTTTCAAAGGTAAACAATATTCACAATCCGTTAAATGACAATTTGCCACTAAAAAAGTCTCGTGATGGCACGGAGCTACCGCTTGTTGTATGCCAACAGGTATGCAATGCCATATGCAATGCTCCGCAGATAGATTTACTTAAAGGTATTAAAATAGCAAATTTAGGCACACCCTTTGAGCACTGGGACAAAATAAATCATGAGACTTATTTTGACGAACTTCTACGGAAGAATCAGTTGTTTACTTCAGTGGGATTGCCATACACTCCTCTATACTGACCTAGAATATGATTGTAAAATTAATTCGTGTTATCGCACAATTTATACCACACTTACTGGGATAAAGTTAGGATAGATGAGCATCCAAAAGATGATTGTGAGTGTAATATCACTAGTAATTCGTATAATATATACTATATGTATCTCATAGACACAGTATTTAGATATTCGTATGGGTCTATGCGATCAATGTCTCCAGTAATTATTTGGTATGATAGCATTGATGAATTTGGGGTTCTGGCTGACGAAGCACAAAATGACCTTTCTATACTCATCTTCAGCGCTTCTTGGTGACCAAATGCGAGTGATGCACGCTTTAGACGTTCCTTTTCCTGAGAATAGTAATTTTTTTTATCAATACAATCAAAAACGTGTTTTATACTCTGTGATTTTAAGGTTTCTACTTTGTGTGTTTCAAGAGATACATTAGGCAAATCATTTACTGGTACCGTGTGTATGTAATGTTCATTCATAACGAATTGACAGTTAAGATAACAGCCCCATCACAACCCAATCATATAGCTAATACTAATAGCATTAAGCAAGTTACTAGTCCTCAACAAAGAGTGGTAGTGAATATGAGTATGAAATATATTGCTGCATATTTTATAGCTGCGCTATCGGGGGCAAAACATCCCGGTGAGGAGATTGAGAAAATCATAAAATCAGTTGGGGGGGAGGTTGATGATAAGGTACTTAGTGGATTCATTAATGCCATAAAAGATAAACAACCTCACGAATTGATTTCTGCTGGCCTTGGAAAGTTACAAACAATTTCTATGTCATCCGCTTCTGTTTCCGCTGCTGCTCCTGCCACCGTACACGGTGGAGCTACCGCTGAGCCTGAGAAAAAGGAAGAAGAGGAAGAGGAGGATGATGACATGGGATTTTCTCTCTTTGACTAACTAAAATTCAATAATTTGTTTAACCAATTATTACTAGCAATTTCTTCTAGACCCATTCTGCCATTCGGATCTTGTTGACACATGGATCTTATTAAATCTATTGCATCCTGTGGCAATGGGCTGTTTACTGGGAATTGTATGTTTCCCTTCATAATCTGCATACTCAAACATTCCTATATGTGAGTTTTAATACCTTGGATACATATTGATTAAATGGATACCTTCCCGTTAACAACTCAAATACAACTATGCCAAACGACCAGGTATCGGCTTTGTAACCACAAAATTCTTTATTTCCAATAACTTCTGGTGCTAAATCTTGCATTTATAAGCACTTACATTCAATATCTTCGTGTGCCCGTCGTATGAGTGTTACCGTATTTCTTGTTGAGTAAGTAAAATTTGACAATTTCACCACTCCATAACCATATAGTCCTACTTTATATCGCCATTTACCGCTATCATCTGTTGAATCCATTGGGCGTGATATTAATATATTCCCAGAATTGATTCCTAAGTAATAAAGCGTTTACCCAAATGTGCAATGCCGTTTTTGTGCAAATACTCAAGAGCTTTAGCAATTTGTATTACATACTAAGTCAATCAATATTATAACAATTTATCTAAAAGTATACTGACACTGGCAACTTGCTGAAATGATAGCGTCCCTGGATTTAATCTAAATAAATAGTGTTTACTGAATTAAATTACGTAACGATCCATTTGTTGCATTCTCCATAACAATATACAAATGTTCATCTTCCTCCATCAAGCACTCAATGTGTAATATGTTAATGTTACTATATAACTTAGTAAAATTGCCTAATTGACATTTGTATTGAAACCCCTGAAAATATGAGTGTGGATATATTTTTTTCAACTAGTGCATTCTTGTTGATCATCTTCACAATAAATTTACACCCATCATCGTTTTTTATTGCATTAAAAATCATTCCCAATCTGAAAATACTATACCTTACCTCCCTATTTTCTTTGGATACTTCTCAATCGTATATCCCGCACGGCACAATTTCAATGGTTCTACATTTGAACCAATTGACCAGGTTTTGGGGTCTAGCAACTTATTATCACCACCAGGCAATGAATCAATTCTTCTAATATCCAATAGATTGGATTTTAGTTCATCGTGTAATGATTTTTTACCATATTTACTCTGTCTATAATTGTCATTGGCAATGATTTTTTCATTTGAAATTTGAAGGGATTTAGGCAGGAAATTATTAGAACCGACGGGAGCCTTTCTTTTGTAATAATTGGCGTCAATTTTTGTTCCAGGATTCCATTTGTCAGATTCACTCAAAACCCTTTTTTTTGAATTTATCGCTACATTCATCTTGTTCCGTTTGATGAAGTTGATTGTTTTTTTACTAGAACAATTGGTACTTATCGATCCACTGTCTGAACTACTTAATTTCATAACTAATTATCAACTAATTGTGCGATTAATTGACTGAATTTATGATTGTGTGTTAATTGAACAAGGGTTGTGGGTTTTCTCCCTTGAATTTCACCGGGTCAGCGAGAAGAATTTTATCGACTTTATTTAGATGGATCTATATATACAACATTAATTACCTGAAAAGATGGAATTTGTCTATAACCACAATTGCACTTATTTCCATGCCAAATGAAAGATCCAAGTTTTGCAGAACACTGTGTAAAATGTGGATAATACCTTTTCATTTTTACAGATCAACTTGCCAGATTGTTCATTTAGACCGCTCATCCAATCCATAGGTTCGATAAAAATGCTGTGACAGATTTTATTTTGCTTTGGTTTGTGATTCCACACGTTTTTTTCGTAGAACAAACGGATTCTACATTTCCTAAGTCACAAATTTTGTACCTACAATTGTATGATACACAGCAATCATACACTCTATCACTGTTGGACTTAATTAATTCATCAGAGTATGTTTTAGCTTCCAATAGAAATTGGTCATAATCCTATATCATCAAATATAATTACCGGAATTGACCATTTATACTTCTCATATAGGATGAGCTGCCGAACAAATCCATCGTTAGGTTGAGAATTGCTATAGACATTCCTTAGCAAATGCATCGATTTGGCATAACCGCACTTATTTTTGCACATATAATATGCCAAACAAAATGAAGAAGATCTACTTATACCAGCGACGCTATATCACAATTCATTGTACCAGTGAATTAAAACCTTCCCTGTGTTTATGTATTTATCTATGAATCTACATAATTAAATCGATTACTTGTTTACAGTGTCAAAGTGCTTAAATATTGGTTCATTCAGATCATCTAGACATGGCACTATCAAATGGTGAATAGAATCATCTATATGCTCCTCAAATTGTAATTCTTGTCGTGGTTCATCGTGTTTTCCACACCAATTTGGAACGAAAGGACAAACGGATATAATGGCAGAGAAATTGTTGAAGTGAGTCTCTGCAAAATTTAGGGAACCGATTTGGAGCGTATCCCCCAGATTCATTGAATAGTGCAATTCATGGATAACGAATCTCAGCACTTCGTCAATGTATGCTATGCATTCTTATCCTATCATTCAGATGCCAATGAAAATGTTGAAAATATGTACAGATGCTTCAAACATTTGAGTGACGATGATCTACAACTCTTAATTGAATCACCGACAGACAGAATTTCTAAGATTTTATCTTGTATACAGATGAATTATGATTTTATACTACTTTTATTGCAAGCACAAACACATATGGACTTGAATGTGGACCCTGGATGTGACATAATGTGTAAATTGCGCTGCTTATATCGCACTTCCGGATTTTGCCAAATACCAGACAATATTCCTGATTCAATTATCGCACCATCTTCCGAATATAGAGAACGCCATATAAATTCTGTAATAGCTTAATAATTTCAGGTTAGATCCACTCTTAGACAATTCATGCGAGATTGGTCAGCACTGGGTAAACAGGAAAGGGATTGTTGTTATCGCCCATTACTACATTCATTGGTTGAACATGTAAAGATTGACCCAAACCGAGAAATTCCCAGGTAATATTTAAACTGTAACACAGAGTATTATGTCCTGGCAGCGGACTGGGCAGATTGCCATATGAAGTTGTACAACTTGGGTACTCTTGCCAAGGGAATGAATTCTCCTATTTCATGCTTATGGGATCCAACTTCATCCTAAACCATTCAATTGAACCTGAATCACAAACCATCTTCCCCTTTTGTCTAAACACAAGTAATAGGTATTACGAATGCCCGATTTAGAAAAAAACACGATGATCATTTGCAACCGGTGCTAATACCTGATGTATCTCCTGTTGTCAGTAATACAATATTGGACAAATCTAATGGTCCCAAATTGTCGATGACAGTAGGGGAGTTTGTTGAAGTAATTAATAATAATTTATGCAGGTTTATAGCGAGTCCAATGAATTATGGGATGGCGTGTTGACTTGCTTTTTTTTGGATACAGCAAAGAATATTATAGAATATATCCGCACAATTGCCAAATTGGTTAAAATTGGCGGCCTATGGGCCAATATAGGCCCCTTGCTGTACCATTATGTCGATACTCCTGGAACAATATCAATTGAACTTTCATGGGAAGAAGTACGTAAAAGTAAGTTAGCCTTGATTCAGTAATTGAGAAATGGTTTACTATTGTGAAATTTGAATGGAGAGAAACATATTACACGACAAACTACAACTCTATCATGCAAGTCAAATATAAAAGTATTTTTTTCGAGGGAATTAGGAATGCAAATGTTGTACAGGGTGTGTCAAATCCTGTTTGGGACGTTGTAATCCCGGAATAATCTATCCAAATCACTGTGTCGATCAATCCTTAACACCCTAAATTATTTTTAACTTACCGATAACCTGCATTCTTAGCATACTTCTCTTGCATCAGCCTTCCTCCAGGTGAAGCCTGATCTCGTAACTGTTCTTGCTTGTATTTTTGAGCTGAAGTATTTGAGCCAATTTGAGTCCAACTTTGTGCTTCTGGATAGTATGAAAGCACTATTTTGAGTTTATGTGATATACCGTCATAATAGAAGGGAGCGAATTCATGCATTGGATCGTCGAAGAAATTAGAGTGTTCAAATGCAATTTTGGACAGCAATTGTTGGTTATCAAGAGAAAGTATCGAATCTCTGTAATGATAACAGTGTTGTGTGGTTTTATTTCCAAATCCTACAGCTTTTAAAACTTTCTGAAACGGAGATATTTGGTTGAAGAATATAAATGGATTTTTACGACTTGTATAGGCGAGGAAGCAAGCCAACCTAGACCCCGATAAAGGCTCCAAATGCATAGTATCAAGTTTGATATTGATAGATGATGTTAAACATGTCAAGAGTTCAATTGGCAAGTAATCTAATGCTGCCAAACTCCAAGCTATTGAACATGCTTGGTACAAATCGAATGAAGGAAGATGCTCAAGTAATCTCTCACCCAATAAATCAATATCATTGATTTTAATCAATCGGCGGCCTATTAGCAACAGCAATCTGGGGTAATCCACCACTGCATATTCAAGTCCAACAATCTTGGAAATATCTTCAATATTCCATTTACCATTGTCTATAGACTGTATTATTGATTCACAAGTAATGGCTAGCGGGATGTAATCAGAGTCGGGGTATTTGTAGAAAAAAGAGGTTTTGCCCCAACATGCGACAGGGTTTTTAGTCAATTTGACAAATTTATCACTGTCATTGAGTGTTTTATCTGCGTAAATGTCAATTTTCAAAATCTTGCGATACATATTGTACAAATCATTATCACAAATTACCTTGCCGACAATATCACTGCTAACTTGTTGTGTGACATTTTTATGCAAAATATGGCCTATTTTAGTAATATGAGATATTATGTTGCGCGTTTCACAATTATTTAGCTTATCAATGATACTTTCAATAATACAATTCCATCTTACATCCCACCTCCCAATTGTGCTGTTGAATTTGGAGAGTAACAAAGATTTAGCAATTTCTTCACCCAAATAATCAATATCAAATTCATTAATAAGTTCAGAATGTGAAATTATGTCGTTAAATCTACTAACAATAGCTTTTGTAGATTGTTCATCGGGTTGATCAATATAGTAACAACACTTTACAATATTACCCAGCAAGATAATGAATTCACTAGAAGATAATTCGGCAAGGGCGTCTAATATTATATTTCTACACTTTGAATATGACCAAAGAATTTGAGATGCTGTTATTATCAATTGATTATTGAAATTGTTTTTAATATATTCAGACATAATGTCTATCAACCCGATGATAACATTATTTGGACTGCCAGCCTCAATAACCAATTTAATCTGGCCAATATACTGTTCAAAGCATTCTTCAGCAGGTTTGATTTTAGATTTGACAATTGTGTTTGCTAGACCGTGAATAAAGCTGCCTTTACTTTTATTGTGCAAAAATACTTGTCTCAAAATTGGCAGTTTTACAGTACCCAAATCGGGTCCATTAGGCATAGTTTCCAAGCATATATCAATGAATGGATCATTTGAAGTTATTTTGTTATTAGATTTCAAATTTGTATCCTTTAGGTGGTGTGAATATATAACATACTTGAGATAAGGTATGTAAATGGAAGGGATTTCATACTGAATATGGGAAAATATTGAGCTAGCAACAAAGACCTTGCATAGATCAGTTGGTGACATTTGTGCTGCATTTCTTTTAAATTCTTCTAGTAATTTATTTTTACAGTTTGGCCATTTATGCGATTGGAAATGTGTGATTAATAATGGCAGTACATGCAGTGGAATCTTTTCAATACGGGACACCAAACGATTAGTTAGTAGTAACATATTATCATTGTTGGTTTTTGAATTAATTATGTGTTTAACAAAGTATGAAAATAGATCAGATGGAATTTTTTTGCACTGTTTGTTAGGGGCTATTGAATACTGATTAAGTGCATCCTCAAATAACCCGAGTGATACCAATTCCCTAGTTCTAGTTTCAAGCTTAATAATCCCAGGAAAACTGTTGTATATGATTTTTTTCCTGAATTCTTCAAATTTAGGAAATTCTTTTAGTGTCCTTTCAAAATTCCTTTGTTCCCTCGTCCATTTGAAGGGACTAGGAGAAAGATGGGCTAGATCTGCAATTGCTTGTTCGAGATTATCGTTTACAAACAAATCCAAATTCAACTCGGATGCATTCAATGCCCGTTGATAGACAAATTGAAGGATTTGTTTCCCCTTACCATCACTACATATATGTGCCATTTTTTCACATTTACGGTGTTATTCACTACGAGTGTTTTTTCATTCACACAAACGCATATAATTCGCAAGTTTAGACCTCTAAATGTATCCAAATACAATTATGTCAATGTCACGCTAGATAAAGATCTACCGCATTTAGGAACTAAAGGTACGCCACATTTAACCAAGGTTCAACTATCGCAGTTAAACGAAGCTTTGCATTTCACTATCTAATACCATATGAACTAGCGCATTACACTACTAGAGCTGAAAGGATTGGGATCGAATTGGAAACCAATTATTTGGACGCTTTACACAATATTCGTAGGACTTGTGCATTGGTCTTGAGGGGGAAAATTGGCAATAATTTGGCATTAGAATTCCATGAACCTCCTGGAAAAGATCCTTCCTACTTACTAAATGATATTAAACCAGAACACATTATTGATGCAGTAAGTTTGTGGCTAATTTAGTTAAGGAAAGAAGGTCTACTGACGGCTCTAGACTTGTTACTGCCTGAAGACGTTAATATCAGGGCCAAGTCTCCACAAACTTTTGGGACATATCCTGTTACACTCAATTTAGATAAAGGTATTGAAGCACACTTAAAAATTATTATCAAACCGAAGGAGATAAAATGGGATTTCTTACCCTAAAACGGCTTATCCATCATTCCAGTACTTTTGGAAAGTATTTTAATAATCGATGTTATCGCAAGTCTTGCTCCAAATGTGGAGCATTGAATATTTTAAAGGTTCTAAATTGTACAATATGCGATTCCCCCCTTACAGATTCGGATATCCGAATCTCTCCAGTTGATCCACTCAAAATTCTATCCAATACTAAAGGTTACTAACGCTTAATTTAGATCCTCCAAATAAAATATTTTCATGCTTCGATTACATAATAACAATATATATACAACCTATTGCAGATATTCACTTATCTGCTATACCTAGAGGAACTTTTTATGATATTATGAATTTCAGGCCCTCTCACATTCAATTGATTAAAAGTATGCAAATAAAATGTGAAAGCATTCTGAAAAAATTGACTGATATTAATAGGGAGGACGCTATTTATGGATTTAATTACCCTAACCCATTTAGCCACGTAGCAATGCATTGCATTGTACCTCCTGTTAAAAATAACAATCTGTTAAAACCTCCGTATTACTATCCTTTAAATAAAGTCTTAAACGATTTGGAACATAAAGGTAGAGTCATTCCTTATACTCCCAAGGAAGTCCAACATCTGTAAGGAATGATTTTATTTAGTTACAAAAAGAAATATTAAGCACTACACAATCCCATTTTATTTATTTTACATTACAAACGTATTTGCACATCATTTGGAATATATATAAATTTACCAAATGCTATACTTTTAAATTCTTAACTCGCAAACCTTATTTACACATTAAATAGAAATGATGCTGGAATATTTCAAAATCATTAGTTATAACTTAAAGGACAAGCATATAAAAGTTACAAGGTGTTATTTATTGGAAGTTAACTACAAAATAATTATTCACAAACATAGTTTTGTAAGTAACGTTATCCGCTTTAAGATTTATAAATGCCCTTTATAAATTATTCATAAATTAAAATGATTGAGTTTTTATTGGAATTAGATCAATTTATAAAATGCAATAAATTATGAAGTGTGCATGCGATGAGATTTTAAGGAATATACAAATAAATATTGAAGAATTCAATATATCAATTAAAGCAATTTCATTGTGCAGTTGCATTTCTTAACTAGATATTTAATATAATTTACGGTATGGAGAAAATATTTTTAAATTGAAACAAAAAAATATCAATTCAAAAATCCGCATAGAAAGTTGCAAATTTAATTTAAGGGCTAGTAAGTGAATTAGATATGAAATATGAATATATTGGTAGCAATTCCTCCGTTTACTAATATGTTATATATAATAGAATATGTCCCATATAATCCATTAGAATAAATTTATTCGTGAATGTTGCAGTAATATCTATCGTTGAGGCGATGTAATATGATGAAATACTCGAAGCATAATTTTGCGGGGTGTTGTAATTGTATCATTTCGTAGGTTAGCATAATAAACATTAAATCGTGGATGGCGTTATATAATCTATATTTGTATTTAAAGTTTTGTATATCATCATATTCATCATCTTATAGTTTATAAACCTACATATTCCAATACAACGTGACCTGATAATACTAGATAAAACATATATCCGACTTTTCAGACAACAGTGTGTGTTATTTATAGATAAGTATAATATTAATTGGCACGAATGTCTCCTACATATGAGCATATCTAGTATGGGCGCACTATGTTCTTTCTCCGGTAATAACTGGAATAATGAGTTCATCTGTAATTTTATGTTTTGTTGTTGTTATGGCTATTGAATAATGTTTCGCTTTAACGATAGGTAATTTTTAATAATAATATAGGTTAACAATACCATAGTTATTATATAATGTTATATATTCTTTTGATAATATAATTATATATTAGAGAATATATATATATATATGTAAGTACATAATATACTCTATCTTATAACACTTCCTATATTTAACATAATAGCATTTATTTCGTTATTGATTCATTCATCAATGGCATTTTGGATTATTGGATAAAATTTATTTTATTTTATATGATATAAATTGAATTTTGAAATTATTATCAGTTCATGTGTTTATTATGTGAGACAACTTGGCAGTGCATTTGCTTATGGCTAATCTGTCGCAGAATTCCAATTTCAATTATATTACCAGATAAAGATTAGGATGGTTGTCTTATAAGATAGTTCGAATTTCAGATAAGTTTATTTGTTTTATGGGTTATGCAATTGTTAGCTGCAATGATATGTGAAACATTTATAACAAGGGAAATAATAAGTTTATGGCCAACCAAAATACATCATAATAAACAATTTAAGACCATCGTGATTTTATTAGTAAAGATGTTTCAAACAGCACATAATAGCAATTTTGCTGTACCATCTAGTAGAAACGCAGTACATGTTGTTTGATGGCGCACATCCTACTCGACTTAATATATTCATTATAGCGTAGTATTTTACAGTACATATGTAACAATTAACTTATTGTAAATACAATACGTTTACACACTGTAGTATATATACGAGTATTTAATCCTATTGGTAAAATTAGTTATTGTGGGCACTAATGTCTGTTCTTATTTGCCAACCCTCGCGAGGATGTTCTTTTGTTGCTCATCCATTTTTTGTAGAACAGTAAGTTTCTTCTTATCTATCAAAACCTTTTCATCGACCTTCTTCCTGAAGTAGTTAAATGCCCGTTCCTTCCTCCTAGACTCTAATTTATCAATCAATTCTCTGCCAGACCAGCCAACCTTGGATAATACATCAGCAAGTTTACAGAATCGGCGCGTTGGTTTTAGTCGAAATATCCTTAATGCTGCAGGCACTAATTGACGACGTTTTCTATCAAAAGGCGGGGGTACACCATCGCAGGTAATTAGGCGTTTAAGTGCAGCAGCCCCTCTTGGTGTTTTGTGCGGAAGCATGCCGCGTACTACGCGCCAGAAGAATTTGGATGGAGCTCTCAAATGAAATGGTCCATGGTTAGGATTTGTATTAGTCCTAAGCCTCAAAAACCGCTGATATTTTACTGTGTTAATTGCGGCTTACGTTTATTGCGGAAAAGTGATCCAGATATGTTAATCTCTTCGCATCGCACAGCAACTATTTTTTGCCCGGATAGAAGTTCCTTTGCGACAACAGAGGCCAGTCTCCCGAGTAGATGACCTTTGCAATCGATAACAATTTGCTAAGTTAAGATCAGACCCACCTTCTTAAACATCGTACTAGATGCCCCATAGACAAGTTTGGGAGTTAGCCATTACGCATTATTTTTACACATACTGCGAAATTAACAACCAAGCGGTTAATTTCACATACAAGCAACTACTTAAAACCATTGAAACTCATCTAACTTTGTAAAATATAATACTCCTACGCGGTTCCACTATTCCATCTAGACTGTTACGTCTAGACGAACTATTTGCAATACTTTCCACCACCTCTATAGATTATTTGTATGTAGAAATCGGATGGTTTCGTGAAAATTTATAAGCAAATTAATTAAATTGCCACAAATACGACATTATAGAATTAGTGACGTCTTTTTTGGTCGTAGGGAGATACCACGGTTTTTGGTCCATTTACGCGTCGATTGTGAATTTCCAGCGCACCATGCCAGTGAATGGCGGGTCAACCTTGCGGATGCCCATCATAAGAATATACTGATGAATGATAATTTAAAGATTTATGTATGAGATGTGAGGGATTGATGGCGTTTTGATTGACCAAGTTGGTAACTGCGCGTATATTCGAAGACATGGAATATGCGATAGAACTGGATGAGACTTTACTGAATATTTCAAGGAAACTATTGGACAATGGGATTTCTGAAGCTAAGAGGGCTCGCGGCTCCGACGGGGCGTTTGACGGATTTTTTTCAAAGCACATAATTGAGACCTTTAAGCAAATATCTAGCAGGAACCTAATACACGTGTACCCGAAAGTGGGTGGAACGCTCTGCAAATTAGTTAATCAGATTGTTACACACCGCGATTTCTTCGAACGCGCGAATCGGTCGGACATAGCGAGGCTATGTTTTTTGGCCAAGGCATTACTGGACACGGCGTTTAGCACGGACAAGGCATTTAACACAGACACGGGCAACCATATTAATGGGTTTATCGAAATATGGAGCAAGACGATGGTGACAGTGCTGAATTGCATAGGCATATTCATAAAAGACGCAAAGGCGCTGTTTATAAACGATATTTACAAATGCCTCAGGGGTGAGTGACCCATGACACAGTGATAATGGGCGCTTCTGGAAAAACTTCTGGGCAAGGAGGCGCTACGACTCACCAATCCTTCGGCGGACTTTTCAATTCGATAGAGGCCAGCACTGGGACACATCTGAAAGACGTAAAGGTTTCCGCCTCTGAGTGTTCAGTAAGAATGCTCACCGCGCTGCTATTTCATAGCCAGGAAGATTTTGGCGGCCACGGCACAGAGCGCTCTGGGGAATTACTCTCCAGAATGTGCCTCGAATCATCTCCCGCAATGACGGCGGCCCTTCTTCTCGGCCTACACAAATTTACACTGTCGCAAGATGCCGCGCACGGCCTGCTGCAACTGGCCAATAGGCCGCTGTCCGCCAGGACGGCGGAAGCGCTCGTAGAGCTGGTCTATAAAAACGTCGATTCTATAGCGATCTGCCCCTTGTTGTCGTTTTTGAAACGAATTCGCCCCGCACCTCCGAATTTACTGCCGCTTCTACCGGCCCTCGGGTCAGCCGCCGCCACAGCCGCCCCCCACCCGGGCCCCAGCCGCCCCTTGCCCATGCCCGTCTTCAGGCGCCTGCGGCACTCGCTGGACTGGCCTGCGCTGCTAGAGTCCCTCATACGGGGCGGGGACTTCGCGCCCGACATCTCCCTGGCCATGTCCACCTATGGCATTGGGCGCCTGGATGCGCAGCGGTTTTGCAGCTACCTGGAGCGCCACCTCGCGGCGAACCCCACGCTGGACGTCATGTCGTCCGTTTTCCACGTAATTCTTCGCCGCAAGGAGGAGGCGCTGCTCAGCCCCCTGGCCGCCTCGCTCGAGGCGGGGGCGCTGGACCCGCCGGCCCTGGCGGGCGCGTATGTTGTGCTGGCGTCAGCCGGCGCCCCCGCCGGGGGCAGCCCGCCAGACCCTGAATTCACGCGCCACATCAACCAACAACTGCTCCTTCACTCTCCTCTAGACCCTGAATTTACGCGCTACATCGACCGGCGACTGCTCCTGCACTCCAACTGCAGGAGCGGGGGAATTGAGCTTACGCCAGAGCCGCCGTCGCCCTACGCCGTCCCCATGTACTCGGACAGGCCCTTCATAGAAGAGCTGGCGCGGCTCCGCAGCAGGCGGGGGCTGCACGGCCACGCGCTAAATCGCGGAGGCGCCGCCCCCGCGGCGTATGCCCAGGCCGTGGAGCCGACCCAAACCACCCTGCGGGAATTTCTGAAGCGTACTATTTTTTTCTACGCCACCGAGGAAAGTTATGACGCCTGCGCGTCCCTGGACGGCGCATGCTGCGTCTTGGCGCCCCCCCTGCTGCCCCTGGTAGCGGTTAGGATCGACTTTGGCGCCCCCCCCCTCCGGGCCGCACCCTTAGACGACGACCTGGCGAACATGTATGAGAAGTCCTGCGGCGGAGACGCAGAGGCGCTCGGACGCCTATCCCAACTCTGCGCCCAGACCGGCGCCACCCTGTCGCACCTGCTCCTCAGGGCCTCCGGATACCAGGTCTACAGGCGCTTGGCCCGCCATACAAGCAGCCCACCCGCAAAACCTTCCAGTTGCAGGTTCCCCCCCAACCAGCTGCTGGTGGACGCCGTCAAGCCTTTCCCTCGGATGAACCACATCTGCAGGCTGATATCGGGCGAACAGGCGCTGGCGGAAGCGGCACGACAGCTCGTCGACGGGCACACAATAACACACAGCCACGATTCTCCACCAAAATACGACTTGAGCGCCCTTTTTCACCGCCTGCTCACGCATGCACCCACCGATATCGGAGACGTCGCCAAAATGCTGGGAAAATGCGGCTTGACGGTAAACAGAGACACGATCATGTTGTCGCTCTTCCCCGTCTTTTCAAAGCTCATGTTCGACGAAATCAAGGATGGCGCCGCTGGAGATTTGGCTCTGGGAGTCACCGGACTACGGCTCGCCATGCAGGCCTGGGGCCTTGATGCAGACCTCTGGGACGTGGTCTTCTACCCCGCGCTAGATCTGATCACCGGCCTGGCGACAATGAACCCGCTGTGTTACCCGGCGTTCTCAACGCTGCTGCGCGATAAATTCCAGCTACCCGCGCCGGGGAAGCCCTGCCGCTACGCGCAGTGCGGCGCCTACACCGACGGAGGCAGCCGTACAAACGGTAGCCGGATAAACTCACCCATCTCAGACAAATTTGCAATGTGCCAATGCCACGCGACGCACTACGTAAAAATGGCCCTCAAGCTCCTGGGCCTGCTCGTCGGCGTGGCCAAGGACGCTGTACACAAATTCACCTACTCTGTGGTTGGGGCCCTGGAGCAGATTATGACCTGCAGTCGCGGTGGTACGGAGCTGGAGCTCCTGGCGGCAGGCGTATTTGCGGCCCTGGAGGGCCAGGCCCCGGCAGGTCGGGGCCAGGGGCTGGCGATCGGCTACTGGAAGCAGATGCTCGCGGGAGGGGCCGGAGAAAAAGCTACCTTTCCCCAGATCGCGGAGTCGCTGCTAGCTAGCAGCGGAAACGAATACGAGATGATCGCGCTTACTCAGCTCCTACTGCGAGCAATTAGAAGCGACCCCTCGGTACTCCAGGAAGGCGACACCTGCTCCGCGATACGCCGCCTGCTGCTGCGCCACCTGGCGGGGGGCGTGCGTCCGGGACGCCTATCCAGAAATACCCTGCTGCTGCTCGGGTTGCTGCCTGGGGAGGTCCCACCCCTGCCGCTGCGGACGGACGGCCCGGAAGGGATCGACGGGGAGAAGGGCGGAGCGGCACTGCCGGAGGCCACCAGACTGGCGCACTATCTGCTGACGGACGTCGTGGCCCCGCACGTCGCCTCTAAGGTGGGCGCCCTCACGGCGCAGAGGCTGCTCTCGCTGCTGGGGTACGCCGGCGGGGACGGCGTCATGTACCCGGGCTGCAGCCTGGGGGCAGCCCGGCGCTTCGAACGCTACTTTGGGGCTCTGCCCCAGCTCAAGCCCTTCACTGCCAGCCAGTACCAGTGCACCCGGGGCATGGACATGAACGAGGACGGCCTGCGCGCCGCTGCAGAGAGCGATATCCAGTACTTCATCTGGTGGTTGCTGCGCATGTTACCCGGCGCGAAGGACGGGACAGAAGGGACGGACGGGGGCAATTTGCTCGCAGTGTTCAGGTGCTGCGACCTGGGCATGTGCGGGATACCAAAGCTGGCCTCGCACCTGCTGCCGCGCATGGTGCGACTCGCCGGAGAATCGCTCCTCCCAGAGATCGCGGCGGTGGCGACCGCCCTGCTGCGGCGTTTGGTCGCGGAAAGGAAATCTGTGCTCCATGTGCGGGCGCTGCTGGGCATTGTCACCCCCTGTCCGGCTGTCGCCCCGGGTCCGGATAGCGTGGAGTGCACACTGCTGCGGGCGAGCGCGTCCATTTACTGCGGGGACTACGCCTGCGGGGTCTACCTACTGGAGCGCATGCTCACCTACTCCCCCCGCTCGTTCAGTTTTACTGACCCTGGGGCGTCCCTCAGCGGGCCCACCGGCCGCAGGGCCGCGCTCCTGCTGGCCCGAGCCTTCCGGAGCCTCGGGGACACGCCCTCCACGTTAGCCCTCTTGGCCCTGGGCAGCGCTGTCAGTGCTGACAGCGCCGGTTTTCCTGACACTGTCAGGGCTCCTGACAGCACTGCCGAGCTGGTCAAGCTGGTGCTAAAGGACAGGCCTACGGAGGCGCTGGCCAGCTACCTGGCGGCCGGCGCCCCCGCACGGCCCTCTTTCCTGCTCTTCCGCATTGGGCAGCGGCTCCCGCTAGAGCAGGCCGGGCTCTTCTTCAGCTCTATGCCGACGCCTCCCGCGCTGACCGATTACTCCAGGGGGGACGCGCTTGAGGCCTGCTGGAGGCTCCGCAACTGGGACCTGATGGAGTCCATGGCTGGGGTGGATTCCACGGTTGGGGTGGATTCCACGGTCGGGGGGCCCACGGCTGGCATGCCTGGGGGAGGGGGGTGGCTGGACGTTTTGTGCGACGACGCGGTGGAGCGCAGCTTCAAGGCAAACTATGCAGGCATCCTTTTTCAGTTGCGCAGGGGGAACGAGGGCCAGTCGGTGTTTGCGGAGGCGCTGGACGACCTCTTCGAGCCGATAAGTTCCTGCATTTGGGGGTGCATGGATTCCTCCAGCGAGTCGGACGGGTTTGCCTTGGGAGTTCTGCTGGACAAGCTCAAGCGCCTGGCCTCTGCGTACGTCGTCGGGGGCGTGGCCAGGGACGTGGGGTTAGCGGAGCGCCTCTTTTCGCGGTCTCTTGGCGAGGTGGTCCCCTTTTTGCGCGCGGCGCTCGAGTGCACGGGGCGCGTGTCCGAGTCCGTTCAGCTCTCGCTGCAGCACGGGTGCCGGGAAGGCATAGGGGACCTGTACAATATGGTGCTGCGGGTCGAGCACCAGCTGCCCCCGGGGCTTGTCTGCGCCGTGGCCTGCCAGTACGGCTGCCACCTCGTCGATTCTGCGCCGCAGGGGGAGTCGGAGGGCGTGAGGCGGGGCCTTTCGCTCCTGGAGAAGCTCGCGGAAGCGGAGCGGGGCGGCCCGGCGTTCCGGGAGTACGTCTACCGCTGCGCCCGGCTCAATGCCCTCCACCCGAGCGTGACTATCCCCCTCTTTAGGGAGGCCATCGAGGGCGCCTCGAGCAGGTCGACCCTCGAGTACGCGAGGTACCTAGACAGCCTGATTGACGTGAAGCTGTCGAACGCATATGCCGTCAAGATCGTGGACGCGGAGGGGGGGCAGAAGCTCGTTGGTCTAACGGGGGTGACTGCGGGCATGTCATTCCTTCAGCTTCTCGAGGAGACATTTAAAATGTACCTGCGGTCGATTTCTAGTTGCTCTGCTGACCACTGCTCACTGGTGTTTATTTTGAACAGGCTGATTAGCCTGGCGTGCGTGTTTTGCACGCCCAGAAGTCGCGACCTTTACCAGAACATTTGGTTCGACGACAAGTGCTGCGCGTTTTTTTACAGCACTATCGTGGGGGTATTTAGGGGCCTGGCGCCGGACGGGGGCGCCGGTTGCTGGTATAACGTGTTGCCGCAGCTGATTAGCCGCTCCAGGCACGCCCTGCTCGGCAAATCCCTGTTCCAGCCCCTTATTCGGGGGGTACAGGCATTATTTCCGAGACATTCTTTGTGGCACATTTTGCACCGCCAGGAGATCGGGCACGCCCCGCCCGAGCAGTTTCAAGTCTACTCCGTTTACCGGGGCCTGTTTGACGAATTGGCCGTGCTGGCCATGGACGCAACTGTGTACAGGGACGGGCGGGGAGGCGACATCAGGAGGAGGTACCCCGGCCTGTGGGACCTTTTCCAGAGCCCCAAGTTCACCCGCGCGGGCTTGGTTTCACCCACTTCGTCTCAGATGACGTTTTCCGCGGTGATGCGCGCGGTGGAAGCGGGCGAACATGACTACATTGCTTTGTTATGTGGCGAGATTCATATTTTACCTTCCAAGCAGCGGCCCAAAAAGATCACTTGGGTGACTTTTAGGGGGTTTAGGCACTCCTGGCTCGTCAAGCACGAGAGCAAAGGTGACCTGAGGAAGGATTCGCGAATGATGGAAATAGTGGCGCGTACGAACGAGCTTTCTGGCGCGGGGACGGTGCCGACCTTTTCAGTGTACCTGCTGAGCGAAAAGTGTGGCGTTATCGAATGGATTGAGAACATGCAGACCTTTGGGTCGGCGGTTAGAGAGGACCTGAAGGCCCTTGCCCTTAACGAGCGCAAGATAAGTGAATTGCAGAGGAAGTTTGTCAAATCCGTGGCTGCAGGCGAGTTTGCCCGCAGCCACAGCTTATTTTGCGGGGAAATACTCCCGCTCATCCCCCCAGTGCTGCACAGGGTCTACATGCATTGGTTTGGCAGCGACCCCCTTAAATGGTACAGGAACAGGATGTCCTATACGCATTCTACCGCTATGTGGTCCATCCTGGGGTTTGTGGTCGGGTTGGGGGATCGCCACGGCGATAACCTGCTCCTCAGCAAGGCCACGGGCCAAGTCATGCACGTTGACTTTGACTGCCTCTTTGGAAAGGGCCTGAAGCTAGCCATCCCAGAACTCGTCCCGTTTAGGCTCACGCAAAACGTCATCTCGGGAATGGGCATTTGCGGAGTAATGGCGGAATCCCCCTTTGCCCAACATGCCCTGCACGTGCTCGGAATGCTGCGGCGCGAACGGAAACACCTAATGTCCCTCCTCCTCTGCTTCGTCTTCGATCCGCTGATCGAGTGGGAAAGAACTGGAAGGGAGGCGGGGGTAGAAACGGGCCAGTGCGTGACCAGACAAATTGAGCACAAACTAAAGGGAGCGGTTAACTTCACGTGTCTAACGTCTACTTCTGCGCTAGATTCCCATCCCACCGTCGCGGAGCCCGCGGTACAGGGCCTTGAGCCCTCCAGGCAGTTAGAGCTGCTGGTAAACACCGCCACCTGCAGCCACAACCTGTCTAGAATGTTCGTGGGCTGGGCGCCCTGGCTGTAGCAGGTCTGGAGGCCATGACCTCGCGCTTATCGCATTATTCATTTCAGCCATCTCTGGCGCAATTTCATACTAGTATAATTATTACACTTTCACTAGCAGCCCGGCTACATAGAGCATAGAGCATAGAGTGTTAGGAATGGGGGTAGGGATAGGATGTGGTACGCATATTTCTTTCCACGACTAACAAAACAACTGACTGATGATTGGTGACTGATTTAACTGGCCAAGCATAACACACAAACATATATCTACATATATAGATAGGTACCCCCACCAAGATCAGAAGGCTGGCGGAGCGAACCCAACATTTAAACATTAAAAAGCTCATTATGATTGGCGCGGATATTGTGAGAAAAATTGTAACTAATGGGAGTTTGAAACCAGAAATCCGTTGATGTTGTGGGTCGGTTTCGTAGCATCATGCGCGTGGAACGGGTTAATGGAATTTGTGGCCCTAGGGGCGCACTCTCATCTATAGACTTCCAACCACACTCAGAACACAGAGAAACACATAGGTTGGCCACCTCTGGCGGACCTACGATCAAAATTTGGTCATTAGAGTGGCCATGTCCACAATCGGCCGCCAATGGGGGCCCTAATAACGTAAAATGGCAATGCTTATATACCAACTCATCGCACTCTCCCTATGATGTTGTCTTAGTTAGGTTTTCCTTTGATGGAAGGCTACTCTTGAGCGTTAACTCTAGGGGAACCGTTATCATACTTAAAATGAAAACCCCCCGGGTTATAAACGTATCTGCAAATAACTGCACGTCTAACAAGCTGGAATTACCAGCTAATGTCGCTATCAGCGCCTGTACAACTGCAGCCGGTGAGGACTGGCTCGCCATGGATGAGTTGGTGTGGCCCAGCGAAATTGGGCAGGTTGCCGATGCTTGCTGGGCGCCGGATAACAGATCCGTCGCTGGAGGTGGTTCTAGCGGGGTAGCAGTACTGGACATCTACACCAGGCAGGTGGTAGCCATGTTTGGCGTGCCTGGGACCGGCGGCTGTGTGGTTGAAAGCGTCAAGTCGCTGAGCTGGGACCCCATGACAATTTTCATCGCAATAACCTGCACCACAAGTTTTTCCATGTGGAGACGCGCAAAAAATGATTCATCAAATAGCTACCACAAGTGGACTTTCACACTTGAAAAGTACGTGCCAACCCATTCGTTGTCTCAGCTCATATCCTATAGACCTTCTTGGTGTCCAAGGGGACGGCTGGTATCAGTGCCTCTGGAGTCAGATTTAGATGCGAAAAATGCAGTTAAAAACGATGCGCCCACGATGGGGTGTAATGTGTACATGATTGATAAGCCAGAAAATGGATCCAGCGTCACGAATTCACCCATGCGACTTTTGGGGCATGTTAACAAAGTTACCAATGTCAGATTTTCATCCGACATTTTAAAATTCGACGAATACCTTGGGGGTGCAAAAGTGGCGCTCTTCGCTCAGACGAGCGAAGACGGCGTACTATCTGTATGGACTTTGGGCTTCGATGGCAACAATTCCAAATGCTTGGTGGCCGTGTCTAGTTTATTGGACGAACAAGTGGCAGTGAGCGATCTGGCCTGGGGGAATCGTGGCAGTTGGCTTGCAATAGCACAGACATGTGGCGGTATAATTCTCCTAGACTTCAAACACTCTGACATTAACGCCACATTTTACACAAATTGGATGAGGGGGAGAAGGGTACCTGATACGTCGCCGCCGCAAATTGAGGCCGATCCCAATTCTCCATGCACGGTTAACTCCACTGCCAACACTTCTGCCGATCAAAATATTGATGGTTATACCGTCATTAGCAAGGGGTTTGTAGGCCTAGGCGATTATTGTGGAAATAGGATTTTTGAAAAACATTCAAAAATCCAAACCCCGCTCCAGGCACAGAGAATGGTACAATTTGAGTCTACTCGCCCTGTGTACTATGAAGTTATTACGTGTTTGTTGGCCTTACCTAGCAATTCTGGGGTTTCTGACGATGAGATGACTTGGCTCGATATGGATTCAACGCAACTCACAACTTCGTTGGTGTCAGCTCAAATAGATTCGGTAGAAAATATCACAAAGGCGCCCCTAACCACCCCGAGTTTAGCTCCTACATTAATGGCACCAGCTCCAATTGTACAGGACAAGCGAGGGAAAAGAGGCAAGGTCCCGGGGAAACCTAATATAACACCTTCTACAACTCTGCCAGTGCACACTTTAATTTCACCCACTCGCATTGCGATGGCAAGCTGCGGTGTAGTCACTTTAATGAACGCAGAGGGCAATCTATGGAAACCAGTATTTACCATAAATGTGGGCAGGGAAGTGCTGGTCCTATCGAACGATAATGGTTACCTTGCTATCATCACCAAGGCTAACGATGTACCTTCTGTCACTGTAGTCATAGAATCTACTGGACAAGTTGTTATGGCAACGAATCTATTGGGCGAATCACTCACTAGGGATTCAGTTGTTCGCACCAAAATTACCGCCACTTCACTTGTCATTGCAATTTTTAATAGGGGCAAATCCTTCACTATCAACCATCTGAGCAACGGGATATTCACTCGTGTTATAGAAATGGGGAATCAACAGAAGGAATTCCTCCACAAAGTAACTGGATTTGCAATTTTGGACACAACTGCCAATATTAATTACCAACAAAGAGGCTCGTTGCACAATAATGACAGTTTTATCGAGATTGATCTACTGGTATGTATATTTAAAACCAGTGACGGGCACGTGCATCTGTGCCCCGCAGTGGGCAAATCAATCGGCAGGGCACTGCCTCTGGATGTGGGTAAAGTTGAAACGCCCCCTGCAAACGGACCAGATGCACTGAAGGAATGTTTTAAGATTTGCAGTGATAGATCTACACGTCCTTCTTTGATGGCGGTGGCATCTTGTCTCCTTGGAAACACCACCGAATTTACTTACTGGTACTCATCCTTACTATCGCAACTTATCAAGGAACAACGCATTGACCTCTTGTTTCGCGCTATTGAGACCCTGTTCAAATCTAAAATTTTACCTTTAGAGACTAGCGAAACGCTAGTTATCGATGACAAAATTGACAATCCATTATACAGGCGATTTCTGAAGCAGCTTCCGCTAAACCTGGATAAGATTGCGGATGGGCTGATCTATCCCATATTGAGGGGGGAATTCAAGGGGCTGCCTGGGCCAATCCCCGGGGCCCATGATCTACTAGCCAACATTCCCATGTGGATACGCGAGATCCAACTATCGCAGCACGACTCCTGCCCAAACATCTCTAACTAGACCTTTAAATTTATCTTCCGCCACTATTACTTGTTTGTTTGGTATAATTATCTGCAGTTGTTAAGCAATGATATAGTAGTAACTGGTATGGGAGATATAGTGACTATTGCTAATGAATGGTATATACAAATTAAGAGTCTAAAGATGGTTATGAGTTCAATGCTGAGGACTTAAATTTAATATTATGATAGTTGTTATGCGATTATTAGTTTCTCAGAGCAAAAAAATGAGCAATGAAGCAAAACATCCCAGTGAAATGGTGACAAACCAAGAGCAACTATTAAAATCATTCACCACTAACTTGGAAATTACATCTCCGACCGAATCATAGCATAAACAGGTGACACTTTTCACTCCACTCTTTTCGAAAGTCTCCCATCTTTCTTTTTCTAAAATCCACAAAGAGGACACAGAAAGGACATCTTTAACGGGTTCGAAGAAATCCTTAATAAAATTAGCCCTTTTCATACCCATGAAACCTTTTTGTGCGGTCATACATCTGGGCCCATTTGGGTTGAACTTGTCCATTGGACACATTTGCACTATCGGAGAATCGATACCGGAGTCACTATCTTCTTTCTGTTCACTCGAATCACTGTCCTCAACCAATTTACTATCCGATTTATCCACTGGTTTGGATTCCTCTGGAGAGTCTATTCCTACGGTACTTTTTATTTGAGAGCCTTCATTTTCAATTCCGGAATCTATAAGGGAGTTTGATAGTGATATGGGAGGAGCGTTAAATGAATAATTACAATCAACATCTTCAATATAAACACCATTATAATCAAAACTGCTATATCCAGGACCGCAAATTCGAAATTTTCTAAGGTTTGAATAGGTAGATAACCCTATGATTATCGCACCATATTTTCTATCCCAATCTTCCGTTATGGAATCATCATCTATAGGATCCTCTTCCCCTGGGCTTTTGTCAGTTTCGGCGTCATCTATAGACTGTACTACCTTCTCAACCCCGTCCTCAGTAACCGCATCAGGCGCAGGATTATGAAGGGAATTCTCCTTCTTCTGTTTAGGTACCACGCACAAAAAGTAAACAAAGGGATTCATCCCATAGGCAAGAGTACTATATCCATCCTTATTAATTGTTATTCTATCCTCATTTTTTATAATACTAATTCCTTTCATTGCAATCGCATAGCCAATATCGCCTTGTGGGTTATATTTGTCATTCTTAAAAGGATTCTTTTCCATTTGAGGCATTTTATAGTATACATGATTATGACGTTCTGGAAGTAATTTATATTTCACAGTCTCTGTTGATGGACATTGGAATATTGTACTAGGCTGATCATTTGTAATTGTATAATACCCGATTTTCCCATTGCCTGATTCCTCCTCATCACTTGCAACAATTTTAAAATCTGAAAAATTTACAACTCCTGTCTTTTCGTCAAGGTGAACTCCGGAATAGGCCAGAATAATCCTGATTATGCCATCAAGTGTTGACAATTTTGTAACGGGAGTTGAGACATCGGTGGTATGGCATATTAGGTAAATTTCATTGTATTTGGACAAATTATCGTCAAAATAATCATACATTAAAAGCCCTTCAGACCTAGCAAGTCCCTTTCTAATATCATCTAGGGGTATTTCCTTAAGTACATTCCTCCCATTTTCCAACTGTTCCATAACGTACCCATTTGTCTGTATCCTTGGGAATGTAACTATCTCAGGTTTATCAGTTGGATTGGAACACCTGTATATGAATCTTTCCTTTGGATGTAAAATTCCCGTGTAAAATTTATTCTTGTACTCTGCCCTTTCACTATTGGTAAAATCGCAATGACAATCATTGTAGTTAGGCTTGGCCTCTAAAGCAACTCTATCATCAGTATGATCTACGGTTAATGATTTATCATCCGAGTTTTTACTGTCATTTATGCCTGGCGTGCGTGTTGATAGGATGTTTTCGCCAAATTCCAAAGTGGCAAGGTTTATATCTCTCAGCGTCACATCATCTAGTGTCACGTCGAATATTTTGTTTTCATACAAAGTATAATCGTCAATCACATTTTTTAAGGTCGCATCGTATAGTTTTACATTTATGTACATGAATATGTTTTCAACATTGGGATGTGTAGGGTCCACAGTTTCAGTGGATTCCTTTAGGTAACAATTCACAGTTACATTATTGTGCGTTTTATTTGGCAAATATTCAAATTTAGCGGTGCAAAACTCCTCTTTACAAGTACTTTCAAAATTTACATTGCTGTTGTCACTTTGTAGTGTTATACCCACGGGAACGGCACTAGAATCCATATTTGCAGTGGCTGAACATTTAACTGAAAGCCTTTCATTGGGGCGTAAATACACATCACAATTGTGTGATTCAAGAGTGACAGCTTCAAAATAACATACCTTTTCTAAAATTTCATTTCCATCTTCATCTAGATATATTTTTTTAGCTAAACCTTCGACATTTACATCACTTATTATACTAGGTACTGTTGGTTCTATTAAATACACAAACAACGCGAATATTTGAAATGGAATAATTCTAAAAATATCCATTTAAAATCATCTATATACTTAAAACATTGGACGGGACACATCCAAATCCACTACATTATTAGATCCAATCCAAACATGAGATTAAATTAGATCCATCACCACCTACACTTATACATGTGCAACTTGCCTAATTGGTTATTTGATAATGTCCATAAACTAACACAATTCTGTGACTAATATGCTGGATAACTATACCCTAGTCTAATATTACATGTTTGCAAGATTTCGCTGGGGATGGTAAAACAAGGGACAATCCACTTGTTGATAACACTGCTAAATGCGATAAACTTCGTTATTTAGGCCTATATTTCACTTATGTGATATAAAAAGGCAAATCATCGTCAGGCCAGAATTGCTTTGTCGTGCTTTCATTTTCCCAGGCCTTAAAAATCACTTGAGGCAAACCCGTTTTGCGTGGCTTGGGGTCCTTTATACGTGCCATTATGTTGAGAGGCTCATCTTCCATCCCGACCAAGCCTCGTTCATACCGTTCTAAAAAATCCAACTGGATATCATAAGCGGCATTGGGATGCCTTTGCAACAAATGGCTCCGCTCTTCAGTGTAAGAGAAACATGATAAGGCTATATTATACTATGTAGAATTTAGAACCCAATGAAAGCGACCGATCAAATAATATGTAGTTGTAACTCACATACAGGATTAATAGAAATTATGAATCTTACAGATCCAATTATTTACACCTGTTATGTTAATGGTTTTAAACTAAAAATTTAACGGCGTATATAGGCATATATGTGTGTATAAAACATTCAAAAATAGCAATTTAAACGGACACAGTAGCTTAAATATATTATTCCAACTTACCAGGAGGTAACTCATCTTCTCTGTGGCATGCATAGTACTCGATTCCTCTGTTCCAAAGTCCAAACAACCCATACAAAATATCATATTTAGATAAGTTACTCCTCAACGCCCTAGGGCTCCTCATAAATGGAGGATAGAACGAATCAGACTGCAAATGGGTACCCCTCCTCGCCTCATCCTCAACCAACCCACTAATCACCATCAGTTTCATTGGGTCGATCTTGTGGGCAAACCACTCAAGTACTCCCTGTTTAACGTTATGGTAGACTGTTCCCACAGACGATTTTTTGATCCAAAGTCCAGGAATAGCCTGTGGGCGATATTCCGGCATGTGGCACATATCGGAGGCAGAAAAGCTTGTCAGTTGGTATGCTGAAGTCCCAGCCTGATTTGCCCCTGAAAAAGGCTTTGGCTGGCATAAGTATCGACCCTTTGACAGTTGAATAAAGTAAAATTGCTGAAGATATTCCAAATAGAATGCCCTATCCAATTGTTCCGGGGCATAATCACTGAGTACTTGATTAAGAATTTTTGAGTTAACATGCCTGGACGCGATTACTTTGGCACTTAACGTTTGTGCAGTAAATTTTTTTGGCGGTTGTCCTGTTAATTTCACAAAATTTTCCCCTATCTCCCCATCCTTTACACTATCAGTAACAATATTATAACAACAGGAAATCTTTTTTGGAGGTGTTAGCGCCGTGCCTATTTGCACATATCGTTGGATAAACTGACTAATAGGGTCCACAGATACACGTACATACTCTGGAGCCATGGGAATTAACGTCGGAGGCGTAGGTACAGGAGCACTCAGCACTGCATTTTGGGGGTAAAACCCTATCTCATCAACACGGCTGACAAACAACGAATCGTAGAGACCGGCACGACAAGTTGGTAACCTATTAGCCCACTCATAAGCCTCTTTTATATCCATCCCGTTGATCATATACATTTCTCCGGCATCCTTGTCTATTTGATCGACAAGGCCGTCTTTTTTATTAATGTGTGATGGTACATGGTCTGTCTGAGATAATAGCGCCTTCTGTTCATTAGTAATTGGCAACAGCTGTATGAAATGTTTATTCAAGTCGCTCAATTTATCCAAAAAAGGCCTGTGCAACTCATAATTTATTTGTACACAGTTTGAACGCACAAGGAATCTCATTGTTGAATCACGCAATGATTGCAAGCCACCTTTGTTTAAGCTGACCGGTACCTTCCGGGCGAAGATAAGATACTGCCTAAATGCTTGATCAGTCAATTGCTTGCCCAACAGAAAATGTGAGTTGGTATGATCAATGAACTCAAACAGATGCATTTGTGAATACAACCGGGACCTAGCGAATGGGTCAGTAGAGACAAATTGTAGAGCGTGGTGATAAGTAGGCGCGCACAAAGTATACAATACACCAACTGATATTGATTTTACGACTTTTTCGCCAGATGTATCATAATCATTGGTGCTGCTGCTTTGGCATTCTGGAGTTTCAAGCTGTATGCGATACAACCGCAACATTTTAGCCGTTGCATTTACTAGTGTGGTCGATAGTCTAGCCCAAGCAATTTGAGATGGAGACAAAGTGGATATCATGGTTTCTAAAGATTTTCTAGGCCAACAAGACTCAAATTCGCTGAACCTATTGGCAACATTTGGGTTTGAAAAGGCGGGTGGACAATAGTTATAATCCACGCCTGGAAGCTCGCCACATGCCCCAGTAAATCTTTCATCCACCTCAATTGGTAATTCAGAGTGTATTAGGTGCCCATGTTCATCAATAACTTCCCTGGTATGCAAAAACTTTGTGCCTTCTCCGGCGCAGAAAAGACCAGAGGCCAGACGACCTTGGGGCAGGCCTATAAATTGTCTAGCGTGACACTTTTCAAATTCTGAACCTATTTTAGTCAATTTATACAATGCTGATTTTTTTAATGATCAAAAATTCATCTAGTCATAACTGCTATATAACCCCATAATGAAATCCATTTAAGAATCTTTTACAAATAACTTTAACAAACACAATCATATGAACTTCATAAGCAAATAATTGCGTATAGAAGAAGCAATCTTGATGTATTTAGGAAAATATATACAAAACCTACAAATTTGTCTAGTTTTAAAACACACAATATTTAGAGAATTTATTGTTGTGTTAAATTTCAGTGACAGACATAGTGAAAATAATAGACCCAAATACATCGCAAAACTTCCAAAATTTACATTCTGTGCTATGAAACAATTTAAACTCATCTGTGAAACAAATGAACGTAGACTCATAGTATATATGGACATTATACAAAATTTTCGCATGTAATTATTGTGAATTGGTTATGAACACAAATTAATTTGTGCTATTTTCCTAAAAATTTTCCATTGAAAATAACCCACCTTCCAAGTGAATTGCCAATACACAGAAACTCCTCCAACCTAAGGGGACAGAGGGTATAGCCCTATCACGTTCCAGTGCAGGCCTATCTGGCGGTTCTGGTACGGACGGATAATCCCATTGGCTCTTTTTAATCTCCCCGTCAATCAGCTTGTAGTAAAATTCAGGCGAGAACTGATGGAAATTGCGATTGTTCAACACGGAGTGGTAGCCCTGGTAAGTGGGATCTAGGAGCCTTTTCTTTATATGTTCTGGCGCGTCATAGAAACTTTTGAGTTTTGATGGGGGCAATAATGACTGGGCTCTCCGCGCTGCGTCTCTGTTGCGGATAACTCCGGGTAGAGGAATGTCAAAATTCGCGATTGGATCCACTCCATCCTCAACAATCATCTGTTCAAACCCGTGTTGGGTTAGGGTCGTGGTGTAATTCGTGCCAAGGGTTGGGATGCTGCCATTCCATACATCTTCTTGTGTTGTGTATTGGTCCCAGGCGCAGTAGGGGGAGTTTGGGAATATGGTTTTAGGATTGTGATGCCTTTTTTTAAGTTTCCTCCCAGCCTTTTTGGTAATTTTGACGTCACAAGACTCATCAATTTCCTCTTTATCTACAACAATCCTCGTGCTAGACGCAGTAAATCTATTTTTGTCATCGATTGGGCATGTATTGATGAATGGAACAATATTTTTGCGATATTGTGACAACCTTCCTTGTTGTGTACTGATTATTTTGATTGAAAAAATCGTTTGTACGATGAAAAACAAAAAAATAGCCGTGTATAAGGGTTTGTGTCCCTTACACATCAGTCAATTACATTTACTGCACATCCCCACCACAACTTACTGTATCCCATCCAAATCAATAAGTTGCAACAGCTATACTGTGGAAGGCACACAATTAATGCATCTTGTAGTTATATATATATATATATGTATTTTATCACATCTGTGACAAATTACCACAATTGAATATCGCAGTTTCACTGCAAAATTTGACGCTTAACTTGCTTAGTGTCTAAAATGGAGTATATACTCAATGAAGACGGATTGAGCACATTGGAATTGCTTAAGAAAATCGCAATTAAACGGAGAAATATTCAAATAAACTTAAACAATTCAATTTTCTCCTTAGATGCCCTTATTACAATTTCTGGCATAGAGATTAATACCGATTGTAACAAGTTTTCATTCCCGATAATAGGAGATAACTATTGGCTTTGCCACCTGTCGTTATTACAACAATTGAATGCAGTGCAAAATTTAGAAAATCTCTTGGCCATTCTTGCCAAAAGGCATTTTACATTCGGAGAAAATGACAAAGCAGAGATTGTTGCTCATGAACTATCGAAAAAATTCAAGCTTTTACCGAAGATTTCTCAATTCCAAGCATTTAAGGTCCTGATTAAATACTTCAACAACTACCTATTGCAACTTGATATACCACTATGTCACGACTACATGATAACACATGTATTAGTCCAATTCTTGAAAATGGCCGAAGATGATGAATTATTGGCAAAAAATTTGCCAAATCCACAGGAATTCATTTTGGATCTAATTTGTTCATGGCGTGCTGTGTTGTATGATGCCAACAGTTGGCAAATGGGATATAAAACAATCCACACCGCTACAAGTGGTTTGCACAAAATTGTAACAGTAATTGATGCCTTTGTCGCCGCAATGAGGGACCACCATACAAGTTTCAAGTTCATTTTGAACCCAGATTTATTTGCCAAATATTCATCAGGTACAGATGATTGCACAAACAACGATTCTAAGAAACACGTATTGGTGCTACTGCTTTACTTTGTGGCTAAATACTACGCACTTCCTATCAATCGAGGTAAGGGGAAATGTGTTAAATAAAATTTTCATTTTAATTTTATTGAAATGAAAATTATCAGTGCAAATATAATTTAGCCCGTGACATATCTCACTTACGCACATTGCATAAATTGCCTTGGCTAACTGGACTAAATATATGCATAACAGATTCACTACTAAACAAGCATATGATATACTTTTATCAATCTGCGCTGTTTGAGTGTCTCCCTGAATTCTTCGCCCTTTCATACCACTCAAAATTGCACCATTTACACCCAATATCTATAGATTTAGACAAGCTGTACACTGATATGAATAATTTGTGTCACAAGTAAACTACCACACACTTAGAATATCTTCCAATGGAATACTTATTGACACAAACGAATTACATCAAATCTATTGCGCAGAACCGCTTGCATCTGTGTCCTGTGCGATAGATTACTTGATTCAGAAATTTATCTCCCGAGACAATATTGACGACAATTACATTGGCCTTTGCCAAAACCCCATGAACTTGCTTCAGCGCATGAGAGAAACTAGCATCTGCGCCTTCCTTTCCCTAGGGTAACTCTATATATATCATACAGTCTCCTACAAAGAATGCTAAAGGTGCTGCTTTGTCGACTGAACGATTATTTGTCTAGAGGATTACCGCAATCAAACAACCCAGTATCGCACACTATCCGGCAAAACGTATCGCACCAAAACGTATACTATTTGCAAGTAGTCCCAATTGCTTAATCTAGGAATGCGCCGTTACTACGTACCTGGCAGACATTGCTGCCAAGCACGTGCGCAACAAATGCAGCCATTGTAGGGACATAGGGGCCAAAATGGGCATTTTTATAAACGAATTAGGCACAATTGGCATAAGTAATGTGCTTGCTTTTGGATTTGATCAAATACTCATTAGTGACTGCGTAGTTAGGAGCGCGTGGCCCGAAAAACTATTGGAGATCGTAATGCAAATGCTGGCAAAAAAGGTCAAATCCATTGGACAGTGCAATGTTTCAGGTATTTCTAGCATTGTTTTCTGCTTCAAAATTGCCGTTGCACTTGTACTTGTGGTGGACTGCGTCAAATGTACAACTACATGTTCTGATAAGGTAGGCTTATGAATATAAAATTTACTATACAAGGGCGAATTATTGCAACAGCATCCACATTAATTTTGCAATGTTGCAAGTCCTACCTTTGATGTTTGCTAAAATTGTAACGTAGGACGAGTCTAAAAAGTATTTGTTTTACTGCGCAGAGACACTGAATATTTACTTTCTGGAATCGCTAAAGACAGCATTAACTATGAGCTTGGCGCATAATTCGTTTGTTGTAAGCGCTGCAGGGCCAATTTCGCGAATCTACTACAAATTTCCTAAACTAGCCCCAATTGCAAGCATTGTAATTACTCACCACATACCAAGCGTCCCACTTGATCAGGAAATGTTGTTAAAGGCGCTGAATGACCTATCACTATCGCTAACTGCGATTATACAGGCTAATGCCACCACCCTACTGCAGTGACCCGAAGTTGGTTTAGAATTTTGTGAGATTGACCAGTGAATAAATCCATAACGATTACCAAAAATTAGCTTCTAATTTTTAGAGTTAACCACCACAACAGATTTATCCGTTGACAAGTGTCGTGTATACCAGTTGGAAAAGGAAAGGGGTTTAACGGTTACCATGTATTTTCTAAATGCCTGCATATAATCGTGGCCATTGGCAGTAAGGTTGTATGTAGTAGCGCGTTTTTGCAGACTTAATTTCTCAAACAGACTGTCAATTGTGTTGGTGTTATCGCTGGAATCTACATTAACTTGTGTACAGTATGATATTACATATTTACATTTGCATGTTTTTGTACATTTAATAATATATGCATTACCTTTTTTCCTAGGCCTATACGGCAATTTCGGTTGGGCAATGGGCTTGGGTCTAGGCGTTGGCAATTCTACAGGCCCTGAGCCATCTATGATCCACAAGGCCTCATACAGTTGGGAAAATGGCATACTAACAACCAGTTCGCCGTCAAAAGTCAAAATTTTAACCCAATTATCTACTTTCATCCTAGGAAATGTAGAAGCGATAAGTAGAAATTTTGCATCCGGAGACCATTCACACACTACTGTGCATGGGTCTCTCCAGTCATAAATCACTTGAATCGACTGGGATAGTGTGCTTGCTGGCGCTTTACTGTCCAACTTGTAAAGAGTGACCTGTCCTGCCAAATTGCCAAACCCAGCGAACAGCAAATAATCACCTGAAGGATTCCAGCGAATTATGTTTCTATATCCATTGGGGAAGTTGTAAAGTTTCATACCATTATGATCGTGTAACGTTATGTAGCTTGGAGAATTACCTTGGATCAGCGCAAATATGTTAGATGTGGGACACCACTTGGCATCGTGAACTGGGTTATCGTTTAGTTTGTAGCCATCTACGTTAGGTTATATATTCATAAAAATATATTTTAAATTAGGCAGGACACTGCGTATTGAAACATTTAAACAAAGATAAATTAAAGTAACATTATCACATGAATGCTGAACAAAAATACACAATCACCGCATTGCATATATGTTACATTACTAGTATACTATATTATTTATCGATTGAATCGAGGTAAGTTGTGTATGGATATAACATTTGATATGATGTTATATGTTTAACAAGTATTTATTAGTATGAGTGATGTATAGTGTATTGATTGAGAAATACTCCAATAAGTTAAGCCATAATTTGCTTTCTAGCATATCCATACAAATTGTCATCTATATATAGAGGCACCACAATTGTCCATTGTAGAATCTATATACAAATTATCACGACACAAGGGTGCCATGAAGAGGAAAATTGTATACAAATTACACACATGGCATGTCCACATTTTGGGGCTTCGGATTTTAACGATACCCCTATGAAAAAATTTTCGACCAGCAACTGCCATTTAATAAGTAAATCGCAAACTTAAAATAAATCTGTGACAGGGGTGTAGTAAAACGCAGTAGAGAGGTCCACATTATGGAATATTTGGCAACCAAGGGCTAATCAATATATATAGCCTCTTGTTATGGGGATAATAAAGTTTATTTAAATATGGATTATGATTTGGCATTTATTGCGATATTTGGTAGGGTAACATATAGGTAGCATATACACACAACGCACATATATAAGCATACATGTAACTGTTAAATACTATCCCACAGTTAGATTATTCAAATGGTATTTAGTGCCTTGCCTACCTTTTCCCCCAAAAGCATCGACGTTGCCATTATCTTTATCATTGTCTGTCCTGATCAGGAAACAATCCGCCACTGGCCCATAATTCTTACCCGCCGAGTCCACAGTATATACAGCAACAATTAGTAACCTATCACCTGACACATTCCATTCCATTTCCGCAGTGTCGGTAAATCCCACATTGAATGTAACCAATGCGGATACTTGATTATTCTTACATTCCCCACTAATGGATACTAGGTGTTGTACCACATATATTTTTATATAAGATTGTAATTGGTCAGTTGATGCGCCAAATAGTGCTATTTTTGAAACACTTTTATGAGTGTGTGATTCATAAAGTTTCTCGGCGGTAAATCTGGGCAAATTGATGGAACCAATCTCCCTAAAATACTTGTTGTTGTCATCTGAAAAATTTTTAACGACCGTAGCATTGGCAGTGAATATGTGCATGCGATTCCTTTTGGGTAGAATGAAAGTTAATGTCTTCGTGGCTAGGGATGGTAAAAAGATTAACACTGATCCTGCCTTATTATGTTGGTGCTTAGCCGTCCATATAATCTCTCCACCATTTCTAGAGACTCGGAGTAGAATCAAGTTGTTTCGACCTTCATTAGGTAGTAGTACTACTAGGCACTTGCCATCAGGGGACCATTCGATTTTACGTGGCGGTAACAAAAATGGCATTTCCCTAATCAGACACCTTGGCTCCTTGGATAAATCAAAAACCGATAGTTTAGTGTTAAAAATTGCCACAGTGGACTTGTGCCAACAACAGAGCGTACCAGGGCTCTTAAAAATGCAACGAAAAGGAGGACCCAATGAAAACAACGATATGCCTTCCTTTTCCCTAATGAAAAATTGTGAAACTGCCATTGTTCGGCAAATTTAATTCAAGTTGTAGAATAGCTCAATTTTCAAATTGACGAATAGGCAAAAGTGGAACAAATGTCAAATTTGTCACAAGTTTAGAGTGAATTCCTAATTTAGGAGTGTGGTAGAGTATTGCAGTGTTGATAGGATAATTGACTGTAAAGTTATATAAGGTATACGGTATTCTACCTCATTCGCATTGTGAGTGCTATACACGACGCTACACGATAGCATCACTACCCGGTCTGTTATATGGTGTAGACTAGTGAATACTATATTTGCGTGGAATTTCTGGAGATAACTATGCAAATTATTATAAAATTAGCATGAAAAACATAAAAAATGTATATGTAGATACGATAGCTAAAACAAACCAATGCCTTATACATTACAGCTATTCTTTCTTCTTGCCCTGTTTAATCATACGTTCCAGTAGCGCCATCTCCCTCTTCCTCTTCTTCACCAGCTTGGGCTCCCTAGCACTCAAATTTTCAACTTCCTCTTTTGTCTTGTTCACATACCGATGGTATGTTACAGCTCCCGTACAAACTTCGCTTTCAATTTTAACCAATTTTAAAGTAATTCTAGGGCCAATCTCGATTAACCTATGTAATTAAATTTTGTAAATGAATACTTTATGACGTGATTAATTACCTTAGACCCTGGGTGGAGTTATCAAATCCTGGAATGTGGTCTTTGTACATCAACACCTCCTTATTCTCCTCCTCATCCCGTGTTTGGTTAAATAATTTGACAATTGGTAGACCTTGGGACACTATTTTTTTTAGTCCCCTACAAGTGCCAAGTCCACGAACGTTTTTGGAGATATTTAAATCCACCCTTTGCGATACATAGTGGCGAAGTTCGACGAAATAGTTCTGATCCATTTTGCACAGCACTACTCGTCGGAAATTGTCCTAAGTAAGATATTATATATTGTATTGTATATTTTTGGTAAATTCAAAATATAAAATACTTGTGTCATTTTCCTTCCATATACATGAAATATTCACAATATGTGTATTCAGTATCCAATTATTTACATGGGTATAAAAATACATAATTCAAAACCATGCATTTTATAAATATTTTTGAGATAGTCAAGTACATAAATGTACTACTTATATTATGTTTAAGTAATTTTTCATCAAATAAATTCAAATGTAACAAATATCAACAGGAACTAATCATTGCAAACATTAGATATCCAACCCCAAATGCATACAATAAACAAATAAAGTACCGACCTTTTCTATTTTGGGAAACATGCTTTGCAGAATTGATGCCATCGATCTTCCCGGTTCATCCTTAAACCCATGTAAAATTAGCAAAGGTGGGATCAGCAATTTTAGTGCCGGAATGCTTTGTTCAGTTTCCAAGGATATATCACTCATTAATGCTACCTTTTCAATACTAAATGTTATTGTAGGCCCATTAGCCAAATTTGCAATCTTTAGCGTAGCAGCAGCACTATTTTTACCGATTAACTTTTTAGATTGGGATACCATGATTAAATGCGATAGATCTAGCAAATTTTTGACCGATAAGAAATCCTTAATAGATTGTTTCCCACCTTCCTTAAGTTTTGTTGCGCAATTAGGTGAGAATAGTAGTCTTAAATTGCGAATTAATCCACTAGCTGTAGGTCCAATTGATCCTCGGCGGATAATTAGCAACCTGGGTGTGTCCGATGCACTCATAACTAGCAGAAGATTTCAGATTAAGATATATTTAATACTTTTATACAAAGTTTTTGTGTAAAACAGATCGATTTACTCAATTAATAATAAATACTTACATCAGCTAGATATGTATATGGTGGGGTATACATATATTAGTGTCTCTAGTACGCTGGGTATCAAAAATTTTGTTATATATGGAAGGGGCAAAACCCACTTCCGTATCATTATATTACCAAGAATCTTGCAATATAACCGCAAATAAGGATTCATCTGATATCGCATTAATACGGCCCCAATCACTAGCAACAGCCGTATCATATGAAGAAACAAAATTAGCCACCACAGGGCATTCAATTCGCTCTTATCCTGTTAGTCATTATAGTCAAAAACCCCTAGTAGAACCTGAAAAGGAAATCAAGGATTTGCCCGTGACCGGTAACTTTGGCACGACTGTGAAAGGCCACATATCCACACCAGCCTTCAATAAACAACTTTACAGCTATGAAAAACGAAACATGCACGACCATGTGGATGAAATTAAAGAGGCCAGGAATAAGAAGGGCAAGAAGAGGGATCCGAAGGGCGATCCAACTAGTATGGACTACCAAGGTCCTTGGGCCAAATTCCACATTGAACATCTAGAATTTCAACCTCCTCCAGTTACAGACAGGAAAATTGAAATTAAGGAAAATGAATCAAATACAAATGTCGCCCAATTATCTTCACTAGGTGGATTTCCGCATACATTTCCTAGTGATGCTGAAGCTCTTTGCGAAGTGAATGGCAAGCAAACCAAGTTTAGAAATCGTGTGGTGTCAACTTTGCACTGCAAAATCTCTGATCATAAGGGAAAATCATGGAATTCTGGACCGCCTGGGCTAAAGTTGAGGGATGAAAGCATTTACAGAGCTTCAATGCCAAAAAACGAAATTTTCACTTACAATGGACACACAATGGGCGTACAATGTATTAGATTCCATCCACTAACTGGACATTTATTGTTATCTGGAGCTTTGGATGGGTACCTTAAAATATGGGACGTATTTAATGCTAGAAGCTGTCTAAGAACTTTTAAGGGGCACGGGAAGGGGATAAGACAAGCAGAATTTAATTGCATGGGAGACAAGTTCTTCAGTTGCAGTTTCGATGAGAATACAATAATGTGGGATGTTGAATATGGTAAAATTTGTGGTGTTTATATAACCGGAAATATCCCATATTGCGTTACTCCTCATCCTAAAGATCCAAACATATTTCTTGTCGGCGGATCTAACAAAAAAGTCATCCAATATGATGCAAGGACTGGAAAGATTGAAGTGGAATATGCGGAACACTTAGGGACGGTAAACACAATTTCATTCTTCGAAAATGACCGCAAATTAATCACTAGTGGAGATGATAAAAAGATATTGTTATGGGAATTTGGCCTACCTGTTGTGATCAAACACATAAATGATCCAGCATTACACTCTATTCCTGCAGCTGCAAAGCACCCTAAAACGGATTTCATCTTGTTGCAGTCAATGGATAACCAACTTTTAACCTTTGATGTTGATTCATTTAGCTTGAGTAGGAAAACTTTCCGGGGGCATGTGAGCAAGGGATATGCAATAAAACCTACAACATCACCTGATGGAAAATTTGTCGTTAGCGGCGACTCCAGGGGGCATACTTACATTTGGGATTGGGAATCTACAAAATGTCTTACTACATTAAAAGGACACTCTACTGTTGTGATTGACGTTGCTTGGCATCCGACTATGCCTGCAAGACTAGCCACTGCTTCATGGGATTCTACAATCAAGATTTACGACTAATGAACTGATTGCAATTGGGCAACTTATTCAATGCTAATACGAACGCTTTAATGTATTATTAATTATATATTAAATCTTAGTGATGTATGCAATCTTTTAATATGTAATCAACAACTAAATTTAGATATTAGCGAGATTTCATTTGTTAGCAAAGTGGTCACGTTTATTTATGTCGAATTAATTAATTAAAGTTACGAATTGTAAGAGTAAATTAGGTTAATGGTAGTTTATAGTTAGACATTCCAGGAGATTTAACATAAAAATCCGTGTGAGAATATATGTTTGTTTATCATTTATTTGTTGATTTATTGGAATGTAATTGTTTGAGATAACTTGGGCGAATTTGGATGATTTTTTGCATTAATTCGCAATAATCTCAAAGACAATCATTGGCATCATATCTGTATAATTAAACATTATTTACACTATAGTATTAAAATTTATGCAAACTAACCAATAAATTGAAGATTAATTGATATCATACTCAAATTTGTTGCACTAACACATGTGTATATTATATGTTGTGTCATTTTATAAAGCGCAGTTATATTGCGCATACTTTGACAAATAAGATTAAATAAATCATCAAAATTATTAGTTAAATAATACGATTGGAATACAGTGAATCATTATGGTATATTCACTATACATTCAGCGAAATTAGTTCAATTTGTCATAAGGAATTAAATAAATATAATTGATAATATATATTAAATTAACATGTAAAATTTATTGAATTGTGTAACTGTGTATTTCTTAAAAACTCCTACTGTATGAATTGAGAAAACATATGCTTACACCTTACACAGTGTAGTGTGAATGTTGGTGAGAGATATCCTATTTGAGAATTGGGATACCGAAGCCAAAGATTCAGAAATTTGTCAAATTGGATTCTCCCCTGGCGTGTTTTTTGGCAGAACCTTTTACTGCGATAATGATGTAAGCCCTGTCCTTCAGATATTCGATGAAGCAGTTGGTTCGAAGGAAAGTACTCTGCTATTTCTTAACAATGATATTCTTATGGCAGTGTGGAAATCAATATCCCTCCATTCTACCTCTCGTATTTCTGATCAGCATTGGATTCCCACGTTTAAGAGTTTCTACAACCATCCATCTATAGTCATCTTTACCTATGACAATTTGCAACACTTGGTTAAACTATCAATAACACCGGCACTTGGAGATGACCCGTTCATACCCTTATTTTTTGAGAAGTTTACCTCGGATAATTTTGAGTACAGCGATAAATACACTAAATTAATTGCTAGCTTAAGACCAATATTTGATTCAGAAAATAATGAAGATCATGCTAATTTTATGAGTTTTACGGAGACTCTGGGGAGGAAAACGCCACTTTCTGACCTAGTAAAAATAATCTCGATATGTATTATCTCTAAAACTATATCTTACTATAACAAATACCACACCAGTGACGAATGGTCAAAATTATTAATTTCAGAATCTTTTATGAAAAAGATGGTATGCCTAAAATTGCAACCTCCCCCAGAACTGGGGGTTATCCCATCAAAGTCCAGGTTAATAAAAAGGGGTGTAGTTTGTTACAAGGGTCATGATTTACACATGATGGTAGGCTTATTATTTTATATTATGAAGATTTATGGGAATAATAATTAATGTAAATTTGCTATCATTAATTAAAATCTATTCGCATTTTATACATATTTTGTTTAAGTTCACTTAAGTTGCGTCATCAATATTCCATTATTAGATGATTTATTTACTTTTCTATATTTGACCCTTAATTACTATTAACCTACACATTGTATAATCGTATTATTTGGTATTATACATCAAGCTATGTGTTAATATTTAACATTTATCTATCATATCCAAATGTATAATCTGCTATGTCGATACTTTTTGAGATTATTCCAAAAATGAACTTCGTTGTGGGGTTTCAGCCCACTGGACTGACATTTGTCGATTACAAAAAATCATTTAAAAATCCAATATTCACAGCTCACTTAGGCATGTTACATCCTTGGCTCGGACCAGGGGAAACTCACATCGCTTGTTGTGCAGGAACCCTGGCAAATTGAAACCCTAGCAGGGGCCCTACATTTGCGGCTACGCCAATACCTCCTAGGAAATTTGTATAACAATGGCTCTACAGCATCTGAATCAACTTACAACATAAGCTTGGTGTCAAATGGTACTAAGCAGTGTAGAGATGCATTAGATGAGCTATTGCAGGAGCTAATAGTCCATGAATTCAAAGTGAAAGCTGGAATTGTGAAGAATGATGATGATTCCATTATCCTAGGCAATAAGTTTTCCAGCATAAATATTATGATAGAGACCATTATCAATATACATTTGAAAGTACAGAAATCTGTAAATTCTGAGGGATCTGAACTTTCATTTAATTCATTAGCTGATGTATACCACTCGATACTCGAAAATGCCCCAGATGCATACAAAGAGGACCGACTTTTTATGGCTTTGGTTGATGATTTTCTTACACATACACTCTCTTCATGTGAGAAAACTACATATCATGTTGATCAAATTATTTATAAACAATTACTCAATAAATATTATATAATAATATTCACATAGCAATGCATAAATTGCTGAAGGAGTCCAAAGTGGAACTGATTAGGAAGCTAGCCGAAATGTATCCTAAACACTATTGTAAGGCAAATATAGCGATTGATATTTACAATCGTATTAGAAATTTGAGTGGAAGAGAATTTTTGATAACTGCAGATGATCAATTTCCCATAACAGTAAGCACTACCATATTTTAAAACCCTACTATTCACAGATTATAAGATTCATCTCATAATTAAGTGCTATTCAATTAATATAATTATTTAACCTAGGAATTCAATGAAATACAGATACAAGAAATGTGCGTAATACACCCAGAAGAATTCTCATCCAGGTTCTACATTCTCTTAGGAGCGGCGCTCAGTAAAGCAACTCTATCAAACTATAAGAAATATATCAAAAGGTATTGCCATTTATCAGCGCTTGAAAAGACACTCAACATGTTACGCCTCTTTGGGCTGGACTACACACTAGAACGGCAAGGGGTAACTGTTAAGAAGCATCATTTGGCCAGACTTGAGTCTAGGTATGCATATGTTAAATATGTTATTTTGATAACCCAAAATGCTAATATAGGCGCGCACAACTGCTTAAATCTAAGCCATTAATTGTATATATACAAACTAGATGGAGAGGAATGCGTGATATTATTTTCCTAAAATTATTGAAATATGGAGCTGTTCGAATTCAAAGCATTATACGTCGGGAATTATTTTGCAAGACTACTGCAAAAGCCAAGGATATGGCAAATAACTTTATAGGACTTGTTGCCACCCTTGTAGCAATACGTAACGGATTTGTACCGAGCAAACCCACGTTGCAAATGGTTCGAAAAATGGAATTGAGATTCCAGGCCCAGGAATTACAATTGCTGCGCATTGCTGCCGCTACTTTCATACAGTCATATTGGCGTATGTTTAGGGTTAGAAGAGAGAGGGAGATGCTTGAAAAAAATAACATAATTGCTTTTTCTGAGGTTCTAATCAAGGATCTAGTCAAATCTTTATTAGCAAGGGACAATTTGTGTAAACAAAAATTTGAAAATGAAGTTTATATCGCAGTCAATACCATCCAATCTGCCTACAGAGGTTACGTGGTGAGGAAAAAATATATGCTTTTACGTGGGCTAGCAATTGCAATACCAAGCATCATAAGGAAGGGGTCTAGATTACAAACTTTAAGTTTCAGACTTAGACAAACACGCAATAAGGAAATGCGAGATTTGATATCGCTGGAAATGCAATTACCTCCAAATTTTACCAAGGTACAAAATCTCTTTCGCATGTATTACATCCGCAAGCAATATAAGTTGTTACGCTCTCATTTACAATTGGCACATGCGTTTGCCATGACAAAAATTGCAAGGCTTAAATATGAAAAGATGCGCAGTGCCACTATTAGGATACAAAGGTTCTTTAGGTCCATAAGACTAGTTCAGCAATTAAACATACACCCTGTGAAGACTTTATCCAGAAAAATAGATTTGGATGAGCGTTCCAGTCGTAATTTGAATTTGGGCAGATTTAAAATTATATATTATAGAACCAATTACAGAAAGAGTTGGTACAGCGGTGGCTGGGGCCTACCGCTATTTCGGATACTTTCCTACATTGAAAAAATCGGCGCCAATGGTGATTTAACAGGATCATTGGCAATAGGCCGAGGGCATTCGCTTTTCCTGGCCAAATTTGGACAATCAACGATGCTGTTTACCTGGGGATCTAATGAACGTGGGCAGTTGGGCCGTCCAGGGTTGGATGATACTGCAAATATCACTAGCGATCCTATTGGTATTACTAATAATATGAATCCAAGCGCTGCTGTAAATTCTATTGCTGGTAATTTGTTCCAACCCATTTTTAAGGTGAGTAAGCAATCTATGTCATATATTGAATCAGTTAAAGGAGTGGCGTACATGCCTATATTATTTATACACATTATATATAAATACATATGCATCATCATATCCAAATTTAATCCATATAAGATGCGCTATTTTGAATCCAAATATTGTAATAAATGCCAAGCCATAATCCATATTTTAATAAACTTTGTTCCCTATAACAAGAGGCTATATTTTTGATTACCTATCCCTTGATTGCAAAATATTTCACAATATGACCCATCTAATGCGTTTACTAATCCTTGTCAAAGATTTATGTTAAGTTTGCGATTTAACTATTAATTGGCATTAATAATACATACTTATTAAACATCTGGACTACGTCTTTACTGTCTATGTATAGAGTATGAAATTCATTATTTACATAAATGATAACTCATTTGACCTAACTGAAACTTGCTTGTTGTCTATTGCTGGTGCCTGCCATTATAATGTTTAAATTAGGTTGGAATAAAGTCTGTTTACGCCGGAAATGAATTCAGCTGCTGCCTGGATGAGCGTGGTGCTGTCTATACATGGGGGGATAACAGATTCGGACAGTGTGGACATGGACACCGATTAATTACAATTCCAACACCCACATATCTAATTGATGGGGTGGATAAATTTGTAGTTGGAAGCAGCCATTGCTACGCAAGAAGTATGCATGTCGATTATATGTGGGGATCTGGTAGTTGCATTGGGTTTAATCCTGAAAATTGGTATGTGCCCACTCGAATAGATAATTACTTGGGGGGATCAATTGAACTGATTTCCCTGGGGGAGGGTGAAAATGGCGCAACGCTTTACAGCGCGCCAAACATAATGTATTTATGGGATAACAAGAAGGTATTTATTGAGGCAGTAGAATTTGACACAGAAGTCACTATAAAGGCATTGTATATTAGCAGAAATCTTAAGTGCATACATGTGGAACGACTTGTGCCATTTTCACAACCTGAACGAAAACAAGAATTCATTCCAAAGTCTAGACAACCCTTCACGGATATAGAATTCCTCAGTCCCATAGATTCAGTTTCTAACAATAAACTAATACGCTCACCCACCTTTGGAGACAGCGCAAATGACCCTAGTTCTGAAACTATAGTCTATAAGTCAGTGCCCAGCGGCTATTGCATCGAGGTATGGGTAATGGGAATGATCAGAACTGATGAGGAAGCCAAGCGCGAGACATATACGACAGAAAATAGAGGAGTTTCCACAGATGTATATACACTTAAGAATTACAGTAGGCCTGTTAGGGTCAACTTTGGTGATATTAGAATCACAAATGTATTTGCGGATAAGTATATGATCGTAGTATCATGCGATAATGGGAAGAAGATATTTGCGGCGGATTGTTTTAGTCCAATAGGTGATGTTTTGATGCCAAGCATATATCAATTTATCCAACTGAGGTAACAAAATTGTGACTTAGGGATTCTAGCGTTGAGAGGGACTTTGAGTTGGTTACTAACTTCCTGAGTGCAACCATAATTTATGGCAATAAGTTATAATACTTGCAATATTATACCTTTAATTTTAACCAAAATACACTAATAATAAGTGATGTATATGTATATGTTGAGTCGCCCACCAAACAGTGTGGCTGTATGCCATATTTTGTTCAGAGATGTCGTGCAACTTGGAAGTTGCTTTGAAAATAAAGAGTAGAATTGAGAACAAACCGATCGATCAGATCAAAGCCTTGTATGAGGAGAAGGTTAGATCGGACAAATTCAAATACCCAGACTCAAATGTACATGCGCCTGTTGAGGTGTTTAGGGGTTATGAAGGACCAGATTTGTATAGTTACAATAAGAGGCCCAAGAAGAAGAAGAAGATAGAATTTGACTGTAAATTTTGCTTGGGAAAACTAGAATATATCGCAAAATCAACATTCTCTTCACTATATTTCGAAAGCGAGGGAGATTCCATATTGGCCAACCAATTGTACATAATCCCCAATGTAAGTAATTATGAATTGTGACTCCTTATTCACTATGCGAATAAAGATTTAATATAATGAACTAATGATTCAGAAACACATATCAAACACGAGACAGGTAGATAGTGCCACTAGGGAGGAGATTAGAAACTTCCAAAAGACTCTGATACAGCTATTTAGTACTAGGGGATATGCTATTATATTTTACGAGAATGCATCGGAAATACCCCCGGAATATATGGCTAAATATGGTACACATGTGAAAGTTGAGTGTTTCCCCATTCCATCGAATCTAATCCCATTGGCAAGGGTAGGAATAACTGTTACACAGACTTGGTTCATGAAGAGCATGCAGGACTTAGCAAAAAATTGGCAAAGCAAATCGTTCTATACTGTGGAACCCAAGGCACTTGACAGGACAATACCCGAGGGGTTCGCATATATTCATGTGGACTTTAACCTTTTCGGCGGGTTTCTATATCAGTGTAAAGAGAAGGTGGATAGGGAATTTGTAAACGGAATATTTAGGAGCATATTTGAGCTAAATAGATTTCACAAACCATATTTCAACACCAATTATGATATCGTAGTTGAGAGGTTCAGAAAGGATTATCAACCTTTCAATTGGTGTAAGTGATGCTAGAATCCGCATCCGGAACAAGGGTAAGTATGTAATCTCCGAGGGTTTAACAGACTACAATTTAATCCATGATAACTGAACTGTCAAATTATGGTGACCGTGATTATAGCAGCTCGACTAATGTATATATAAAGTACAAATCTCCGACACAAACACTCAATAACGTTTAATTCTTTTAAAAATGGTCAATGTAATTTGGTGCCAATTTAGTGGGGGCGTCTATTTTTATTACTAACCGATGTATCATTATTTACTAGTTAAGTATATTTTACAGTATCAAATATTTTATTATTTAGAGTGGGTTGTTTAATATAATGTGTGCTTGTATTGAAATGGTTAAAATAGTGTTAACCTTCGTGCATGAATGTTACATTTAAGACTTCATTATTCAACTGCAGAAAATTTGGTAACCAGTCATAAATTGATACTAGACGTTTTGCTTGCTCATTTAAACCTGTGTAAATTAAGCTATTACCTAAAATAACCAGAGCAGCTACATATGCTTCAATACATGAAAGTTCGAATGGTTTACCGTAATGGGTTGGATTTGATGCTATTAGTTTGGGTAGTAATCTAAAGTTTTTTGTTTTTAGCTTCTTGAAGGGTACCTTGTCCAGTTGATTCCAGGAACAATCGATTGCTGCCAAACCGCGGGAGGCTGTTTGAATATCTTTGGGCATTATAACAGTTTTGGCACTGGGCGACAATACTATGCCATGGAATGTAGAATTTAGCTTCAATGGATGGACTATGCCCAGTCTTAATAGCTTCCTTCCGGTACATTTCTTAGAGTCACACTGTTTAAAGTCCCACAAGTATAATTTTATACAATTTAACTGTAATTTATCCACACTAGTCGTCGGAGATTCATTGTCTGTATCTTGATGGGCATTGTAATCATCAGAATCCCCTGTGAATTCTGATGATTTCATATGTTTGATATTTCCGTTATTGTGATCAACATTTTTTGCAATAACAGACCTATATAGGTCGTGAATTGTGGGCTTGCTCATAGTCACTATTAGTAGCCCATAACCTATGGCTTGATACTGATACTCAATGTAGTGTTTCATACTACGTATCAGAGATGAGTAGGTAATACCATGGATAATGATACTATTAATTTTGACAATGAATCCATAGCAAAACATTTGTACGAGATTAGTTCTGGTGTCTCTAACATATCTCCTACGATTGATTTGAAAATTAGTACCAATAAGAGCTTCGTAATCTCAATTCTGGGTGTCAGTAATCCTACAAAATGGTTGGCAATCAGAAAGTCTCTGCAGAAATCTGGTCTAAAATATGAACTAATCGAACTAAATGCTGTTTATTTCAATGACGATGTTAAACTGCTTAAACAGTTCCTGAGTGATATTGAAAAAATTTGTGGTTGTATCCCAACAACCAATCTAAATCTTCTTTCCTACAAACAGAGATTAACTGCGTGTTTGGACATCTTGCAAAAGGTTGATAAATTCGTAGTGCTAGTGCTTCTGAACGCAGATAAGTGCGTTAAGGCTCATAAAAGAGGAAAGGTAAGTAAGCAGGTCTTCCTTTACACATTAGTGGATTCCATTGTTGTTAATTCGCCAATAGGCATAATATTTGATAACAGTGATCTGCTATTCACTGATAAATTGGAGAAGAGGGTTAAATCAAGATTCATTTCAAATTGTGAGTTTGCCACTCCAATCACCAAGGATAGAATATCCAAATTGGCAATGTCAGCAAAATTAGATAGCGGCGAATTGAATAAATATTACGATTTAATGACATTGCATGGCTATGATGGTATTACTGTTATGAAACAAATTTTTTATTCAAAATTGTCAGACACCGCACTATCTATGCCGTTTTCACAGGTAGGCATCATTAGTTGATGTAGAAAGATTATATACTGAAAATACTACAGACACTTGGCATATACGAACATTTGGTGCTAATCTGCTTGGTGTCATTTCATTTGGAGATGAAAAGCCCCAAAACCCTGTTTATGATATATGACGAAGTTAAACGACTGTACAGATTGGATAATGAACAACTACCACCTTTTCAAACGATAACACGTGCCTTTATTGGATTAATCCAACAAACTGTGCTAGAATGGTCGCTTGCTGAATCCAAAACATTCGTTTCAATTTCTAACACTCCGTGCAGATTTCCGATGCACAGGATATATAAAAGCATGGTTTTAAATGGAGATTTGAAGGTCCAAACTAAGATGATCAAGTGGATAAGTTAGATCTGGAAGATTTACAACGCAATTTATCGCATGAAATTTCGATTATTAACACGTTTTGTGGTACTTTTGATAGTCCACTTTTATTTTTTATTATAGGGTAAATTTGTTTTAATATATTCTTATAAGAAATATTAGGAAATAAAAACAATGCATTGGTTAAATTTTAAATATCGATCATATTGGGTCTAAATTTTAGTAAAATGAATTTATTAATAAACCATTTACACGCGCGATAAATTGACAATTAATGTGGAATATGATGATGAAGGTTTTTAGGTTAAAATGATATATTTGAATGAATTATAAATTTTAATTGACAGATTTAAATATTTGCAATATAACTCTATAAACTATGCATTAGAATTATTGAAGTTTTGATGTAAAATGACATGATCTTAAAGATCAGTTATAAGAATTGAGCATGTTTATAAACAATTACATATATTGTGCAATAATAGGTGCGTGACATTTAAAATGAGTGAGTGAGTAGAATATTTTGATTGTTCAACAATATAACCACGTAATTGTATGTAAAACAATGAATTTATGTGTAATGCTGTGAAAATAGTGTAGAGGCATTATATTAAACGGTGATACAACGTAAAATGAACTAGTTCTATAAGATGATAAGGTGTGGTGAGAATTTTATGCTATTAGAAAAGCAAATGAAGGCTAAGTATGTGATTTATAAAAATCCAGGAGTGTAGATTAACTTGTGGATGGGAATAGCCCGATAATTACAAGATGACAGATTCTGAGACCGAGAGCTACGAGGAATCTGTTGGTGAAACTCCGGAGGAGAGGATTGAAGCAGCAAATGAAATTAAGGCCAAGGGAAATGAAGCCTTCAAGATCAAAGACTTTCAAAACGCCAAAAAATTATATGAGGTATAACATTCGGATGTCATATTTTATATTTATGTCATTCATGATTTACTTTCCCGCTTAAAGTTGTAAATTATAAACTATTAATTTACTAAATAATTAATATATTTGCCATGTAACCACATATTCGTACACAGTAACATTATGTAGTTATGATTATTATATAATGTATAGATATATAAATTCATCTAAATAATTATTTAATACACTTTTTAATTACGATAAAATTATAATGTAGGAAGCTATTGAAAGATTGTATGATGCCAAACCAGAGCTCGAAGCAGCGCTTCACAACAATGCCGCCGCCGCGTGTTTAGCTATGAACGAATATTTTGAGGCCATAAGGCACACTGATGAAGTTCTGCATCTAGAACCGCAAAATGAAAAGGCTCTTTATCGTTGTGCCCAAGCGAAACTTATGTGCGGTTATCCTGTTGAGGCCAAGCAGTATGCTGCTTCCTTGCTTAAAATAAAACCAACTAGTGCGGATGCCAGGAGGATTATAAAGGAGGCAAATGCTAAGATTTTAGTCTATGAGAACAAGCAGAAGCAAGTAAGACACCTTGCATGAAGTTTAAAATTTTAAATTTGGAAATTCATGGAATTAATAGTCTCAAATAATCCATCCACCCCAATCAATACCTTTAAATCACACATCCAATTTCATGTGTAAAACATGTGCTTTGATTTAAATATAGAATTTTTGACGTTTATTACATGGGTTTATTTTTGTAGATAAAATTATTTTTCATGGTTAATAAACTGTTAAATTATACAAATCATCAATCTCATTATGTTTATCAGCGAGAACAAATCCAGCGGAATGTATGATATATTGCAGTTTCTTCGCACTATAGATATATTTATAATGTGACATAAATATAATAGTTTACCCAAAATTTTTTAATATGAATAAATATGCGTATTTCGACAATTTATAATGTTTTGATGTTTTAAAGTTGAAATCTCATAATATCATTTTGGTAAACTGACACAGGCATTCCGCGGTATATTTGCCAAAACTGCTGGGATGTACGAAGATGTTGATAAGAAACAGATGGATAGAAAGATGGAAAAGTACGAAAGGGCGATGCGTCAAAGAGAAGGAAAGGGCCTAGAGAGAGTGGATATGAAAACATGGGAGAATGAATTAATTGAACGCAAACAAGCCCGCGAGGAGGCTAGAAAAAATGCAGAGAGTGAAGAAGGTTCGACGCCATCCTCACAACCATCGACTAAAGCAGATGAGTTGGATGAAGAGGATAAAAAGATTATTAGTGAAACTAAAAAGATGGGGTATTGCTACTTCAAAGAGCATGCTGATAAGGTGGAACAGCATCTCAAATCATTCAAATCACAAAACTCCATCCATACCACACCTGAAGTAGCTGAGGTTAAGGAAAACAAGGCTATATCTTCCTGGAACGCACATGCCACGACTTACGAGGAGAAAGACGTAACCAAGTGGGCCCTTGAAGCCTTCGATTACTATATACGAGGGACTGCAACTAAAATAAATGTAGGCATAGTTCTTAATATGTATTGCAAATTAGATAATGAGATACCTTTCAAATTTTTAATATAATTACAAAATCATTCAGGAATGTGAAGCTACCGTCGCTATATTGGATATAAACGACTTGGATGGAGATGCTAATATATCAGTAATTAGGGGTACCAAGAGATACATGTTTGAGTTTACATGTTCAATTGATTTGAATGTCATGTTTGGTGATAAGGAAGAATACAAGTTGAAATTACACTTGAATGATATATCAAGTGAACTGGTTACTGGAGAGACTTGGAAGGACGAAATGACTTACTCGTTAACAGGCATTGACAAATCTGCACGTGCGAAAGTATCCGAGAGTATTGAATTATTCAAGGAGCTTCTCTGCACCTCCGTAAGCAACTTTTTCGAGAGATTTAAACAGATTAGCTAAACTTAATTCTTTTTAACATATACACACTACAAACTGACCTGTATATAGATAATAGTTTCGAATTAGAAAATTAAAACAAATGTTTGTAATTTTTCAAATGAGATCCAAAATAAATTATGAGTCAATTTATGAAATGGAAATACCATAGGCAGTTTACAATGGATAAGATCGTTGTTTGAGTAAATATTTAGAAAATTAACATAGTATCAACCCACAATGCACTAAGATTTAATTGTTAGTTTAAATGACTTATTATCTTCACGATAAATTGTGATCTACGATGATGTGTAGTTATTGGCATTTTATCTATTAGACAGGTAGATAATAGGTAAGATATTTGATTTTTTATCCTGCCATACAAAATTCTGTTGATTTTATAATGTATATGGTGACTATCTAATGAATTATTCGCAATATATGCAAGTAATTTGATTGAGTGAATGAACGGATATAGCAACCCTATACATTGTATGAGGGGTGTTATGTAAATGAATGAGCAAACATATCGCACTATCGTAAGGTCTCATTCCACAAATGTACGCAGGAATACGACAAATTGGTAAGTCAGATATTAATGCAGTTCCACACTCTCCTACCGCTGTGGTATTATGTCATATCGCTCAAATTGGAGCAACTTTATAGAGTCCTTAGCTTACAAACAATTAGAGGCCAAACTAAGGAAGGATGCTGAGTTGGAGTTTAATCTTCTGTGGAATATATTCCGTCTCAGGTTTGATATGGACATTGAACGAGTCATTTCAGCTTCGGAAGACATAGACAAGTTTACCGATCGTTGTCTCGAATATCAATTTTCAGGTGAAAAGGCACAGCATTGTTTTGCAAAAGCCAAGTCAATGAGATCATTGGCCATATTATTGTTGTTAATCGTACGGGACATAACACACATGTTACGGGTAGTAAATGCTAGGAAGATTGCACAGAGGCAGCACTTGACTGACTTGATAGCACTTTCACTAACTGGTGCCAAATTATCGTCAAATTTCATCTACGACAAATGTACTAAAAATTTGGGCAAAATTAGCAAGGGTAAAAAGGTTGGATTTTTTGAACAAGCAATACAAAAGATGGATTTGGGACCTGATACTGAAATATTGCCATCTTCATATTTCTACAGGGTGTTTACTTGTTTGGGATACCAAAGGGAGACGATTTTTGAGGGCATGTGGGATTGCTCGGATTTGATAAGAGAATTGGTTGATTTAAATAATGCACTCCAAAAATTTATCTCAATGATTCACTTCATCTTTCCCCACCCGCCCATCACATTGTTACCACAATTCACCCGTAATTTGTCCAAAACTCGACTAGAGATCAAATTTAGGAAGATACTCATAAGAGCGAAGGCTTATATTAAAGTTAAAAAATGTCTTCTAAAATTTCCAGAACTGGCGAATACCACACTTCTAATACCCAATGCCCCTATTCCAACGCCTAAGATAAAGCATGGCCATTGGGAACCGCATGAGGAGATCCAGCTACTAAAGGCTGTAAACAGATTTGGCGAAGGAAGTTGGCAAAAGGGCGCGGCGGTATATTTTTTTAATACACGAACTGGCACACAACTTCGGGATAAGTGGCAGAATTTGTTGAGATATGGGCATGTTACTTGTATGGGTAGTGGAAAAGAGAGGGTGTGGGTTTTTGCCATAGAAAAACAACAATAATAATTTTGCCAGCTAAACAAGTTTAAATTGCGAGCGAGGGATTAAACATTGTATAAATTATCAATAATATCTGCAAGATATTTCACAAATGTGTTATGCTTGGCCAGTGTAATACTTGTATAGTTATGATTGAATAAACTCATAGATAGCATGAGTTCTGATCAAATAAATAAGATTTGATGTGTATACATTGTAAATTATTGCAGAATATCCATGCAAATGTAAATTTTTGTAATAATTCTGCAATTAGGCGTAGGATGGTCCAAATAAAAAGTGTCAACTTGTAGTTTAGAGTTCGGCACTACACGCTAATAATTAGTCATAGTTAATGTACTACATCATACTTAATTTTAGCGTAATAAGAAGTTTTAAACAGTAATACCAGAGAAAAATTAGATTGAATTCAATATAGTATCTATCTACATAGATAGATAGAATCCAGGCATAGCTATTTGGTCTGCGAATCCAAATTGCCCAAATTATCTCTTATCAATTTTACAACCATTTCCGCAACTTCATTGCTAATTTGAGTGTCATCAGTCCCAACAATTGCACTGACATCTTCCGTTGTTAGTACAGGCAGCGAGACTGCATTGTAGGCCTGTGGCGCTGTTAACCCAAACATTTGTAGTTGCTGAATTATTTGACGGTCGTGTGATTTGTACTTGTAATTATTGAGATATGCTGCAACCCGCGATATAAACTCTTGTTTGTTATTGTCATTGATGCATTCCAAATCTACGCCAAATTCGCATAGCTTATCAATTCTGCTCTTTATATTTGATGCCACTGATGTAGTTGAATTGTGCCTTTTGATTATTTCGCTTAATTCATTCGGGGTCAAACTATCATCATCATTGCCATTGGGATACACAGGCATATACACTAGACAACACAATAGTCAACAGAACATGTAGACGAACTGGTATAATTTCATATAATATTATATTGATAATAAAGTATCACTCTAAAATTTTGGCAAATTGCACTATTAAGTGATGAATTATTTGACAAAATAATTTCATGACCCTTCGAGTAAATATACGCAAGCATACGATTGGTATCCAATTGTGTCACTAATATGATTAAAGCTGTGACAAATTGTCGAAAATTATATCTGAAATTATGCGTGTTAAAATATATCCGGAGAATAATCATTTAATGTTCCATCTCGCTTCCTTTCCCAATATAAGTTATTGAAGATATAAACGGGTTCTGCAGTGATTGGGTGGGGAATTTTCTTAAAATAGAGAGGTTTGTACGGCTCTTTACGATTTAAAGCTGCTCCTCGCTGTTTCTCCTCCACCCTGTTTTTCTCCTTCCCTGCAAGCTCCAAATCTCCTTTCTCATATGCGATTATGTCCGGTCTAAATCTAGAATCGGTAGTTGCAATTACAGAACCATGCGCTGGATCGTAGTGTGGCGAAACCTGGCCAAGTTGCATTGTCATATAACTAAAGCCGTAGTAGATGGAATTGTTAGCAGGCTTTTTATTGGGTTTCCAGGCCTGAATCCTCGATCCTGGTTCAACTTGTATATTTTCCCAATCTATATTTGATATGAAGCTGTCCCAGGCATCTCCCTCTGTTTTGAATGCACTCTTGTCATAATTGAAGGTGTTGTTTGGATTTATCATCCTACCCCCGTTAGAGTGTTTCCAGGGGGTGAAAAAAACACTGGTTCCTTTTTTTATCTTCTCAAGAATTAGGTAGGCTGACCAAATCCCATGTATGTAGAACCTCCCATTCCCTTCACAGTCAAATACAACAGCGCGTGTTTTGTGTATATCCTTTTCAAACCTAGGTTACATATCCAAATGTGCTAAACAGTTAAAATCTATCAATATCAGTTTAACTGTAAATTAACATGCATTCATATTTATGTGAAATCTCAAAAGGTATGATTAATTATATGACATTATATATATGGGGGTAACTGTGTGTATGGATATAACATTTGATATGATGTTATATGTTTAACAAGTATTTATTAGTATGAGTGATGTATAGTGTATTGATTGAGAAATACTCCAATAAGTTAAGCCATAATTTGCTTTCTAGCATATCCATACAAATTGTCATCTATATATAGAGGCACCACAATTGTCCATTGTAGAATCTATATACAAATTATCACGACACAAGGGTGCCATGAAGAGGAAAATTGTATACAAATTACACACATGGCATGTCCACATTTTGGGGCTTCGGATTTTAACGATACCCCTATGAAAAAATTTTCGACCAGCAACTGCCATTTAATAAGTAAATCGCAAACTTAAAATAAATCTGTGACAGGGGTGTAGTAAAACGCAGTAGAGAGGTCCACATTATGGAATATTTGGCAACCAAGGGCTAATCAATATATATAGCCTCTTGTTATGGGGATAATAAAGTTTATTTAAATATGGATTATGATTTGGCATTTATTGCGATATTTGGTAGGGTAACATATAGGTAGCATATACACACAACGCACATATATAAGCATACATGCACCTATATATTCAACCATATACAATATTAAAATAGTTATATTCCAACGCGGTATAAACCATTTCACTGGCTAGAAATTAACTTTCAATATTATGTAGCATGCCTACCATCCCTTTTTTAGAAATTGTACGATTGTGAAATCTCCCGTTGAAAAGTTCGTTATAATAGAGGTACCCACAAATTCAATCCAAATAGTACCAAAAATAATGTTGTGAATAACCAAATTTACCCTTTGTACTTTATAGTGTTCACATTCTCCACTATATTTAAGGTTTAAGTCGATGTAGTAAGGCCCGTAAACCTTAACCTCAACTGATTTACCAGTAACCTTTGACTGTACATGTGTGTGTCCGTATGAATGAAAATTTTGGTTCTTGCAGTCAAACGCTGCCAATGGTGGATGATGTTCAACTTGTTCTGTAAAAAAATCATAACCAAAATGAGTGAGCTCGAATGTCTCACCCAGCAAGGGATTAAAGGGCTTGTAAGTTCTACCCACAACTGATTCGTAGGGAGTGATGGTGAACAATGTCAGCCAGGCTGTGCGCTCTACACTGTCTCTAAAAGTTGCAGCCTGAGTTAAATGGTGTTAGAATATAATATATTTAAGTTGATTGTTTTACAAATCATAATATCTAAGTGCTTTGGTACCTTATCTAGTATTTGATAATATTCGAAATCCTCCGAAGCCCTCTGCAAGAATGATGTTGGCTCATTTAGATACACTGGCAAACGGATTCTGCTAATATCCTTACCAATACATTCCTTCAGGATTGACCAAAGACTAATCTTTAGCGAAGTTCTGGGAACCGGTAATTTTGTTCTCCATTCAAATTTATAATTTGTCGAAGAAGTTTTAATCTCATGGGATGGTGTAGGTTCTGTGTTAGTTTATAGTAATTAATTAAAAATGAAGTTTTAAATTTCATTTTTAATATAACAAACAAAAAGGTACCTTTTGATTCCATTGATTGCTTATCTAGTCTATCACTATCAATTCTCGTGATATCCAATGCGGGTGTTGTAATTGTTTTATCAGATATGTTTGAAGAATTTGAGCTCGGGTATTTGAAATTTGAATTGTTATCTTCACACTCATAGAATTCCTCGTCTGTCTCCTGTTCGTTTGACATAAGCAATCTTTCATTGGTAACCGCCTTCATTTCTTGGGAAAGTTTTGTGCTGCCTAAGGGACCAGGAGACCTCTTGATGTTCATCTCACCACTCCTATTTCTACAAGCTCCATGAGCGATTCCAACGTTGAGTTGTGCCTTTTCAAGCTGATAATTTTGCTTGGCTAGCCATTTAAGACTCTTTTCTAATTGTTTAGAATGGCTATTCTCTTCTGTCAACAAATTCTCCATCGAACTGTTGTAGTTGGATAGCAATTTCTCAATACTATCGATTCGTTGAATTAGATCAATAAATTTGCTCTCTAGGGATTTATCTGATCCAGATCCGGCTAGGTTAACAAATGGGTTACCAGATTGTGTAATGTTGCTGATGTGTGAAAGGGTTATGGATTCTATTGAATGTAACTCATCAAATAATGCCTTAGAAATTTCTCTGAATGAAAGTAGGTTGTCTATTAAACAATTTAGTGGTGACTTAGATTCTAAATCAGCACTGGACTTTATAAATAATTCGTTAATGTCTATAGGTGGCTTGTTAGCGTTCTCAAATGATCTAGGCCTATCCGTTATCTGAGAGCACTCTGGTGACTTGGAATCTAGTAGTTCCAATTTTTTTTGTAATTCAATCTTTTCAAATTCAGAATTTGCTGGTAGTGACACCGAATATATACCTAAATAAATAGGATATTACCTGCAGGCGTTCGTACATCACGGCGGCAAACCTTCATATACTGTTGTTGTGTCCGTTTAATGGCCACATACCACTTCTGCTTCTCGGTTATATTATCTGTACGTAAGAATATTATCCCACGTTCAAGTGTGTCAATTTCGAGCCTGACAGGATCGTCTGGACAGATCCGAATTTTGCAGTGGGAAAGAGAAAATGTTTCTTTGACGGGGGAGTTTTTTTCAATAGAATATGAGAGTGATCCAGCGTAAAGTGTGAAATAACGCTGACGCCAAGAACCAATAAAGTTGGTCCACTTGTATAACCACCCCTCATACAAGATCGTTTTACCGCAGTTTTGTTGAATAGGTGGTGTATTCTCCTTGGTGAAATTGAAGAGATACATATTACTCCCTTACATTTGCATTTGCGTCAATTTAAGCATAAAACTATGACCAAATGACGGGGGCTATTAGTTCGATATGTTATGGCTAATGCCAAATGTTACACTTGTGGTGCAGTCAGATATCATGCCCGTTAATTAAACATCATCACACACTTAAATAATTCCAAATCATGCTCTCTTGTACGATACTGTCACTAGTTTGCTATGTTTAATTATATTGAGCAATTTTTATCTGTAAGCGATATGACAATATCAATATTAACTTGCACCTGATTTTTGTAAATAATTCATATCATGCAAATGATGTTAACTTTTGTGTGTTATTTAAAAACCTATCTAGTCTAAATATAAAACTCTATGTAAAATTTCCCCTTGGATTCATTTTTGGTAATAAAAATCACTATATTATAGTGCATTCACTTAGTTAATTCCATTCCAATGCACAAATTGGTGTAGTAATCTAGTAAATAGACTGAAGATTAGACTATAATTAGCGAGTTTTACATGATAATCCATCGTTTAACGGTTTAAAAATATATTAATCCATTGATCTCGCATATAATATATAACTATTACAATTGAACTAAAGAAAGCTGTGTATTCTGTGGTAATTGGGATAGTTTGATAGGCATTGAATTTAATGGACATAGCCTATATTTATTCTTGACTTCCCGCCGTGTCTGGCGTTATGATTACTTACTCCTCATCTCTCTTTTGGTGGTGATGGATATATAGTACTTATTATGCCATTTGCATTTCATTTAATCCCTCCATTATTTAATACAAATATCCATCATCTCCAACCATTATGTCTTTATCGTTTGCATCTGTTGTGTTATTAAGCTGGTTCTAGCGTGGGTTTAACTTTAGTGGGCATTGTCAATGAGCCTGCGCTTTAGCGTTACTTCCAGTCTAACCTCCCATAATGAAGTATTCCAATCACGAGTGTTTAGCTGTAGAACCAATTCAAACAATATCCTTATAGCTAACAAAAATGTTTTCAGTAGTGTTGTTTTAAGTAGATTTTGCAGTTTCTGTGCTATCAACGTCTTGACTAACACATTTATTGATGCACGCGTCATTTTTATTTATATTAAGTGGTGTATATTTATTGGTGTGTTGATTCTTAGGAGTGATAAATTGTCGGGTTTTGTAATGGTACTGACTTTATCAATGTTATGAATTTTGCAGTAGTCTTTAAAGAATGATTTACTGCAAACAAATGACTTAAAATTGGCAATATATATCTGTTCGTAAGAGATTTAAAATATTGAATGTTGTTATGTGGCTTGTGTTAACTATGTGTGAAAGCCTTTTGAATATATTTATGGGTAAATTTTTTACAATATTTAATTGGTCAACTTTGCATGGTAGATGTGAATATATATTTTTTGTCTGCAAATCCAAACAATGAAGCACCAGTATCAGTGATTTTTACTATCAATTGGGAAGAACCAAGGGAGGATTCTTTGCCATAAAACGTCAACGCACCGCCAACAGTTATCTAATTTATCGGTATTTTCATAATAGATTGTATATTTTTAATAGTTAGACTATTAAAAATTCATCACAATTAATAACCACGAACCTTAGGGATTGGGTCCTCCAAATCTAGGTCAATAGAATCACCAATGATAAGTGATCTATGCAATAGGGAATGGCGGCCAGATAGCTCTGGGAACTCCAACACACGAAGGCTAGTAGACATTACCGGGTCATCGGTCATCTCAAACTAACAACACCATAATGGGTAGAACTTTTATAAATGAAATTTTATTACTTATCATCACAATCTCCAGTCACTAATGCATTAAAAATTGATATTTACAACATATTTTGCCATTTTCAACACTATCAGTGGTATACCATTGTATTCGGTGCAAGTGATAGGTGGTTATTTGGTTTATTTTTTGTGCGTGCAATTGTGAAATATTCTAATTTTATACCACATATGCATCTATATGTGTTTTCTGGTTGATTTAATTGCATTTAATAAGTTGTAGTGGTCACTGATGTATTATTTGGGTAGTGTATAATTTTATGGTAAAAGAATTGAAATTACATAAACTAGGATTATAAAATCTAAGTATGTCAAGTATTCTATATTCTAAGATGCTTAGTATGGCTATTATTTGTTACAACGGGTAAATATGTGGGCAAACACATAAATTAAACAGATCTATAACTAAACGGTGAGGAACAGCCACTTTTACAATGAATAAGCTACTTGGTTGACATTTTGTAGTCGTCTGATGACATAAAGTGTAATTTATGAGTGTATTGTAGTTGTGTTGAATATAAATTCTAGTAATAGGTGTTGTTCTAACCCTAAGTGATAGCCGTGCTCGATGGGGTCTGTACATTAAGTACTCATACTTTATCACTAGTGAACTATGGCATAGGCTATAAACTACAGCGATTTTTAGTCATTTTTAATACCATTCATTCAAACGAGTGATATTTGGTAGAAGGTTGGTACATGTTTAAATTTACATAAATTAGTAAGGGTGGCAAAGATGCCGTGTTTGAGGGTCCCAATTTGCTGCGGGCAAGTTGAAGGCAAAATGAGTGATAATGATAAGGTTGAAGAATGCATCCATAATGACTCCCAATGCGACCAACCCAGCCTACATTCTTTGTGCACTAAGTGTATGCCAGAACAAGATAGATCATTACGCGGCTACAAGGGGATGATAATCAAGACACCAACGTATCTGTATCAAGACACCATTAAAGTATCATCCCCTGTGTTTAACCGCTCAAACATTGTGCAAGAAAATATTATATCAGACATTTCTGAACACTATATTTTGCAGGGCGACAGACTGGGCAAAGGTAGCTATGGTCATGTAATGAGGGCAAAATGTAAAGAGACAGGACAGATTCGTGCGGTTAAGGTCATTAAGAAGGCGAAGATTGAAAACACCATGCGAATGAAGAGGGAGATTCAAATTATGAAACTGTTGGACCATCCCAACATAATAAAACTGTTCCATGTTTACGAGGATTTCGATAATTTATACCTGGTGATGGAAATGAGTGCTGGAGGGGAGCTGTTTGACAAAATTGTAAAGCATGGGTAATCATGCAATTAATTTAGCTGCTTCAGCGAAGCTTACGCTGCCAACATTATGAGACAGGTATTCTCCGCTTTGTGGTATATACATTCTAAAAACATAATCCACAGGGACCTAAAGCCTGAAAACATATTATATTCAAACTCTTCGGTTCACTCGCCTATAAAGTTGATCGACTGGGGATTTTCTACTATGTGTTCCACTAAGCACAAATTTTCAAGTCTAGTAGGCACTCCTTATTATGTGGCTCCGGAGGTTTTGTTTGGGAATTACGATAAATCTTGCGACTTATGGAGCGCAGGAGTTATACTTTACATTTTGTTGTGCGGTTATCCTCCCTTTCGTAAGTATAAGTGTTATGAATTTTAATGTAAAATATGCTATTCAAATATATATATATATAATGAAATCACAATTTACTCAGATGGCAAGGACAATGCAGAGATTTTAAAGTCTGTAAAACGTGGTGTCTACGAATTTGACCCGAGGCACTGGAAATATATAAGTCCCAAAGCCATAGACCTAATAAATAAGCTGTTGTGTTACGATCCAAGGAAGCGCATAAAGGCCAGCCAGGCGCTGAACCATCCCTGGATAACTCTTAATTCCCCACAATCATCAATTGCCCCTGAGATACCTCAAAGGTATATTAATGAACTCTTAAAGCGCTTCCGCCAGTTCCATCACTTCAACAAAATGAAACAAATGGCGCTTACCTGCATTGCATACAATCTCACAGATCTCGAGATAGGTAACCTAGCCACAACATTTTCTGCGTTGGATAAGAATGGAGATGGAGTGCTAACGACGAAGGTATGTGCTTTCTAAGTGAATGAAAGTGTTCTTATACGAGGCAGAAACTGCCGAGTTGATTGAATCCGTAATTTGTCATTCAATCCATAAGAAATTTTAATATAAAAAATAATGAACAATAAAGCATTCTAACTCAGGAATTATTGCAAGGTTTGCGAAAAGTGTACAATAAGCAAGAAGCAGAAACTGCTGAGTTGATTGAAAAACTTGACACCGACGGTAACGGCACTATAGACTATACCGAATTCATAGCGGCAGGTATTGACCAACAATTATACCAACAAGAAAATTTTTGCCAAGCGGCATTTAATGTTTTTGACTTGGACCGTGATGGGAAAATATCCAAGCAAGAACTGTTGAAGGTGTTTGATAATTGCGAAGATGTGAATGAGAGTCAGAATTTGGTGAGTGCAATTTTCGGCGAGGTAGATCTGGATAAAGATGGTTCCATCAATTTCGATGAATTCTGGGCCATGATTCACGGATACAAAGCTACTGAATCCAGCAACACGGTCAAACGTCGCACAATGCAGCCTCCTTTACAAGCAAGGGATATACCGCCACTTGATCTCGCTTATCAGCCCAATCCCAAGGAACTAGATTTCATCAACAAGTTGGCCGATTGTAAAAACAAGAAACTCAACATCTAAACATTTATTATTTCATTTAGCTATTAGTATTAAGATCATTTCCTGTGTAAATTAATGTGTTGCTAATTTTGAAAACTGCGCACTAGCAGTAACAAGTATTGATATAATTGACAGCAATTTTAAATTTTACAAATATACGGTCATTTTAATGCGGTGGGTTTGGGTCGGGCTGGGTTAGGATGTCAATGGCCATGGAAATATCGCCATGCGCCTGCTCTATTGCCGCCAAGCACTTGGCATGGTCGGTGAATCCCATCTGCACCAGCAAATCTGCCTGTTGTCTGTAAAATCCATCCGTGTAGTTTAAAAGTGGTAATATTGGCGTGGCCTGATTTGGGGTAGATGGTTGGCCTATATAAGGGGGACCATACCATGAGGTAGACGGGGGACATGTGAAGGAGCCTCGAACCCAACGCCTGTGGACTGCTTCCACGGGTTTGGCAACGGTTGAGCTTCCAAAGGCGCCAATCGGTCGTCTATATCAGGAATATTTGGAATGGGTAAGGCAAAATCGAAGTGGAACAAGATGTGTAAATGCGCACTGAACGTGCAATTGACCTTGTTTCAATTCATCTGTTACATATTATGAAACTGAAAGCCTACCGCTGTATATCTTTGCTTTAACAGGCGATTCATCGTTGAAGACGGACGATGCTGCGTTCCACAAAGGGTCTTGTAATTTGTTATGCAGGTTGTATAAGGCCTGAAACCCTCCGGGGATGGCCTCGACATTTTGCACTGCCCTATCGGTCGTCCTGGCCAGCTCCCTAGCCACCGCAGGGTTTGCTGCTGCCTTTGCCGCCTGAATCAACGTCTGTGGATCTGATATTAAATCATTTACGGCACGTCCTATTTCTGGATTATCCTGACATATATTTTTCAAGTATGAGTTAGACTCTAGGGTCATTTTAATGAGGTTGTTATCGCCAATTAGTGCATCAATTGGGTTAGTAGCTGATAATTCTCGTGTATTATTATGCGTCAAAACATATACGACCGAATCTTCGCTCAAACAATCGGATACCAACTCTTGGTCCAACAACTCCCTTCCCTGGTATACCAATCTTTGTTTGTGAGGAGGGATATTGATAGTAGATGAAATTGTGAGTTTTATCGCCTCAACAGAATCTGTTTGGGCTACATCCAAAATGAACCGGCGTAGATTGGCGTCTTTAAAAATCACTCTTACCATACTAATCACCCTACAAACTCAATACACTATGTAGGCAATTTACAGCTTAATAATAGCCCTATGATTGTAATTTCTACACATATATGGTTTGTAAATAAATTGAACCATTAGTATTCATTTAACCACACCATGTACGCGTCATTATGAAACTGCACCATGCGGTCATAATGAATAATTAGCGGCATGTGATATGAATATTCATACACATCGCATCATTCTCATTTATTTTTTAATATCCATCGCAAAAGCTTCCATAGACTCACAAAAGTCCGATAATGATGTCGCAAACACTAGTGAAACAAGTGAGAAATTGAATTATTACGATGCGCGAGATGATTTCCTCCATACTATGGATATGGTTAATCTAGTCGGTGGCTCCTGCACTTTGATAGATAAGGCAAATCAGCCCAGTGACTTTAAACAACTACTAAATGCTTCTATCTTCGGCTACGGTAGAATCTCAGCCCTTCTCACCCAAACCAAGTCCATCTACGACGTAACAGTGGCCAGTACATTGGCCGCTGTGTTTGGTAAACTGATGCAAATTAATTTGGATGATGAAGGGCTGGCGGTTGAGCAATGGTCTGCCAGGGTTTGTAGTATGTTGGAGATAGCCGAGGCGAGTCTTCTTAGTACATCATTCAAGATCCTGGCTGATAGGCTTACCAAACACTGTGGGAGGATCGCTGAGGTGTTTTTGTCGCAAAAGGAAAATGATCCCATCGATAAAAACAAATCATCAGATTCTATAAATGATTATTCGTCCGGTGAAGGCGTGGACGTTGTTTGGAGTGTGAGTACGGAATGCCTAATGGAATTCATCGCCCCAAACAGCCCAGGCGGGTTCACTTCTAAATGGACCTTTGTGACATTCAAACACCTACTAATGCAGCTGTCCATCTCAATCATAATGTGTGAATATCAGTTGCGTGATCCAAAATTGTTGGATGATGAAATTGAAGGCGTAGAAAATTTGTTATTTCGCTCATGGGATGTGCTGGAGCATTATAGCAACATTCAGTTCTACACGCAATTAGATGGTGCATCTGGGATAATGACTTTTGCCCAAAGCAATCTAATGCCCCTTGTGAAACGGGATGGGGATAAAATTAACGTGTCATGGAACCTACAGAATGAATTTGAAGCTGATCCATCGTCTAATAGCAGTGGGGATTTGGGCTTGGCCGCCGGTGATAATGCTAGCAGCGATGGCGAAAAGCCCGTTGCTACAGACCCACCCTTCTACAGCAGGAGGCCCAGGACCTATAGCATGTTGTCAGACTATAAAAGGAGGCTTTCTCTTACCTACGAGATGTCTGACGAGGACACGCCTGATGAGGATGATGATTTTGAGCGTGAAGATGAGGAAGTAATAGTTGAGAAGGAAACGGAATCAACTCCTAATAAACAAATTAAAAATGCAAAAAACGTGTTTGGCAGAAGAAAAACTCCGCAAAATAAGGTATTTAGACCTAAACTGTATCCACATGATACTGTATCCACTTCTTCTGTGACTTATGCCATTAAAACCAATAATGAGAATCAAATCCAGTTCAAGTCGGGGGCCGCCCAGCCTATTGACTCAGACATCGATTCAGTCCCTAGGGCTAAAGCTTCAAATCCATCTATTGACTCAGGCAACGATTCAGTCCCTAGGGCTAAAGCTTCAAATCCATCTATTGACTCAGGCAACGATTCAGTCCCTAGGGCTAAAGCTTCAAACCCATCTAATGGCTCAGACATCGATTCAGTCCCTAGGGCTAAAGCTTCAAATCCATCTAATGGCCCAGGCAACGATTCAGTCCCTAGGGCTCAAGCTTCAAATCCATCTAATGGCCCAGGCAACGATTCAGTCCCTAGGGCTAAAGCTTCAAAACCATCTAATGGCTCAGACATCGATTCAGTCCCTACGGCTCCAGCTTCAAAACCATCTAATGGCTCAGACATCGATTCAGTCCCTACGGCTCCAGCTTCAACGTCCAAATCTGTAAGAGGCACTACCGGAACTGGCAGTAACAGTAAATGGAGCAGTGTCAGAAACTCAGTGCTGAAGAACAAAACTGAAGAGAATGACAACAACGAGGGCCCTTCCAAGGCTAGTGGTAGTGCTGGTGGTGGGTTGAAAGGTGAGATATCCTTCTCGGACACAGTATCGATACTCAGGTTCAGGTCAGAACCTCTGCGGTGGACCGAAAATACTAAGGTAGAGGCTAACATGCATAGGAAGATGGTCAATAAGTGCCAGGTGGAGCAGCTTCGTCCCCTCTCAATAGACTACTACAACAAGATCTCCCCGCCCAACCTGGGCCATCCAGTCATGGGACGGGCCACCGCTAGTTCATCGTCGACCCTTCTACCAAAGTTCATGGGTATCGGTGCCAAGGTATCCAAAACGTCTAACAACCCTTCGATGGACACGCTGTCAAACTTTTGGGGGATGCAACGCCACGATAAGGAGCTGTCAGGGATTCGTAAATTGGATAAAACTGTTAGCCAAATGGCCATTCTTGACCGCTTTAGTAGACTAGCTGACACCTGCTGGGATGTTGCCAGTGGGAGGCCTTCAGGGTATATTTCTCCGGAGACCATGTACCGCCTAGGCGGTAACAGGAAAGATGATTACATCCATCATGTAACTAGGGTCTATCCCTTCAATTTAGTTAAGGCCTACCGTTTCTTAGTGACCAAAGAGGAGCCCCAAGTGCAGTCAAATGGGGACGATAATTTTGAATTCTCCCTCTTTTTACAGGCTCCAGAATTTGTCTCGATTCTACCCAATGGAGATAGGGCCGAAGCTCTGGTTATTGAACAAAAACTTGTCTCAACTATTAGGACCCTCAACACTAATAGCACAGAAGACCCACCTATAAGCGTCTGTGGATACGTTTACAAGCGAAACGACGTGGATAGGGTGCTCATTGGTGAGTTTGGCGTTAAATTACCGTCCACTATCCTAGAACACGTCTATAAAATACATACGCCATACACTATACTCATTCACGCCAAGTTCACCGATAGCAAGTTCAATAAGCTCAAGGCCGTCATGCAGTTTTTGCAGGGGACACACTTTGGTGACTTCACTTTAAAATTTGTCTACAAGGGTATGGTGCCCAGCAAAAATGTCGTAAAGGACAGTTGCCATGAGTGTTTGATAGGTCATTACCCCATTTGGAAGTTTGTCCTCACTACAATTTCGGTACCCGTTCTCGAAATATTCATTTGCGCGCTGATTCTCTCTAGGAGGGGAATCAGGATTCGGGCCCTGTACAAATCCAAGCCCAGCGACAACCAATCCGGCGCAATTTAATAACAGGAGATGGTTATCTTCCAATGTATTATACGGTATCCATTAGCGCACTTTGTTTTTGTACATCCACAGGACTATTACGTTTTATGGATGGAATTGTACTACAGTTGTGAAATTGACTAGGGACTAATCTAAATGGTCGGGTCAAATTGGAAAAGAGTTATATTAACAGTGGATGATCAAATCGTCGGAATCATCGGTGTCTGCAGTGGAACTGGTTATCTCTGAAAGCCCATTGATGTTGCTTGGAAATGGTAGTTTTTCAAGCCGCGCCAAATCATGTAGCCTCTGTTGTTCAGCATTCATTGGGCTCGTGTCTACCAGGAGCGATGATATGATCAAGCACGTGTTTACGCAAAATGCAGTTATTACTGTTGGAGCGAGATCATTCAAGTAGGGTAACTGTAATAAGTTCTTGATGACTTGCTGTGCGATCCTGGATATCACAGTCCCAATTAAAGAGGTAGACAACACCACCATAGATGTCATCATTGATCGGGCAGATAAGGAACGTTGGGTTCTGGCTGTTGTTGGAGATTCGTTTCCCATAGTTGCAACTGAACCCGCCGGGTCAGTTGATGAATCCAGTGGAGGTGTGGAATCATGGTTGGCACATTCTGAAATGAGCTTGGTGGCTATCATGGACTGGAGAGCCATGCAAGTAGGCGATAGACGTTCAAATATGCTCATAGCTAGTACAGGTAGCATCAAAAATTGTACCTTCCACAGCCGCTGATTTAACAGCTTCTTATCGGTAAATCTTATCAACCCGCCCAAGTCTAAGGTATATAAAAAGGCATCAATTCTTTTTTTCCTCAATGCGGCTTTAATTAATCTCCTTCCATCATCACTAAGCTCTTTTTCATTAACTAATGACTCCAATGAATTATCAGGATCCCTAGGTTTATTAGCTCTTACTTTGAAGGGTCCCAAAGTTCCCGCCATATCTCTGGTCCTTGTTCCATTTTTTCCTCAAACTCCCTGAACAATTCCACAAATTTCTTTCGTAGCAGCTCATCCACCTGTTGTCGTAATTCCTCATGCCTGTCTTCAGGTAAGATTGACAGTTGGTGTTCCATCGCGGAGATCACTTCATCGGCATTCGCATCTTCATCCAAGCCCAGATCATACAACAACTGTGCTGTCTCTTCGTCTACATAAGCACCGTATATTAAATAATTATAAATAATTTTTTAATTTAAAGTGGGTTTTGCTATTGAAATTTCATATTATTTACACAAGTTGTGTGGATGAAGATATATAGTGCTAAATTGGTAACAAATTCTTCGTGTGGGAAATACAATTCTTATAAAATTAAATTTTACAACATCTATCCCTATAAATGAGGTGCTTACCCGTCTGCAGTGACCCTCTGGCTGCGATAATTTCCGAGGGCTTTGGCCCAGTTGGCACTGGAGGAACGAACCATTGGCCCTGCAAAAAATTGTCCAATTTATCCCTTAAGTAGTTAAATACTCCGATATGTTGCAACGAGTAATTATTTTTAATTTTAAAATATGTTGGAACAAAAGTTGTTGGTATGTGATTTGCAATTGATTGACGGCATTTAGATGTTGTCTTTGTGCTACAAAGTCCACTATAGCCCAAAGGATATGTGCAAATGGAATATACTGCTGATGTGTTGGTTGAAATTATGAAATATTGCACATATAATGGTGCATATAATAAATTACGCCATCTCATAATATTGAATTTGACTATCTAATGTTTATCTGCGTCATATTCAACTGATAGTTGAATATATGGAGGCTCGGGAAATGGCATTACTTAATGAGGCAGTTTTAGGTCTTCTACAGTAACTGTTATATCTTTAGTGTTTTCATATTGATATTTAAATCGAACTATTAATGTAATTCTATATTTCTAAAAATAATGAATAACATATAACGGTTGTTTGTAGTGCTACTAGTAATATTATCTGGTGGGTGTATATTAATTCCATCAAATTTACTGCGCTTAATTCGTCATTTTTGCCCTTGCGTGACCTTAAAACCCCTTTAAAATATAACATTCAATACAAACTGCCACTAAAATTGTCAAACTGTTTAAAATGAGGCCAGAACCTGATGTTACGGTGGCCCCGGGGGACGCATCTAAAGGGGCTAAAATATTCAAGTCCAAGTGTGCTCAATGTCACACCATAAACAAAGGTAGTACCATACTTATGTAGGAGGAGCAGCCAAACAAGGTCCCAACCTTTTCGGATTTTTTGGACGCAAATCAGGATCGACAGACTATGGCTATTCAGAAGCTAACAAGAATTCAGGTGCCGTATTGTATGATTTAGGCATTGTATGGACCGAAAAGCACTTGTTTCAGTATTTGCTTAACCCCAGAGAATATATTCCAGGCACCAAGATGGTGTTTGCTGGGATCAAAAAGGCAAAAGAACGGGAAGATTTAATAGAATATCTGAAAAACGCTTCCAGTGGGAAGTAGTTTGTTAATTTACAACTAAATTATTCTTCAATAATTGTAGTGATTCAGTACATAGGTGTACACGCACCGTAACACAAAGTCTGGGGTACCTCTCCATTACTAAAATGGAGGCAGGTTTTTCTCATTTTTCAGGGTCATTCAATCTAAGCAAATATGAATTGCTCGAAAACATTAGATTTGACGAAATAGGAATAATAGCTTCGGGTTTCATCCTATTCTCACTCGCGCGATTCTTATTGACCCAGACTAGTACCAATGTTAAGTTGGGCATTGATGGAATCCTTTACAAGATTAACAAAAAATATAAAATTTCTAGGGATGGAAAGGAGGAGAAGTGGTGTGAAAGTCTGTGGTACTCAATATGGCACACAACATCACTTATAATATCATCAATCATTTTATTCAAAGAGTTTGATGGTTTTTATTATCCAGCGTGGGGAAAGCTGCATTTTACCAATCCCTCCGCCCTTTGGTATCATCTTAGTTTCATTTAGGTTCTTGTATGATGATATTCATTCCATCAACAGCCACGCCTGGCCACATATCAGAATCAATACATTATTCCACTATTTCTACTTATATTCAGTAGGACTCTGGCTCTCCTCATTATTGTTTTCATTCACTGAAACTAGAAGGTCCGATACTTTAGTGCTACAATTCCATCACATCGTTACCTCAGTACTAATTTACGTTTCACATATATCCAGAGTGCATCGGATAGGAATAGTGGGTTTCTATGTTATTTAGATTGTGATATTCTTGCATGATATCGCTGATGTTTTACTTTACTCCACAAAAACACTCTATTACTCAAAATCAGTGTCAAAGACATTGATCACTTCCATGTATGTAATATTCGCCTTATCCCACTTCATAACACGGTTCGTATTAATGTCCAAATATGTATACATACCATTGTGTAACAGATTTCCAAATGATGGTATGGAATTTGTATTTCAAATATTTTTACGAACGCCCGTGAGTATTGTGAGTATTACTTCTGTCATTGCTATACTGGTAACTTAACATAAACTCAGGTTATGAATATATATTGGTTTGGACTAATCATTGAGATGTTCGCTTTCGTAAAAACCATTTGAAGCATATACCCTTACGTATAACTTGAAGGAATGTGCAATCAACGTGGCAGATGCTCGTGCTGTAAATACTTTTAAGAGCGGAATCATCATCTAAGCAATTGCCCTTGTGTAGCAATATCATTGATGTATTACCAAGATTACAATTAGTTTTTAATTTTTCTGATGCGAATTGTTTTAATATTTCTTGTTTTAGCTGTCCCACATTTTCTTGGTCAAATATCTCAATCTGCAATGGAGCTTTAAACAAATTCATGAGTATAGGAACATACCTGATATTGCCACAACTCACACCTGCATAACGGAATGATTACCCCGCATTACGCGTATGTTGCAGGTTATAATATTTTCATCATAAATTGTAAATGTTATTCCACAGTTACTAATTTTACTAGGATCACTAATGAATGATAGCAATTCCATGTCAAATTTTGTGATTAGTTGGTTTCCGTGATAGATAAGGAAACTTTTCTGTGATAAACGACCTAGTTCATTGCGTTTGTGTTCAATTAACACTTTGAGCTCTGCAATTGTACAAGTATTATACACTTGTAATCTGTATAGCAATGGCGGATCATCGCCAGTACAATCCCAAATTGTCACACTCAGCATTACCTACAATTTCACCAAATCAAATACTGAATTGCAGCAATATTTGAGCTAGTCGATATTTTATAGCGTTAACTAGCCAATTGCTACTTAGATGGACATTTTATGTGGAAGAACAAATTGTTATGCACTGCATATGACCGTATTATAATGTGGAAATAAATTGTTGGGATGGGGGCAAGTGTGACTGTTATAAATGAATGGTATGTAAATGAGTTTTAAATTTTGTTGTGATGCCGTTTTACAATAAATTAGTGCCTCTTTTTCATTTCCCTCTTCTTCTCTTTTTCGCAAGACTCGTTTTTGGCTTCCACCAGCAGTGCCATGATTTCCTCATTGCAATTGTGTATACATTCATTATCCAACAGTTCCTTTAATCAATTTAAAGATTTACCTTCATGCAAGAGCAATATCTGACGCATTTTTTCATCAAATCTTCCAAACCATTGTAGCCACAGTTCTTTAAGCATTCGTAATCATCGAACCCATCAGTTTTTTCTTCCCCATCAGATTCTGTATTGTCAACGTTTGGCATTTCTGGCTTTGACGATGCTATATATTTGTGTGTATTTTCCTCGGGTACTGTATTAAATGTTTTGTGTTACAGGCTGTCAGTTTTTCATATCCCCAATCCACCACATCAATGAAAGACTGTTTAGCAAATCGGCCAATATCGGATACAGAATGGGTTTTCCCAAGTTCATAAATTGAGGCTACATGCACAGTTGATCTACCTGATAGGAGAATTGCGCAAAAAACGCGGCAAGCCATCATTGTCGTCGAGTAAACTCCCTTTTTCCAGGAATATAATGGTTTAAAAGAGTCCACCACGCCTAGCTCCTCATTGAACATATTTGGGAAGATCCAAAATTCAATCACCACAAACCAAAACACAATAAATACTACTAGTCTTAGTATTATGATAACAAACTGATTGAATAAGTTCATACCATTATGGTAAGAAATATTACTGAAGTGTACCAAAGCGCCAACTTCATTTGCAACGGCCATGCTGGAAACATGCATCCTGCCTAGATATTATTAATAGTTACCAGTACTACTAGCATTATTAGACCTAGTAATAGATGGTTTAAATGTTGAGTGCCCTCATACACTATAACATAAAAGCCTACTATATCAAACTGTTGTTTCGTAGTCATTTGTAATCGCTTTGGCCATTTGGGTCTTTTATCTAATTGATCAATGAACTTACACATCCCATTTTCATCCTTTTCCAGTATGCCTTCCAACTAAATTAACAAATTGCTTTACTGGTTGATATTGGGAGCGATAAATGAATCCGTTCTTGATCAGTATATTTCCAAAACGAATTGCATCGCCCTCATCCTTTATTGGAAATTCTTTTAAATAGCTCGGGCACTGTATTGGATTGTTTTCTTACGCGTTTATTTATTAAATCGCGATTATTTAGTATGCACTTGAAGAGATCGTCTCCTCTGCAGTAATCAACTGCACGTTTACCGACCTCCGCGGCAGATTTTATTTTTAGCTGGGAAAGGATTAGGTTCATGGATGCTCCAAGTTCTTGATTCCACACCCTTTTATCCATCTCAACCAGACAATTATTTAATGCCCCATCTACACATATCGTATCTATATCAATGTCACACATAAACGATATTACACATCAACTGTGTTTAATTTGTGTGACATGAAAGTACCCAAGCAGGTGGTTTTTGAAATAACCAAAGGGTTCAGGGGGAGGAGTAAAAAGTGTCTCAAAATCGCTGCAATACGTGCTCAAAGGGCACTCTTGCATAGTTATAGAATACGTAAAACCAGGCATATTAGATATCGAGTGCATTGGATTGCTGGAATTAATAGGGCTAGTAGGGAATGGAAATTTTGCTATTCAAAGTTCATTGGCACATTGTTGCGCACTAATATTTGGTTGGACCGCAAGTCTCTCTATAACCTAGCAATTACGGAGCCTATGAGTTTTAAGGCGCTAGTAGATGAATCTAAACATTTGTACTATTTCAATCGTCATAAGATTAGGGATATATCACAATATTAACATATAATCGCTGAGTATATAATTGTGACATTAACCATTGTTAGATGGAATCCCATCTATTATATCATAATGGCGATTCTCCCCCGCTGGTGATTGATATGTTTCACAGGAATAAATTGAATGGTTGGATCGATTTCAAACGTCTAAAATGTACTGTCAGTGAATTAAAATATTTCTTAACCCACTTTCATTCTGATCACTATGGAGGAATTGGTAAGACTTGGTCCAACACTATATACACAAGCCATATCACTGGTACATTAGTGGAAAAGGTTTTGGGTGTAAATCCAAAGTATATTTGCAAATTACAACTCAACAGAGTTTATAAACTATGCAATTTTACATTCAGTTTTGTGGGTGCTAACCACTGTCCTGGTATATAATAGTTGATGTAGGATCTGTGATGATAATTTTTGAGTTTGTTTCTGGTAAAAGAATCCTACATACTGGAGATTTCCGCTATCACAACACAATACTAAAATCACTTAATATTCAAGCACCAGATACGACTTGTGATTTGTCTGATGTTGATCTATTATTTCTAACTGATTATGAAAGTGATGATTCTAATCATGATACTGAGTTGAAATTAGTTGACAAAACTGCAACGCTTATTGATGCAAATGTTATATTTGACATCGTCCTAATGGATACCACATTTTCACTTATAAAAGGTGTTTTCCCAACACAAGATGTAGTGATAGCACAAGTGATTGAAGATGTATCCAATGTAATTTATTTTTTATTCAGCATTTGAAGGAATGCTCTGGGAAGTGTTTGTTTTTGTTCGGCTCGTATTTACTGGGTAAGGAGCGTTTGTACTTCTCAGTGGCTCATAAATTTGCTATGCCTATTGTATTCGCCAACCAAAAGCAGCACAAAATCATAACTTCACTGCCACTTAAATCAAAAGTAATTTATATGTTTATATAGTACTTTTCATTAATCTCCAATACACATGATATAAATGGTAATGACATCACAAACGGCGTCACTGGAATAATACACATAGTATCTCTGCATTTGCTTGGTAGATTGATAATTATTCAGGCACAGTGTATCCAAGATTCATACCCAACATGAAATGGATTGAGAATTATCTAACTGAAGTTAATAATAACACAGCTAGTTGTGCAGAGTTTGACCGTGTAGTTGGTAATTAATAGTGCATTTAGCTTATTTGCCTACTGGATGGGCTCACAAGTTCCATATGAAGTCAAATCAGTATAAAAATGTTTATGCAACGTCTGTATCGTACAGTGAACACTCGAGTGCAAGTGAAATTGAACAATTTGTATCAGTACTTAAACCCAGACAAATAGTATGGTTGTGTTAATTTAGATTCCCTCTGTTTATTCGAATCAAAATGAACGGGAACAGATATTGTTGATGTACTCTAAATACACGAAGCACAACAATCATTCTAAAAGTGCCAAAAATGAAGTCATAAAGAATGAAGGTGGGACTGTAAAAACTGTAAAGCGTATGAGACAGCAGGTGTTGGACGAATTTTACGCCAAATAGTTTTGTATTACAAATTCAAAATAATTGCACAGTAATTTTAATATAACTATTATCAATTAGCTATAGTAAATGTCGATCAAAGTAACAATTTGTAATAAATGTGGTTGTCCAATGATTTGAAATAATAATTCAGTTAGGTGGAGGGGTAAACATAGTTCTCTAATCACAAACTAACTTCTTCATTAATAAGTGGTGATTGTTGTTGGGTATACCAATCAGTTGGAGTGATTGGAGTGTCGTTATATGATGGAAATAATATATCCCCCTGCGGATATAAAGGTTGTTGTGGATAAAACTGCACAATTTGTGGCAAAAAATGGTAGTAAATTCGAACAGCGCATTAGACAGGATCAAGATCCGCAGAATTCGCAGAGATTCGCGTTCCTTGACATCGACAACCCATACAACGCTTACTATCAAATGAAGTTAAAGGAATTTCAGGAGGGTAAAGGTATGCGCTATTGATAATCAGTACTAAATTGAATAGCTTGGCTACTTAATTTGTACGAGAATAATATTTCATAATAATCTAACTCAGAAACGGACACCAAACCCGCCATCCCTCAGGCAATATTAGACAGACAAAAGAAGGAAAGTGAACGGGCTAAAAAAAGGGAACAATTTTTAAGTCTAACAGATTCATCACATACAAAAATTAATGAAGTTGTTGAGCCTGAGCCAGATATATTTGCAGTGCAGCACCCGTTCATTTCCAGTTTAGACTTGGAAATAATTCGAATAACCGCGCTTTTTGTCGCTAGGAATGGGCAGAGGTTCCTCACTGGATTGGCAAGTCGCGAAAAAACTAATGCGCAATTTGATTTCTTACGCCCCTCGCATTATTTATTCCCTTACTTCAGTTCTCTTATCGAATGTTATACCAAGTGCTTAATACCTCCGCAGGAACAAGTGGATCGGATTAAGAAGATTGCACATGATAAATTTTATCTGTTGGCAAAAAGCAGGAATAGGTTTGAATGGGAGGCAAAGAAGGAGGAGAAGATTAGGGAGATGGAGAGGGAGAGGGCGGCTCAAAGAGCTGAAATGCAATCAGTCGATTGGAAGGAGTTTGTAATTGTAGATACCATTGATTTTACGCAGGAGGTAAGTCAGTACTAATAATTTACATCAGTTTTCCAGGGTGTTATCCAAAGGATGTTATTCGTATTTATTAAGTATATTTTATTTGTTTTAACAAATTCCAATTGCATACATACGAATAGTACGATAACTTAGGATGCGGATAAAGACCTCCCTGCACCAATTGACTTTGAACTCCTGGGAGACCGGCCCCCTCCTCCAATAAAACCAACGATGGATACCACCAAAACCATACAAGTAATTACTGCATTTACACAGGAGGAGCAGCCAATTATCAATGTACAAACTGTTCCAGATGTGTTGGGTCCTACTGAATCTGATGAAATTGGAAATGTTACAATTGAAGATCACACATCACCGGATGATACTGTAAATTATTTGGCTATGGATGTTGGTATAGAGACAATTGATGATGGCGATGAGACAATTAAGGTGGTGAAGGGATATGTAAGGAAGAAGAAGCAGGGAAGGGATAAGACTCTGCAAAAGTGTCCGATTACAGGCCAATTGGTTCCAGAAGCTGACATGTCTACGCACCTAAAAAATCTTCTACTGGACCCGCAATACAAGACACAGAGGGATCTTTTGTTGTCAAGGGCTAAACAAGAATCTGCATTTGCACCCCTAGAAGATATAGAGGGGAACCTCGCGAATTTCGTTATAAAAAGACCTGATATTTGCGGAATCGATTTAAATGAAATAGACAACCCTAAAAAACGCAAGTAGCGTTCCAATATCAATACAAAGGGTAATTTAGCTAAGATTGTATAAATAGTTTCTAAATTTTGTTCAAATATTTCAAAATTCACGAATATATTAGGTAGTGTTAGTGCATAATTAGACCTTGAATACATACTAATTGGTATGCACCTAAAATAGCTAACGCGTTTGTATTCTGTGATTGTAGGCAAATAATTAGAGTATTTCCGCATTATTAAGGTTTTTAGTTCTACAATAACTATGCCATAAGTAGTAGATTGTGTTTCAAGTTAAAGTTCTAGAAGGCATATTTAGTAAGTATATCTAATTATTGCCAACCCAATCATTGAAATTCGTCTGTATATGTACAATTTGGTCCACCTATATATTTTGCTAAATATTTAATATATTTTAGATTTTATATGTGCGTATGTCCTTTCTCTGTAAAAATCAGTATGCTACAATATATTATTATCATAAATATAATTTCTTCTAAATTAATCATTCTATATTTCAATGAGTGATTACTCATTTTATTAATTGAGATTTGCAAAAATAATTGTATAATTTTGTCGTCTCAAATATGTTTTTTAGTTTTTGGATAGACCAGGAATGAATATTTGTTGTTGTAGGCATAAGTATTTGAATTTTATGGTAATTGTTCATTATGATATTTAAGTGCTTGACCATTAAACTTAACTCTTTTTATTCCATTTTGAATTTTTTAACTTATCATTATTTGCATTGTCATTGCTTTGGGGATACGAATTATGTTTTTATATTTTTCCAATATTACACACTAGAAAAAAGACCTTTAAAGTTGATCTTAAACAGTATTCATTTCTCATCTCATGAATAACACGCATATATATTATTAATAATACAGATTATCAAAAGAATTATTTATATACAAAAATTCTATGTCTTTTATTTTAAAATTATGATATTTTAAGTAATTAATAAATGTCAAGTGATACCTTTCATTTATTACTAAGTTTTTAAAATATTTATAGAAATGAACAAAATTGCATTTTATATCTTACAAATAATTGTTTTTTCTTGATGTTAACATTATCTTTATATAATAAAAGGGTATAGATTAAAATAGATGCAATTTAACTATAAAACTCGTAAATTCTAATTATAATAAACATATTAAAATGCATTTAAACATGTCATATCATTTTGTAAAACAAATAATGAAGTAGATTGTAATCTTGAATTGTCTAAACAATTTGGTAATGTTAACCAGTAATTCTTATTAGATTTTAGTCCATATTAATGTTTAACAGTATGGGTTTCTCATACATTTTATCATGTGGCATTGTATATTGATAATTTGAGCAGCTATTAGAATATATTCTCTACAATAATATGTTATTTACCATATTTGTGAAATACCCGAGATTTATTATTAAGTTCTTTCCGATTTGTATGAAAATCCATTAAAATTCCTGCATATCGATCAAACCCTAGATTTTTCATAGCATTAATAATATCGCCACCGGTGATTATTTTGCTCTTCTCGCTTGAAGAAATATCACAAGCCTAAATTTTAAAGGTAATATCTCGCTAGTAATAAATCTGATGAATTCAACAACACAATATTGAGCATTGTTTTCAATTCCTCTGCTATTTTAGCTGAAGCTGGCAAAAAAGTTTCATAATACGGATTATATTAGAGATCGGTAAAAGACTAAGTAAATAAAAACTCACATTTCCTGATCTTTTTTAGGCTGAGTATGCTTATTTTGGGGGCATTCTGTCAAGTGAATATGTCCATTATTGACAAATTTGAGACTGTTCCCTGGTACAACCATGGGAAATTGTTTGCTATTAGCGCATTATATAATATAGCTTCATTTGTATAACCGACTAATTTTGGGTTATGATACATAATGAATTCTTATTTTAATACAAATATTTTGGCAATTTATGGACAATCTTATCATAGGAACTAAAGGAATGTTTTATGCTCGAATTTTCACAAGCTTGCTAATTTAATAGTGTTAGCAAAAAACAGTATATTTTTAATTTCAAAATAATATTTATCTAAGGTGTATTGCTTTTACCGCGTTTAATTATACATAATCATATAGACAGATGGTTGGCAATAGGGCAACATAACTTGCTAATAAATTCACTATACTGTTTTAAAGATAATATACCAAAATAATATATTCGCCTAATCATCACATAGAAACATTTTTTAACGCAACAAAATTTTGTTTGTTTAATACTAGGATTCTATAAATCATATATTGAATACACACTATCGTTGAATTGATTGAATGACTGCAGAATTCACTTATTTATTATGTAATACTACAATAACAGCTCTAGGACAACGATGCATATACTTCCCAAACAAATTATATTTAATCCAATATAGTAACACATAATAATATTTATTATTATGTAATTCTAATCCATTAGAACTAAATATATTACTGTTGGTAAGTCTAATCCATTAGAACTAAATATATTACTGTTGGTAAGCCTATTAATGGTATTATAGATTAAATTGATGTGTAGGATTAAATTTTAATGCTATTATGTTAATATTTAAGTTGATAATAGACGAATTGTCTATTTATAATAGTTACACATGAACTCCTCAATTTGAGATAAGAAATCGTTCAAATATATTTCACAAATAACTATTGGACTACCTTAGTAACAATTTCACATATTGGTAATAAAAATAATTAATTTACATTGTATTATATTATCATGTAGTCGTAAAGTGTTGGAACCATCAAATTTAGTAATGCGTTAGAACAGTTAACTAATGTAAACAACATCAGTGGGGTACACATCAATGTTACACATTCTTCCTATTATTATATGTTTGAATGTTATATGTGTATTCTCCAACGATTTGAATAATGAATGCAATCATAAATGGCAGGGACTTTTGACATTGATACCAAATGAGAAGGTAATGTGTGTAATTAATACAGCATCCCACATCAGGTTGCAACGTCACAGCAGTTTTGGATTCATCGCATTTAACTATGTACAAGTAAAAACCATCACACACTCAGGGGAGATAAAAAAATTGTGGAAATCAAACTTATTCACATAAAAGCACCTATTCACGTGGTACCCAATTCCACTGAATGTTTGACCATTTACCACGGTAAGTCCTCCCCTTATCTAGAAGACAAAAGTAACATGCTCTGGTAACTAGTAATCTAATATAGCTCCCCAAACGAATATTCAAGAGATGCCTGGGTAATTTTAAATTAACAATAGTGGCTCGCTCTAACACAACAACTCATATGTCTACGTCTAGGAAAGATGAGAAATGAAATCGCAGGAGAGACTTCGCTAGAAGAGCAACAAGAATTGGTAAGAATTAGGTAATTTTAGGAATCGGAACATGTTTTGACCAATAATAAGCAGAAGGGTGTCAATATACACATCGATGATGATGTAAAGAATCTCCCCAAAAGTAAGTATTATTTAACTAGTCTCTATACATTACTCGCATAATAATAGCGAAAACAAGGAGGAAAGTGGAGATATAAACGAGGAAAAGGAGGGTACAAATGAAGAAAATGAGGATACAAACGAGGAGAAGGGAAATACAAACGATGATGGTGGAGATGAAGATAGTGAAAATGGTGAAGATAGTGAAAATGGTGAAGAAGGATGAGCAGAATAAGGACTGAATATCCTATGGAACAATAACTTTTAATTGTAATATAGTTTGCAGTTTGTTATTAGATCAATAATTTTAGATGAAGTCTGGATTTTTGAACACGGGTAATTCCAGAACTTCACTATTGTCAGAGATATCGGTACGTTGGATTTGTAAGTAGGAATCTAAGCCCGGAGAAAAATACAAATTGGATGATTTTGACCTGGAGCGTCGTATTGGAACGGGAAATTTCTCAAATATTTGGTTTGCTTCGCTAAAATGTGACCCGGAAAAGTACTTTGCCCTAAAAATATTCGATCGCGTAACTAACACATAACTCAGAAACAAGTTGAAAAGTTAAAAGTACAGGAGTGTTTAGTACAAGAGAGAAGGAATATGGCTAAATTGATGGATCCGGGCCATCCAAATATCATAAAGTTCGAAGGATCTTTTAAGGATGATAAGAATTTATATATCCTATATGAGATGGCTGAGTATTAGTTATTTGATAACTTAGCACAGGAGAACTTTGGAATTTTATGAAGTTAACTGGAATTCCCTATGAGAAGTTGGCTGCAAATTTGATTTTGCAACTAGTAAATTCATTAGAATACATCCATTCCAAAAACATCGTACATCGTGATATTAAAGTAATAGACTATTTATACAGTGTGAAAACCTAGTTATTTCTAGAGATGGACAATTGAAGTTAATTGATTTTGGTTCATCTGTTGATCTGGATTATCCAATTCCCACAGTAAACGGGCAAGCATCAAAATAATTTAGTACGCAACATTGCGTTGGAACTCCAAGATTTATGGCGCCTGAAAGTGTGCAGAATGGTAACAGTGGGAAGTTGAGAGATTTGTGGAGTTTAGGATGTACTATATATCAAATTTTAACTGGTCATCCGCCTTTCTTTGGCTCAACAGATTACTTCGTTTATAATAGGATACTTTCCGGGGAATTGAAAATCCCAAACTGCTTATCGGAGGCTGCTAGAGATTTGATTAAAAAATTAATTGTTCTAGAGCCTCAAAATCGTCTTGGGGCGATAAATGGCTTTTCTGAAATTAAAAACCATAAGTTCTTTGAGTGTACAAAAAGTTGCAATTTTGTTGAACGTTCAAAAAATCACGTTTCTGCTTACGAAGACCAAGATTTCATGTTTGATAGCACATTTGTGATTGATAAAAATTGGGGGGAATTCAAAAATGTATGTCGAAGATTTAGCGAAACTCTGATTAAGATTCAAGATTATGAATCTCAGGACGATTTTAATAAGTCTAAGGAGTTGGAACTGGAATTGGAATGTATAATAAAGGAGACAGAATGTGGATTTAGTGATTGTGGTAAATTGAAGTGCAGGATTCACGGAAAGGGTGAGCTTCTTCACTTCCATTTGAGCGACTGGAAGGCACAAAGGGAGAAGGAGATGATAGAAGCCAATAAATGGCTTAAATAGATAAGGGTCAGTTGGAATAGTGATGCAACATTAACTAGAGTAGTGAATTTTGTGTTCAGAATTAGAATCCCGTTAGTGGTAGTGATTAGATTAAATTATTCACTAGAAAGCCTAGCAAATCATTTTGAACGTTGGCGCATCTTTCTGCGCTTCCTTTGTAAGCGTCTAGTCCTCTTCTTCTTCCACTTTGTTAGACAAGTGACTTACTTTCCAACGCATTTTAGCGTGAGCCTTCTTGTAGCGACTTGCACCATGGGCCATTTTTCACGAAACAATGGATCTATAGGTGGAGTTGATCAGCCGCAACCACAGACAAGGGCGTTATGTATTTAAATATATAATGAGCCATACCCCACTTAATAAATTACCAAATGCTATTGAGCCATCGTTTGTACACCAACGGATGGTCATTTCACATCACCTAATGATAATTTTCGACCATATTTGATTTTTGTTATATAGTGTGAGCGATATGAAGCGAAACGCCGAGGAAGCTAATCTGGACGATCTTATAACCTTGTATTCGAGGCCGATCCAAACTTTTTATCCGCAAGTATCAAACAAACTGCCCACCTTTTCAGGAATCAGCGATACTAAGATTTTTGACCGGCAAATTCGCCTTTGGGGTATAGAAATTCAGCAGCGACTTATGAGTTCAACTGTGTTGTTCGCTGGCAAAAATGTAATCCTAGAGGAGACAGCTAAGAATTGTCTACTAACTGGTATGTCATTTTTAATCTAGGTATGAACATAAAATTTTTGAACTGTCAATTAGTAGACGATATAGACTGCAAATTTAGTTTTTTTGTCAAACCACAAGATCTGGGCACTCCACATTCTTTGTCATTGGCTACGAGATTGAAAACTATAACAACAAATCCTGGAAGAGTTACAGGCCACATTGGAGCCCTTTGTACGGCTAGATCCAGTCAAATTAATGTTCATTTGTTGCAGCAAGCAAATGTCGAGTTTGACAGTCTAGATTATTCTAGGCCAGGCATTTGCCCCTTTTGTACTATAGGCTATATCAAAACTGATCTGAACGAGCTATCTCAATCAGTCCAAGCAATTTGTGTCGCTGCTGAGGATTATCCTTTGCATACACTTGTGGAACTAGATCACATGTGTAGGAGTAGGTTTAAGGTGTAACCCAACTTATTTAGAGTTTATATGTTGCTTATTGCAATGGACCATCTGGATTTTTCGTTTCCGATCTAGGAATTCATCAAATGTAAGTAACCGCATTATTACCTAGAATGGATACGGGCCAGAAAGATCCAGAGACAAATCGGCCCATTGCCTCCTCCTTAACATATCCCTCATTCGAATCTTTCTTCATCAAACCAGTAAGTCAAATGTCCAGCGCTCATTGAATCAATAATCTAATAATAATTACAAAATCGCTAATTGTAATTCATAATATACTGTTGCAATTGTACAGTCTCACAGTTAATTTGTGTATATTGATAATATAGTCGTGGCGTTTTGACAGGAGGTGCTATGAATCACTAAAATGTGGAGCAGCACTGCTTTTAGTGGAACGGTTCTCGCCCCAGGTGCTTTATAATAACGCCACTCAGCAGGATATTATGGTGGCCCGGGAAATTTGCGATAGGATCGGTGCCAACTTTGAGGAGTTTAAAAGGATAATAAAGGATTATCGCGTGCAATTTACGGTTACAGGGTCTATTTTAGGGGGTTATTTGTCGCTAGAAATTCGAAAATTTGTCTCAAAACAGCACGAAACATTCCCTAACATGTGCTTCTTCGACATGGCCTATAATGTCGTAACTACATCAATGATATAATATCCATGTATATATGTTTGTATAATAATTAGTTGTCACAATTTAGTGGCGCATAACATTTTAAGGATTCCCCTTGAAACTATATTTCTGTAACCACTGCCATGCCGATCGACTTCTCCATCTAATTCAATCATATCATTAGTCGAGTCGTTAGACTGTGGATTAGTTGTTATGTCAGCTGATTGATCATCAAAAATGATAGGGAATTTTAGTTGTATACAATCTGCGGATATATTCGGGATATCCAATTTGCGATATTTGTTTGGGATTTTGCTAATTTCCAGATTGAATCCTTTAATTAGTGCGATAAACTCATCAATCCCAGCTCTTTCATCTGTGTAGGTGTACAAAAATTTGCCACCGACTTTCAAAAGGTGCGTAACGGTGTTTATTATGTTGAGTGGTTGCATTTTGTCGTAAATAATATCGCTAGCAATGATAATATCGATACTTCGTGGGTCTAATCCCTTGTAATCATTCCAATCTAGCTTTAAAACCTCAACTTGCGATTTAATAGTGCTATAGTTGACTTGTACATTATGCTTTAGGTTTTCAAGAGATATTGGAGAGTAATCAGTGAGGATGACTTTTGAAGTGTTAAAAATTGCAGCAGTGATCCCAGGTAAACCGCAGCCTGCACCCAGTTCAAGTACTACTTTATTGTCAAACTGTCCAGTGAGATCTGCTATCCAATTGGATAGACATATGGCTGCCTCCCAAACAATAACACCTGTAAAATCGGGTTCTGATGAGTCCGGTATAATTGAGACACTTAAATCCCCAGTGGCATTTAGTGCCACTTCTCTGATCACAATTTTGGTGTTGTGTATTATGAAGTTTAGATCGAATTGTTGAATTATTTTAAAGGGATCATTTGATGCGTCAACTGTGTTATGAGCTACCAACTGCTCAGAACAAGGATGAGAGAGAATTAATTGTATAATATCAGTATTGCCTCTTTCAAACGCATCGCCAATTACAGATTTGCCATAAACATTAGTGGCCAACAAGTCAAAATGTCTCAAGAATTCTCCCTCTTTTACAGAAAGTAACACTTCAACTGAATTTAAACTGTTGGTCTGGACCGCCCATTGTAAAGGAGTGTTACCACTTTTGTTTTTTACGTTAAAAATGGATCCTTTTTCAATTAGGAATCTCAACACATCGCCCTTGTTATTGGCAGCTGCATAGTGAATAGCTGTATTTCCATCTTCATTTATGTAATTTATATTCAAACTTGGATTTTCATTTATAAACTCTGCAACTTCACTGAGCATTCCCACCCTAACGGTGTATAGAAATTCCTCCCCAATCTCATCATAGTCCCCTCCCATACTATAACTAATGGGTAAACCGCATCACATTGAATGTGGCTATTAAACATGTATGGAGTATAAGCTTAATTTCTAATTAACTATTCAAATTGTACAATCAACAAATGCATTGAATCTACTTGTTCAACTAATTATATGGCTATGAAAATGTTCATCACAATATCAGTATCATAAATTGCCGAATAACCATTCATACACAAAATAAAATGTGCATAACAATATGAATTGTTTTAATAAATTACTATGCGGATGTATATCATGGCAGTCTACATATTATGGTTAAAAGGTTGTCCAATGTGTATATACGGTTACTTAAATAATGAACACAGCGTATTAAATGCGAAATTTACACTCATATTAATTGTATTGAGTAGGTTATGACAGTAACATTCAGCAATATGTAAAATTGGGTTATATTGTTAATAAAAGTTAACCCATTCTAATACGTAGGCAATTTTTATAATTGGCAATATAATATTTGCTAGATTTATGATCATTTGACAACTTAATAACGGATATAATGATAAATGCAAATGATCTTTGAATACGTGGTGAAAGTCGTGTGGTATTTATTAACTACACCATGCGTACGTACACTAGTCACGTGTACCGCCTCACCTATACATAAGTTTGTTCAAAACTCACCAATTTTTAGCATAAGTATTTCAGCTATTAATGAAAGCTGTAAATTATTTTAAATTAAGTTCTACACACTAATATGTAACAACATTAGTGATCTAAAGAAACCTGATATTTGATTTTAATGGCTTATTTCGGCTGAAACACCATTTTTTATATATAATTTTTTTGTAAACCAATTTTATTTAACTTTAAATAATCAATCACTTACTCATTCATCGTTTATCACTGATAATTAACTATTGATCAGGCACCACTAGTTACTGATCTGAATATATCACGTTTAAGTCGGTGTATGTATCTATTTAACATTGAAGTTCAATCAAAGCTCATTCACTTTGCTTTGTCAATACAATATTCATTGCACATGGACATTAAGAAAACTAGGTCAATTTATAGCGCTATTAACAGTAAATATGCATTTTGACGGCAAATTTTCACAATATATTATATAAATGGAACATACAGTATCACCTCAAGAAATAGAACCATCAAGAAATTGTAAACTTGTAACTAAGACTCAGAAAAGCACAAGTGAGAAATTGGAGTCCATTTCTTCAAGTACTTCAACGCAGGATGATCATGAGGAGGAGAGGGATGGTAATTTTGACTTGCCAAATACAACAGATTTGCCATTATGTACATTACCCGAGTTCAACATTGTCCCATGTGTCAACTTAAAGGAACTTATTATTAACTATATAAAGAATGTACCCACACTTACATGGCTTCCAATCTCTGTTTCCATTCTAAGCTTAGCTGTTACTCCGGATAATTCAATTCCTTCTCACATACTCTTACCTCGAGCTACAATCACGAATAGTTCAAAAATGTCACCAAATTTGATCAATAACGCAACTAAATCTAACATTAATAGCATTAAATTTAGAGGAAAGGCAGCAAAACGTGCTGTGTCTGTTATATTAAATAAAAAAACTTATTCGAGAAAGAGGTGTAGAACTCATACTAGGACCATGTTCAAACCAATTTCATTAAATCCAAGGCTTAGTGAGTCTTCCACGATAAATAACATAAAAGGTAAATTGCCCAAGCTTTTAGTAGTACTAGATATGGACGAGACACTGATCCACATGCATACTAACCCACATGTACATTATGATTATACGATCAATTTGCTGGAACATTCAAAATCGGAAGACCCTATGTTTATTAGTTGCAATATCCATCCCACCATGTATATATCACTACGGCCAGGCGTAAAAGAATTTCTTAGGTATCTAAGTGTCAATAGTGATTTTTACGAAGTTGCTTTATTTACGGCCGGCACACAATTGTATGCCGATGCAGTGTTGGAAGGGCTAGATCCAAATTGTACAATAATACCATCGCAAAATCGTTACTACCGTGAGTCGTGCGATTTGGCCACAATTAACCCTTATTCTCTGATGGATGTTTCACTTTTGGGGACTACAATCGAGAATGTCGGTCAAGTAATATCCTTTCTACAAAAGGATCTTAGCAAACTTGGCTGGCCTCTAACGCGCACTTTACTGTTGGATAATTCATTACTCTCTTTCTCATTGCACCCAGATAACGGCGTGTGGATCAAAAGTTATTTCCCTGAAAAGTCTCAACATGAAGATAGGAGGGATGAGAGTGAAAATCGGGAATGTCTATTCAAGTTCAGCGAAGTAATAGAGCTCTTGGAAGTTTTAAAAGATGTTGCTGATGTGCGTCCACACTTACGCAATCATTTTAATTTGACTAGGCTGTTAGGCAAATCTTTTGACACTAATGATCATCATAATGATAATAAGAGTTTAACCGCAGTGGATAAAATTGGGGTTAATAATATAGGGTTAAGTATGGATAAGTAAGGCAGAATTAGGTGCGCAGTATAAATGATTTATATGAGCCCTTTATATCGCTAATAATAATTGATCATCAAGATAATAAACAATTGGCTAATGGCTCATTTTTATAGCTGTCAGATGAAATAAAACACTAAGCTGGTCAGCTGTATAATTATTTAATTTTTGTGTTATATATGAAATTTTTGCAAAATATATGCTAAATGGTTCATCGTTTTCTCTCACCTTCTGGTAATTTAGTTAGCAATGATTCGGAAAATTGATTGGTAAATCACTTGCTTATTAGCAGCATATACTATTTGTTACAGTGATTTTCCGCAAATAATTAATAGAGCAGAATTTATCTGTAATTTACATATAAGTCTCCGTGTAAGCCCATAGCAGACTTCTTTTTCATAATCCTTGCATCTGATGCATATTGATTTGTTAGTTTCAGTACCGTTGCGGTTTGCAAATCGATATTCTCATGGGCATTCTGAATCAAGGTATTATTCTCCTTGATTTTCTTTTCCAACTTCAACTTTATCTCCTCTAAGTGTGCCCTTTTATCCTTAGCAGCACCCAGAGATATGCCTTTACTGTGAGAAGTGACAAGTCTATCGAAAGCGGTGATCTTGGACCAAGCTTCCTCGCAAGCTTCCTTCAGCTGTTGTAACAAATTTTTGGTTTCTTCGCGGCAACCAAACTTTGATAGCGCCAACTCTTCCAATTCCTATGTCAATAAATACAAACCTCAACTGATCTGGCACTGGGTGATATATTATCGAGTATGTGTTCAATTGATTGCGAAAGTTGACTAAATTTATAAGCGTTTACCGGTCTTGGAATGGATTGGATTCATCTGAATTAGTAAGTGTGTACCTTTTGCCGCAATATAAATGCGATTTAATATCCTAGCTACCATAGATAACAACACCACAACTACATGATATGAGTATGGTGTGATGTGTAAGGTTATTGACGATATTTATAAGGTTCAGGGCTGGACCGATACCCAGCCTTTAGACCTTGAATCCCTAAAACTAATTTTGGCTGCATTGTTTATAGCACCGCCGTAATAATAACTTAATTTTAGTGATGATATTATTGAACAAATTTTGAGTCAAAATGGTTCAATCAACAAAAGCAATTTGGCAGTGATAATTCAAGAGTTAAAACAATACAAGCTTCGTGGATCTAATTTAATCAACCTAATTAAGGTGTGTAGACATGATCTTATAATATCAATTTCCAATGTTGAGTACATTTTATCATATGATCACAAGTGGCTATTTAATCCAGGAATTTTCGGTGGATAACAAAATTAATATTGATTTACTAAATACAATACTGATCGAAAATGGGATGAATGAGCGAGATTTAGATGAACTACTTCTCGTTACTATGGGCGACGAGTGCAAAGGCAATGATGTTGACATTAATAAATTTGCAAATGGGTTGGATTCCCTTTCTGGATATGAAGAAAGTATAGTTTAACAATAGGCTTAAAGTGATTTAACAAATATTCATATTTTAGCGCTAAATGAAGTTGCGTTATCAATTAAAATAATGTACAAATTTATATTCTACCTATTGAAGTCGGTAATTTTCAGTGCATTCTTTAAATAAATATTTTCTCATAACCCAACTTTGACATGTTCATTAATAATACTTTTCGATATAGTTTTGTCATTTGTTTTATTTGAGTCTCCAATGATTGTTATTGGAGATTTATGTAACGAATGAACAAAAATGTTGGGTACAAGTACTGTTATTTGCCTAATTCAAAACTAAAATTACCATTCAACATATACAGGGTCATCTATATGATTGGATTCCTTAATTGTGACCCTTTCAATTGTATAATCTAGATAAACAGTTTTGTCAAGTGGTAAATCCTGCATAAGTGAATTAATACTTTTAGGAGTTTGACTTTCCATGTAATGTTAGCAATTTTTGCGGTGATTTGCAGGAAATTTAGTGCAAAAGTATCAACTGAGAAATCCTGTCTTGTGGCACTGATAGGTATCTTTGTCAAATTAATTTGGTATATGCAATGTGTGTTTAATTCGTAGGATTCCACAGTGCCTAAGGCATAATCATTGATATTAGTCGCATTTACAGCCACAACTATGTCAAATAAATAAAGGATGAAATATGTGTAGCAGATGCTAGACCTCATACCAAATCCCCCACATTCTTAGTTACTTTACGCTAGCACCTATACAAGTGTTTTGAATATAAGTTGGCATGGCAGGTAATTTTTTTGATTGATTCAGCCGAACGAGGTGGATTTACTCGTGGCTTCGGTGGCAAACCGCAACAAGGTGGAAGGTCGCGTCCAAAGTAGGCACTTAATGTCAACCTCATATATTTATTTACATATAATTTTCAATTATGTATAATCATGATTGGATGATGTAGAAACAATGCAAGACCTGATGACGAGATTAAACAATGGGTTCCTGTGACCAAACTAGGCAGACTTACTCAGGAAGGAAAAATCACCTCTATAGAAGATATCTACCTCCATTCAATCCCTATTAAGGAATATCAAATTGTGGATTATTTCTTCCAGCCCGAGATGAGCGACCATAAATTGAAGGATGATGTGGTTAAAATTATCCCCGTGCAGAAACAGACTAATGCGGGTCAACGTACTAGATTTAAGGCAATTGTAGCTATTGGCGATGGAAATGGCCATTGTGGATTGGGAACTAAATGTGCCAAGGAAGTTGCCACTGCAATTCGTGGTGCCATTATTTACGCTAAATTATCACTCATTCCGGTTAGGTAAATATCCTCTTTTATTATATGTTATTTGCTAATCATATAATTTTCATATTATATATTAGATATTGTTATGTGACATAAAATGTAATAAATAGATATAGCAAGTTCTGCATACTTATTTTTTATTGTTGATAATATCACGTAGACGTGGATACTGGGGAAATAAAATCGGAGACCCTCACACAGTACCGATGAAAGTATCTGGTAAATGTGGAAGCGTTAGGGTTCGTCTCATTCCCGCGCCCCGTGGAACCCAAATTGTAGGAGCTCCTACAACTAAAAAGTTGCTATCTTTTGCTGGAGTGAAAGATTGTTTCTCCTCCTCCTCCGGGCACACTAAAACCCGTGGTAATTTCTTAAAGGTAATAATAACTCTTATCTAGGCTGTATTTGATGCTCTAAGCCAAACATATGGATATCTCACTCCAGATTTGTGGAGAAAGATTAAATTGCAGCCTTCACCATTTGAGCAATGGTCCGGGTATATGGTGCATGTTAACCAATCACGGAGGAGATAGGCTCAATTTTTCCATGAACTCATATTATAAAGTTACTAATAGACTATTCACTTAGTTGTTTAGGTTATGATCTATCTATTTATTTATTTTTAATTGTTAGTTTATCCGAATGTCAATATGTTTGTTTATTCGTTTGTCTTGTCGGTGATCTAGAAACAATTATTAAGTTGGTTAGTTAAGCATCCAAAAGACATATTCTATTTATTATTTTAACTATGTATTCATTTATCTAGTATTCTATTGTTTAGAATATTTTGTTTACAATTATATTGCTATACTATTAAGTAGGCCCTATGCTCAGTGGCCATGGATGGAGAAACCGGTCCAAACCTCAGATTAGCAAAGCCTAGAGATGGAAGCTCGATCTCTGTTTGTTTATTTTCAGAAAATTCTTCAACAATAAAAGTTAACAAGTTGATTAAACCAGTAAAACACTAATTATTCAGGATGAGGCGGATTCTGATATCTGGTCGGCCGAATGTACAGTGGCGAACAAAACCGTTGCCAAACGGTTCAAAGTCAAGAATTGCAATGTAGATACTAGTTGTTACTTTTTGCTAACCTCATTGGTAATTACTTATTGAATCCTTTGCAATTTTAACGAATGAGCTAACATAGAACAACTCGACGCTGAACGTCATGCCAGTGTCAAATTACCAATATTTGGAGCCGGTAATAGAGGGGAAGGGAAATATTAAAATGGTAAATTATATGTTATTCAGATGGATGAAGATGTTCCACAAAACAAACTGGAAAAGAAACTTGAAATGATCTTGAAAGAGGAGGATATTAAAACGCCAAGGCCCAATCGAGACTCCGATATTTCCTACATTACATCGTAAATACTTGTGAATTTAGTGCATTGTCACTTACAGCTGTAAGAAAGGAGAAGGTAAATTGGGATTTTGAAGGGGATGATGATGACGATGATGATAATGATAATAATAATTTTGGTGGTCAGGAAGTCGAAAAATCGGAGAGACTAACCTCTTATGGGCAGGTAATCATTGAGTTTATAACAATTGTTGATAATACTTATGTTGCTAAGTATGGTTATATTTAGAAGGTTAAAAATTTGCTAAAGCAACAAGTCAATCAAGAAGTTGATGACGAGCTGATGCAATATGAGGAAAGTAAAGAAGGTGGTTCACCAGCATCGGTAATCATTACAATTTAATTAGAGCGTTGCCGGTTCAACAGCATCGAAACAAAGTTCTGCTATTGATGAAATGCAAAATAAAGTTATCAGGGTGATTAGGCAGAATATGGGAAGAATGCCAATCAAGTTGCTGCTAGATCACTTCCAAATTAAGACCAAAAACAATGCATTCAAGGCGATGCAAGTAAGCACAATAGTTAACGAAGGATATAATTAAAAGGACTTGTACTGTGGGTTTGGACAATTCTAGGGGTCAACCAATCAAAATAGTTACCCTCAAAGTAAGTCAAACACAATCAATTAGGCCGAGTTTTATACGCACTAACCCAGATTTTGATTTTTGTAATCATTAATTGTAATTTAATTGTAACAAAATCAAGTTATCACTATCAAATAGTACTAATTGTTATATATGGCATATACATTAGTGTGACAATTAAGTTTTTAGTATATTCTAATGTGTATTTGTATATGTTTGCGATAAAGGTCATAACTTATAATTGGCAGTTATACAATCAGTGGGTGTGTGTTATGTCGATCAGTGTATTGCTATGGCTGCAAGGAATCCCGGACCTACCTTGAACAAGGAACCGCTAGGGTTTCCCACGTACCACAACAAGTGTAAAAGAGATTATTTGTCGCGAAGATTATTCCTGGAATCGGAAGTTAACACCAGAATTTATAAGAATATTTATCACAATCTAGGTTTAAAAGGCGCTATACCCATTGATTCTAAGGTAATTGACGTGTATTTTTTTAACATTATACATTTAAAAAATATTATTAATTATACTAAATGATACAGACCGGTTACTATTTGATTAGAAAAAGGTGTATTCAGAATGGTTATGCCAGGGGTGTTTTTAAGCTAACTAGAATGGCAAAAATGGCGTTTTTCCACGTAGCTAGGGAGGGTTGGCTTAAACGTTATGGATTTAGACCAGATGTATTCCGAAATTAACATTATACAGCTACTCTATTTGTGAATTGTACGATGATTTACAGATCCATTTGTTAAAGTAAAATGTTTGATGATGTTGATTAAAGGGGGGTATGTGGGTCAATGTATGCTAGGAATGTATTTTTGCATGGCCAAATTCTCAACTTCATATTCACATTCATCACATAATTCACCAAGTATCTGTTATTGTTCACAAAATTTGTGAACAGATTGCCTAAATGATACAGTATTTACTTTTAATGGGAAGGGAGAATAGTACGGCCATTGATGAAAATACAACCACATCCAAATCAGTAAATTTTCCATTCCCAAAAGTCCCATTTACAAGTAGTGGTTTTATTGTCTTGTATATCACTTCGAGCTCCTTGGTTACATAAATTTCGTGCAATAAACCTTTGCTTTTACACTCCTGTACCAGACTATTTCTTTCCAAACTGGGTTAGTATGGTACAGTTTAAACATTCATACATGAAAGATACGTAAATATAAGAAATGTTTGAATGGTATTGCTTACTAGTAGAAAGTGTATGAAAAGGGAAAGGGCAAAGAGGAATAATAAACTTTCCTAGTATAATTATACGATACATATTCATCAACCCAAGTGTAATATACCTAAGTTAATAAGCACGTGCCACCGATAGTCGTAGGAACGATGCTATGTGATCAAAAGGATCGCTATTTTCCAACATAGACATTGTACAATTTGTGGTAGTGTATTGTAGCTTTTGATCAAGTCCCCTGGGGCAATTGCATTTTTCCATTAAATATTTTACCAAATCTTTCCCACGGCAATAACCGCCATGGATCATTGCCGCAGGTGAGGGGCCTGAATCGATGGTGTTGTAGACGGAAGGGGATAGACAAGCATTCACTTGGAAAGCAGCTTTCAAAAATGCTATTTCCAGAATTAATGAATCCAAAATAGTTTCGAACTGCCCAATCTGCCTCTTAGGATACTTTACCACGACATCACTATCACTATCATTCATCATTCTGTAACCGCCACATCCATATCTGTCTTAAATGTCGCACACTGGTACATAACCCATATGAAATCTAATGTAATTGTGGCTATTTATGGCATAACTATGGTCTAAATAATTGGTATAAATAAAATTGAAAGTATTCATTAGTCTAAATATACTAATTCACCCTTAATATTTTCATAGCCACAACCTACTAGTGATAGATTTGGATTCCTAAATAAAGGTGTCAATACTTTCCGATTTCAATGCGTAAAGATTTACAATTGTTACATTGTAACTTTTCAAAATCCTTCCCAATCCATCCACAGCCTAATGAAATGATAATTTACCTATTACAGGGTGATCACATGGACAATCCTACATCAACACTGTAAGTAATAATCAAATTTTCTATGGAAATTTTGAATTAAAATTTTATTCACATATTAATTACAAATCGGCAAAATGATCATATGTATTATGCTACATATTGTATGGATATATCGTTTTTGTCGTGAAAATCTAGCTATAATTTTTCCACCATACAAATTTTAAAAACAAATTTCATTTTTCTTAAAAGCTTCAATTAAAATTTATTGTAGGCATACCTTACAATTTATGTTATCTGTAACCAAGACTCCACTCAATTCGGTAGTATATGCTGCTCTGCATCCTAAATCAGAAAAAAACTACCGCTGGAAAACGGTATACAGCATGAGTTGCATAACACATCCGAACAAGGCAAACCTGAAGTTTGACCAAATTTGTGAAAAAGTGGAAGGATCAGCAGCAATGTGTGTGCTACGTGTGTAGGGCTAGTCATACATTGTCATCACACTACACTAGCACATCCGGTGAGGAAATTATCATTACACATGTAACATGCACATTACTTTGTCGGAAAAGTTATAATTAGAATGGCCTATAGAGTTGTTGGTATCATATAATTAGTATCATGCGTGTTTGTCGTAGTATTTTGCAAATTCGGCGAGCTTGGAGGCATCAATTGACACCGCCGTACCATCCTTCCCTAAAGTCCCAGCCATGATCTTTCTCAGCTCATTTACGGGAGAGTTTGCTTTCATAACTTCGGCAACACATTCCTACTTAACTGGATCAGCGTACCTTGGGGATGATTTCTAATTTCATAAAGACCTTAGGAACAAATGCGATGTGGAGTAGGTGTTTGTATATGTTTCCTACGGTGTGAGGTAGAGTGGTTGATTTGTCAAAGTGCAATTTGGGATTTTCATAACTACACGTGATGGCGTAGCAGCCCCCACCTCTGGCAAAATTGAAATTGGTGGCCAATTCTTTGGGCCACTGCAGAATAACCATTCCATTACTCTTTTGCATTTCTGCGAAGACTACCATTGGGCCTATATGTTTGCTAGAGACATAATCGGCGGCATTAGCCAGATTAGCTAGCGTGCCCTTATTCGTTTTAATCTATATAAGTTGCATAATTACTTCATGTCTAATAGTGAATAATAACATATCCATAAATTTTAAAATGGAGAGGGTGCCATTTGAATGGACTATGGCGAAAATGGGTGAGATTGTATATTCCAGCATGAGAATCTCAGCAAAACTTGTAAGATTGCAAAACACTACAGCATCTTTGGATTTTTTGATCTCAATTGCATACTTCCAATTCTTAAACTGAATTTTCCACACTCCTACAGCTGCTAATAATAGCCTGCAGCCGTATGGCCTCAATAGTTTAAAGGGTAACAATGTTAATGAGATTAGGATTAAAAATAAGCGCACTGGCCATGTGGCAATTGCAATTAGTGCATTCGTAATTTTTTTAATGTTAGGCGATTTAGAATCGTTTGACCATGAAGGGAGGAAGGGATGTATTCCCGTAGCAGGGTCGGAGAACCCCCTGAATTTCTCCATACGACCGTCTACCCCACTCACAATAATGACCTGTAACAAGTCAAGTTATATTGAATTTTTAACAGCTAAAAATTTCAATCTATTCGATTCAATGACCATTTGAAAGTTTAAGTTATACTGTTTGAGTTACCAATTGATTATCTGTCACTACTTAATTAAGTTGTTACATCTATCTGTTAACCCTGAAATCGACGTTCAAATTTGTGGTAATAACTCCCGTTTTACTCAAGAAAGTAGTATCCTTTCTGATTTGACTGTTTCACTATCCTTCTAACAGAGATTGTAATGCGTTTACTGGAATTCTTCTATCCTAACAACTGCGTGTAATAATCGATTGTTTTCATCACCAAACTGCTATCTAATACAAACATTTATAATCTATTTTACACAAAATATTTTCAAATAAGTTTACTACTAAAGGTTCACAATGAAGTCGTTATCTTTAATACGCCCTTTTGGCCGATACATATTCAGGCAAGACATTCTGTACATCTTCAGCAATAAGGAGTACATAGGAACTCTACATGATTTTAGGCGTACTTTCTCTTCAAAAGTCACTGGAGATATTGTTGGTATTGATCTAGGCACTACTAATAGTTGTGTCTCTGTAATGGAGGGCTCAGTTCCAAAAGTTATTGAGAATAGTGAAGGTATGAGGACCACGCCCTCAATAGTCGCCTTTACTGAAGATGGTCAAAGGCTGGTGGGTGTGGTTGCTAAGAGACAAGCAATCACCAATCCTGAAAACACACTGTTTGCCACTAAGCGTTTAATAGGCCGCAGGTTTGATGATAGTGCAATTAAGAAGGAGCAATCTATATTGCCATACAAAATTGTGAGAGCTCAGAATGGCGATGCATGGATTGAAACACATGGCAAACAATATTCTCCTTCCCAAATAGGCGCTATTGTTTTATCAAAAATGAAGGAAACAGCAGAAGCTCACTTGGGTAGACCTGTGAGAAAAGCAGTGATAACGGTACCCGCTTATTTTAACGATTCACAAAGACAGGCGACAAAGGATGCGGGTAAGATCGCAGGTCTTGAAGTTTTGAGGATAATTAACGAACCAACGGCAGCTGCGCTTGCCTTTGGTTTGGAGAAGAATGATGGTAAAACAATTGCAGTATATGATTTGGGCGGTGGCACCTTCGATATCTCTATCCTGGAGATATTGGGCGGTGTGTTTGAAGTAAAAGCAACTAATGGAAACACTTCATTGGGGGGCGAAGACTTTGACCAGCGCATACTACAACATTTGGTGGATGAATTCAAGAAACAGCAGGGAATAGATCTCAAGAAGGACAAACTAGCACTTCAGCGTCTAAGAGAGGCATCTGAAACTGCAAAAATTGAATTATCCAGTAAGACCCAAACTGATATCAATTTACCATTCATTACTGCGGATCAATCTGGGCCGAAACATTTACAAATAAAACTAACCCGAGCGAAGCTCGAGGAGTTATGTAATGATTTATTTGAGGGAACTGTGGAGCCATGTCGAAAATGTATGAAAGATGCTGGAGTTACTCCGGATGATTTGAATGATGTTATTCTTGTGGGAGGAATGACCAGGATGCCTAGGGTTGGTGAGATTGTAAGGAAGATTTTTGGCAAAGAACCTTCGAAAAGTGTAAATCCTGATGAGGCGGTGGCAATGGGCGCGGCTATTCAGGCTGGTGAGTCTTTAACTATAAACGCATTAATGGGAAGAGTAGTGTATAATGCAATTTTTATTACTACGCTATAACATAGCGCCGTAAATATAATATCATACTATGCTGTACAATATTAATATAGGCGTGCTAAAGGGCGAAATTAAGGATCTGTTGTTGTTAGATGTCTGTCCGCTTTCATTAGGTATAGAGACACTGGGTGGAGTTTTTACTAGATTGATTAATAGAAACACTACAATACCCACGAAGAAGTCACAAATATTTTCCACTGCCGCTGATAATCAGACGCAAGTGGGAATCAAGGTTTATCAGGGCGAGAGGGGTATGGCTGCTGATAATCAACTGTTGGGCCAATTTGACTTGATTGGTATTCCCCCCGCACCAAGGGGTGTCCCGCAAATAGAAGTGACCTTCGATGTGGACGCTAATGGGATAATTAATATATCCGCTGTTGACAAGTCTACAGGCAAGAAACAGGAGATTACCATCCAAAGCAGTGGAGGGTTAAGTGATGAGCAAGTGGAGAGAATGGTGAGGGACGCAGAGGCCTTTAAGGAATCCGACCAGCAGAGAAAGATGGCTGTGGATGCGAAGAATGAGGCTGAAACGCTAGTTTACAGCGTCAAAAAGCAGCTGAGCGATTTTAGGGATAAGATATCACAGGAGGATGTCAAAGGCTTGGAAGAAAAGACTGCAGCTCTGGAATCAGCTATGGCCGGTGATGATGCAGAGAAGATCAAGCAGGCCACCAAAGACCTGCAAGAACTGTCCTGGAAAGTATCAAAAGACATGTACCAACAGCAGACTAAGGTATCCAGTAACTTATTTAGGCTGAGTCGAGCGATAACACTGACGGAAGTGGCTCTGACAACAAAGATAGTTGATAGTGATCTTTATGAAATTGCATTTGACTAAAGTGCAGAATTATCTTATAGTTATGTTAATTAAGTAGTTTGTTGTTCAAATTTTAATGCTGTTAAGCTAGCTAGTAGATTAACTAATGTTATAACTAACAAAAGTAGAAAATTGTTAAATTATGGCAATTGAATCATCTGTCGTGGTTTAATGTTGCAACGTGTCTGAATGCGATAATCAAAAAATGTTAGACATTGCAATAACTGTTAACGGATAATTCTTGATTATTATTGTTGCCTGGGCGTTATTACCAAATCAATAGTGAATGTCGTGGCACAAACTTGTTTTTTAACTTCCTCCCTAGAATGAAATGATAACAAGGTCTGGTAAACATTGTTTTCAAGAGACGATGTTTTTTGTATCTCCCCCGATGCACTTTCAAAAAGCAGCATTCCCTGTTTAGACAGTCTGTGAAGATATTCTTCAAAGTATTCAAGTCTCTTTTGCAGGCCAAATGGGCGATCCATCATCTTGTTTGATTTGCTGCGTTCAAATTTATCAACGTTATCAGTGGCAGATATATTGTTTTCATCAGATTGTAAAATGGTAAACCTAGGATCTACTGAATCTGTAGATCCCAATTTGTCGAGTTGTGCCTGGATTCGTTTATTGTAATTTTGAGCTGGTGCACTGGTCCATAGAGTGTAAGCCTGGTCAATTTTGCTATATGGCGTAGTCATGTAACGTCTAAACCTGCCAATGTTGGTTATTATCTCTAGTAAACTGTTGCTGATATTTTTACTACCATTTAAAATCAGCTGGTTGATAATGGCTAGGATAGCAATTTCGGATGTTTTCAAGACTTCTAAATCTTTATAGGTGTCACTATTAGCATGGTGTAAGGATATATGTGACATTTTGTTCAGGTCAACTATTTGATCACTTAATCTATTGGAGGCATCTTCGATACCACGCGGATAATGTCCCTTAGATTTATTCCATTTGTAGTTGTGAAATGTTGACCTATCGTAAACAGGCACAAAGGATGTGCCTCTAGGAAGGGGGACTAATTTCCTGGTTTGAGTTACATATTTGTCACATAAACCTCCCCCGCTAGTAGTGGCACTATCAGATGTTAATATTGCCGTAAAAGGTAGGCTGCCAAATGAATTCAAATTAAATTTGTTGGCAAATTTTACAACTGAATTGTGTGAGTTGGGTAGGTCCATTAGGTGAATGTATGCTAATGATTTCAGGGTCAACCCCCCAATGCTTGACACTAGAGAACTGGGCCATTTGTGCCAAACAGATATACCCATATGAAAAGATGCTTCAATCATTGCTTCTTTTCCTGTTAAACTTGTTTGTTTAAGTTTTTCTATGGCTGTATCGATGAAGTAATTGGCGATTTCGTGTGGTATTTTTACAGCTATTGCTAATTTAAGTATGAATCTTCCAAACAACTCCCCGTCCACAGACTTATAACATCTAGTATAACCCCCTTTGTATTTATTGGGGCTATAGTCATAGACTATGGCTTCAAACAAATTATTAGTAGCAAACTTGCCAAATACCACAATCTTGCACAAATCAATACTATTTATCTTGTCCATGCCAATGGCCATTAATGGCTTGTATTTGAACCGTCCAGTGTACCAAAAATAAGCATTGCCTATTTTTTTAAATGATACATGACGATCTTCGGGCCAGTGCTGTCTAAAAGAAATAAACGCATCTCCAGGCATATCAAATTCTCCCTTTTCCATCAACAACATCCTAACGTATTCCCTGCTCATATTCAAAGTATCTTGGCCACAATTACTTGTAACAGTAGAAGCAGGTTCAAGTAAAAATTGTTCAAGTTGCTCCAGCAATGGATCATGTCGGATGCCCAATTCACTTAGCCACTGAACCAAATTGCCAATTGAAAAATGTGAATCGTGAAAAGAAACTATTCTTCCGACATCTGTGATTAGGTTGGCCAAAGTTATTACCGATTCCAAACTATTCATTTGGTGCCAATGCAAGTAGCAAATAGAGTGTAAAATTTGTTCCAGCGGAAAGTGGGTGCCATAGTCAATGGTAGATGTTGCTAATCTTGTTTTAAATATGTCACTTTTGATACCAAGTTGTATTAACGGTAAAGAATAACCGGAAATCAGCTCAGGTGGAGATAAGATTATACATTTTTCTAGAAACGGCACAATATAGAGTCGTAACAAAGATGATTTTGTCAGCCAATTGGTGAAATTTTGGTCTTTAAAGGAAAAAAGAGTTTGTACAAATGAATGACTGAGGCGGTCATGGCCAATTGATGTAGGTATTAGTTTTAGCAATAAGCCAAACCTCTTCCTACCCCTAATTCCATTGATCTTCAACTTGTTCAACGCGGCTAATATGTGTAGCAACTCAAATTTGTTGTTGCTTAAATGGGTAGCCCTGCCGATTAATAATTTGTTCCTAGGAATAACTGCAGTATATTTTCTTGAACAAATTTTAGCTAGATTGACATTAGTTTTTAACGGTACATTTTGATATAATTGTATTGTGCGCATCATTGATCCGGGCAATTAGATAGGGAGATCCCTGTGAATTAGCAGAGGGGGAATTAAGTTTAATCAACTTATCACGAGTAAAAGATAGGTCTACGGCGCTAAAGACATGATTTTTGCCGCTATATTTAAGATCTAAAATTTTTATCGCCTCTTCTACTGCCATTTCTCTTGTTTCACCTACTAATCTGGTGTTATTTATGGTTTCAATGTAACCTTGTCGAACAGCTCTAAAGAGAGTTCCGCCTGCAACAAACATTACATGGCTCAGTACTTTCACTAAGGGCCGGATAGGTATCATTCACAATTTTGTTTTGGGGTACGATAACTTATCATACCATAGCATGCTGGTATAGAGTGATTAATCACGTCAGTCCAGTACCCCCTCTAATACGGCTACCCTATATCATATACTTAATACCGTAAATTGGTACGCCCTATACATCGGTATACTTTGTTAGCATTTAATGCATATTCTGGTAATTTTGGGTTATTTGTGATAAAAATTGAATGCCATGAGCTATAGTGCTGAGGAGACAGATGCCAGCATTGAGCAGTGGAAAATACTGCGTCTAATTCGCAACTTGGAATCAGCCAAAGGGTAACCAATCATTAAATCAGTAACGGAACCAGTATGATCAGTCTGATAATAAAACCCAAAGATGAAATAGCGCGAATCAATAAAATGTTGGCTGATGAATTTGGTACCGCAAGCAACATAAAATCCCGTGTCAATCGATTATCAGTTCTATCGGCTATAACATCCACTCAGCAAAGTAATAACTAATTGATATAGAATTGAAGCTTTATAGGCAAACGCCTCCAAAAGGATTAGTTGTCTATTGTGGTACAATACTGACCGAGGATGGAAAGGAGAAAAAAGTCTCTCTCGACTTTGAGCCATTTAAGCCCATAAATACATCACTTTATCTTTGTGATAACAAGTTTCATGTAGAGGTATACAAAATATAATTTAGGCGCTGAAAGAATTGTTAGAAAGTGATGAAAAGTTTGGATTCATTATAGTTGATGGTAACGGGGTTTTGTACGGTACATTACAGGGTAACACTAAGGAAGTTTTGCATAGCTTTACAGTTGATTTGCCAAAAAAACACGGAAGAGGTGGTCAATCAGCACTCAGGTTTGCTAGGCTTCGGTTGGAAAAGAGGCATAATTACGTAAGGAAAGTTGCTGATATTGCCGTTCAAATGTTTATCACCAATGACAGGCCAAATGTATCAGGACTAGTTCTCGCTGGAAGTGCAGATTTCAAGAATGACCTAATGTCTTCAGACATGTTTGACCCAAGGCTTGCAGCTAAGGTGGTTAAAATTGTGGATGTTAGCTACGGTGGAGACCATGGTTTCAACCAAGCAATTGAATTGTCAGCTCAATGCCTATCAAATGTCAAGTTTATCCAAGAAAAAAAAATCATTAGTCGGTTTTTTGACGAACTGGCACATGATACTGGTAGGTACGTTTACGGGGTTCATGATACGATAAATGCCTTGGAAATGGGCGCAGTAGAGATGTTAATCGTTTATGAAGCACTAGATATTCAAAGGTAATACAATACAGTTAGTATATACTGTTAATGTTATTGATGAAATACCAGAGTACTACTTCCATTTGATTCTCATGCATACCATCTCTGGTGTGAATGTTCATTTGAAAAATGGTTTTTTCACTATAATTCAGATTACAAATGCGTAACCCTGTGACCGGTGAGGAATCTGTGATAATCCAAACCAGCGAAAGGGATACAGAAGCCATGCGGGACCCGGTGAACAATGTGGATTTGGAGTTGGTGGAATCTATTCATCTGTCAGAATGGTTAGTCAACAACTATCGCAATTACGGTGCTACACTTGAATTCATCACCAACAAGTCGCAGGAAGGGTCACAATTTCACCGCGGTTTTGGTGGGATTGGCGGTATTCTTAGGTACAAATTGGACATGAGCGAATATGATTTGCCCGTCAACGATAATGATTTTGACGATTTCATCTGAGTGCAACTGTACATTTGATCCAAAACGCCGCAAAGTCAGTTACTAAGTACTATTTGGTGGGTGCCGTCAATGCGCCTAGTGGTATACAGAATTTATATTGAATTGAATTTATTTTTTCAATATACACTATCCGTATATTCTGAAAGTAGTGCATTGTAGTTTGGTAGGATCTAATACCCTTTTTGGATAATTTATTGCAGCAAGTTGGAGACCAGTCTGGTCCACTTGCCAATATTCACGTTCTTCACGCCGACCTTATCCACGACCCGAAGCTTAACCTGATAAGGCATGTACAAAAAGTGTCTGAGCGTATCTACATTTACGGCTAGGGAGTCCTCAGCAGTTAGGTTGTCCAAGGGCTTTACGCAAATGCCCATGGGAAAGTCCATGAACCTGGCCACGGCCTCCTCCAGCAGCTTAAACAACTTGATTTGGTGGGCGGTATATATTCCGACCTTTACCACAGAACCGTCGGCAGCGAATGAATAATTGATGTTGTAGCTAGACCTCCTAAAGTGCAGTATCTTCCTGTACAGTTTCACCTGAGAAAGGGTAAGTAGTTTCTATGTTACATAAACGTTACGGAGGAGGTGATTTTATCCTGCACCAGCGTGTCTGGGCCCGCGGCACGCGCTTTTTCTAGACTAAACGATAGCAGGTGCAAGTGTGAATCAGAGTCTGCAGCTATGATTGCTGAATGAAAAACACTATTACCAAGAGAATCATCGCATACTGTGGCAGAAACAGCCAGTACCGGTAAAGTGGTTGAGACGTTTGTCGAGGCAACACGACAAATTGCACGTGTATCAGAAGCCCCAAAATGTCTGTACCTTTATTAAAGCAACGCTTACATGAACAAGCCCACGCCCTTGAGCACATCTCCAGCCACAATAAAATTGTCAATCATAGAGATATCAGTTACGCAAAAGGGCATGTCGCAAAAGGCGCCGCGAATGAAAGTTCCATTTGAAATTTCCTGGATGAACTGTTTTTTACATGCATAAAAAGGCGAGACCCAACAGAATGAAAAAATTGGTCACTGTAAACAACTGCATGTATGGATGATTTGGAATCCTTGTCCAAGACTTCTGTCGTCACTTCATCCAAGTAGACAGTGCCCAAAGATGTGTCCAGTCCCAAATCCCGCTCCTCTATCACGTCGAGGCAAAAATTATTGTAAGGGTTGTTGGGCCAGTCCAGATCGCCCACAGCAGGCTTTATTGACATGACAGGGCCAGAGAATTGCCTCTTGTGCACTAATTCCAGAGAATTAGTACTGAGATTGTCTGAAGGATCGAAAATACGGTCGAGATCTAATATATAAAACTCACCAATGCAATCAATCATCTCGCCCAACCCCTGAGCCGTCCCCACTAACAGCATTTCCCTACCGCCTACAATACCAAACGAAATTGACATGACTTTCGTGAATGGAGGTAATTCATAATACCCGTAGATGACTCCCTGTGATGCCAAATGGCCCACACAAATCTTGTAACGATCGCATGAAATGTTGCAAGTATAATCCTCGCAAGCATCGTTTGACTGACCCAAAGACAACAACTCCAACTGAGTCAGAAGCAAAGAATGAGGTTCAACCCTAGAAAGTAACTCGGTGGCCGTGATTTTTGAACCAAATTCCGAGTGCAAATGGTAAATCTGTTCGCCAGCCCTATCATCCAGCACCCCTCGCAATAACTCTGATATTGGGCACCGTTTCCCCATCGAAACCGCCCATAATTTCCCCACGGCACCGGGAGCTGGCTCAGGTGATACCCTGTGGCCATCAGTGAGGTAATAGCATCTAATTGACGTTGCAATCTTTGTGAAGGAGACGCTGCCGTCGAAAGATAGCTGATTGTCAACCCTGTCAACATTTGACCAGAGCTGGTATGGCATATCGGCACAAGTTTCCAGGTGTCCAACGCTAAAATCAGACTGCTTAAATGATATCCAGTCGTTGAAAGGTGTTATTGGGCGGGTTATAGTATCCAATGTAAATATTGACAATCCCCCCTCGTCAATACCCAAGTATGCAACTGTAGTACCTAAACTAATCGGGTGTAACTGTGAGAGCAAAGGGGATTTTAAAGGAATGTAATCTTCGGAAAAAATGTTATCAGTACCATCCTGCATCAAACTGAACATATAATAAAAAGCCATCGGTTGTTTACTCCAATTGAACGATCGTTCTAGGTTAACTGACTGAAGTTATGCCACTTAATGTTCATGTGAGGAAACAACCGTAGACATTTTAATAACTTACACTGAATCTCAGAGAAGGAAATTGCGGTAGATGGATGCGGTGTAAGTGGCAATCATTGTGGGAAACGCTCAGCTGCAAATAATAATTCGTGGCAGATATAGTCACCACAGAAGGCCTATTTGGTAGTTTGAGTGGTTGCGATATTGTAATAGGAACACATGGAACCAGCGCCATGCAATCAAATTTCTTCAAGATGAAGGTGGTTAGGGCCCCTATCTCCATGCCAGTGTTAGACCGGTAGACGTGTAGTGGAAACCCAGGCTCCGCTATTATCAAAGTGTACCCTAGGTCCATGTCATCAATATGCAGTAAATTGCACTGGATGTGATTGTCTTGGCGCTCGCTGTACGGTACGTACGGTACGTAGCGGAAATTATCAGAGTGTCTCAGTACTGAACCATTTAGGTGGCAATGAAACACGCCTTCAAAAGTTCTGCCATCGTATATGGTTAGGGCTTTATTTATGATTCTGCAAATGTACTCGTCATGTTCGGGGCTGTGGCTATCCCTATGCTTGGAGATCTGTATGTCATTTCCAATGGTAACAACGCTGCCGCTTCCGCTGCCACCCGGAGATGTGATTAAAACTCGGGGGCAGTCGCATTTATTGATTATTTGAGCTGTTTCTATTGGTAGATCGACCCTGGCGACGAGGTATAGCGGTATTTGGGTGTATAAAATTCCAATCAGATGGCATTTGCCGGCGAAATTTGTGGGTTGGGCCACTCCGCTGGGTCCAAAAATTGCCAGAAATGCTCCAGTGTCCGCCTCTTTGCTGCGTAATCTAGCCATATCAAACCCAACCCCCCCCGCGATCCTAACCTGCACGCGTTTTTTCCTCCTCCCCTGAACCTTGTTTTCATTGTTGAAGGCCTTGCCCAGGTATCCCCTGAGCATGGGTACGGCCACAATTTCCCTCGAAATAAACGCGGAAGCTAGGCAGCGGCATTCGTCACAAGTTTGCATGGATTCTTGCACCGCGTGTGTTAGGATGGAGATGGTCGTGGGTTGAGCATCAAAAACCGTGGCATCGATCGGAATCGTGTAATCACGAATGACAGGGGCAGACGGCTCAATTGTTGCAGTGAAATTGTCAAGCGTATGGATGTATATTGACATCCCAGCCCCGGAGGAGACCAGCAACTGGGTCGAGTAGTTGCATATCATGTGCCAGATGTTGGCATAAAATGGCGGCCTGGCTAATGCGTTAAAACCTTGACATATATATTTTCCCTCTGCATTTATAGCCAGGCTGATTAGGATGATTGGAGCAGCAAACGAGTTCAGCGGTAGCAGGGCTATTAGATGATCTGTAAGGGCTTCAACGTGGCAAAGCTCCAATTCGACAGGTAAGTCCGCCAAAACAGAGTTTCCAAGGGTAACATTGGTGCGGAATAGGTAGAATTTGCTGGTGATTACGTCAAAGCCATTTGTCGTGTATGGGTTTACCTGTATCAATCTATCGTGGCATTGTACAATCACCGAGCAGTCATTGCATGCAGATTGGGGATCTTTGCCCTGGGGGATCAGGTTAAATGCGTCAAGAGGTATCCCTGTTCTGATTGAGAGCAGTGAGAGTGACCCATTTACCTTTGACACTGAAAAGAAGAGCACGTTGCTTGTGCCTTGAGGCGTGTGAATTCCCACTTTTTCTGGGCAATTAGACACCAGTATGGCGCAAACATTATCTGAAACTGCGATAAGTGACTTTATCACCACATTAGGGCCCGCTCTATCACCCTCGGCCTCACTGATCCCCTCTCCGTCCACCATAAATTTTATACTATCAACTACCATCAGGGGTAGTATGGGTTTATGCGTAGAGCCGTTATCAGAATTAGAGATTAGATGCGATCCCTTCAAATTTAGCGACTTGTCTCCCTCCATGAATTTGCCAAATTCAACAGTGAGCACGTATAGGTAGTTGACTGGATAGGCCAGCAAGATGCTGTAGAGTTTCTTTCCTCCTCCCTGTAGATTTATGCTTAGCAGTGGCGAAGCTCCAGAAAAATTACTGTTCCACATCATGTCTTCATGGAGCGATTCATGCTTCTCATCTTTTGCGGGTTTGCAAGAGTCAATTTGCGACAGTAAGAGCTGGTGGAAGTGGCCTTCTGCCGATGCGGAAGCTATGACAAGTCTGTCTCCTGGGAAAAGAATTGTTATGGCGTCTAGCGGCTGCTTAGAAGTGCCCAGAGCGATGCAACCTGGCACAGTAGCGATCGCGATGGGGTGAGCGTGTAGGTCGGTGTCTGCGACATATACAACTGCAGAGCTGAGAATCCGATAAAGTGTCAGCTTGGTCCCATAAACTAACACTAATTCTACGCAATCCGCCGCGGTGAAGCGGCCGGAGGCCAAAAAATCCGCTTCGGCAGCCCGAGCCACGCTTCCCACGGCAACTCCGACCATTGCCTAACTGTAGGGCCGTCTCGGCTCTGGTGCTTATTTACTGACAAAATAAGCACCAGCCTGTCAATTCATCGATGTGCTGTTACTCACACTATTATTTGCAAACGTTAGTTGTACCGCGAAGAAACCTCTCGCATCTGTAACTAAAGTTTAACTTTACGAACGGACGGACGTGGGTATAGTGCAAGGGTGCCATAGTGGCCATGAGATTCCATAAGTGGCAATGTGAAAAGCACGCACCAGTTGTGTATAGGAATGTATAAATCATATATGTGTGTTGTTACTTTAGATCAAATATTTTTTTAATCGTGCGCGAATGCCCTAACTAATCATTTCGGTCACTGCCACCTCCAGAAAAGAGGAGGAAACAGTGATCATAAGAGGTTGCGAGTGTATCAGGAATTTTACTAGGTTTTATGAAATAGTGTAATCCGAACGCTCAAATGGCCGTCTCAAGTGCCATTATCCATAGCGCTGTCCGCCAAGGTATCATATTCATCTCATATGCTAGTGGAAAATTAGCTGTCACATAATTGTAATAGCATTTTAGCATTGCTAGGGGTAAATTTAACACCACGGTGTGACAACACAACACAACAACACAACACGACGAGTGTACTAGCTGGTAAGTTGTGATTGTTGTGACTGAAATGGAGAACGGTCTGACGTTTGAATTGGCTGATGGCTGTAATGTAGATGATGATAGTTTTGCGGATAAAGTGCCGAACTTCTGCACGCCCTTTCACATGGACATGGACGACATCGTGCTGCCCGGTCACTACTGCCTAATGCTTTACAAATTTGCCACAGCTATGATGACTGTTAGATCCCCTGCACAATGTCTATCTGTTGCCCTCCGCTACATACGCACCTCCCTCAAATTGCCCGCAGTTGAAATTGTTCTGCCTGACCCGGAGAGGGACGAGGCGAGCGAGTGTTACTCAACGGACAGGTTCGAGGCCCAGACTCCGCCAGAGTCCCGCGCACAGACTTCCAGTATGCAGTCTATCGGCTCGAAGATCTGGATCGCCCATACGCTCAGCGATAAGGGCGAGTCCAAGCGGAAACTTGTCCAGCTCACATCGGGTGTATTCAGCCTGGCGTTCAGGCGTCAGGTAATGGTTTATGTTGCGGACGTTGGAAATGACGTTAGGGTTGAGATGTTGTCTGATCTTCACTTTGACTCTGCCTTTCCTGGTCGGTCGATGTTGCTGGTACCGATCAGGCCTAACTCGTACGTGCAATCTGGGCTGTTGGTTCTGCACCTTTCACAGTCTACATGGCAGGCTCAGCCCATCGGATTGGAGGGCGTAATATGCGGGGGTGCCGAGAGGGGCGAGGAATATGAGGAATGTGGCGCTGCAACGTCCCGAAGCCTATCAGTGCGTAGCCTATCAGTGCTGGTATTTCCCGACGCAAGTGGCATAACCAGTCGCGAAGAGTGGTTTTTCAAGCTCTCTTGGGAGATGTCTTGCACTCTGGGGAAGTCATTGGACTATTCTCACGAATGGAGAGATTTGCTTTCATCGCGCGAGAGGGCGGATGGGCTGCTGGCACTGATGCAGTCTCTCTACGCCGATAGGTTGGGCATTCAGTCCAGCGTGGTGGCGCTTACTACCCACGCAAAAAAGTTGATTCGTGCTGAATCGTGTACTGTGTACATCGTGGACAAGGCTCATCACCAACTGTGGTCAATTTCTTCTGATGATGGATCGCAAGTTTTTAAGCCCCTGCATTCTTGTTTACCCGGCAGATGCGCACTAACGGGGCGGATTATTTCTTCTCACGAAATTGACTGCGACAGATCCTCCAAAGTGTCGGAGTCGGATCGCCAAGATGAGCACTACTACAGCGAGAACTCTGACTCATCCGAGCAGGCATTGGAGAGGGAGAGCGCGCACGTGACTGAAAGGTTATGCGAGGAGGCGGGATCATTTTCACAGTCCGGTCCGATAGAGGTGGTTTGCATGCCAATAATGAGCAAAGATTGCTCCAGGGTTTTGGCGGTGATTGAGGCTGTGAACAAGAACGATCCAGATATCGGGCTTGCCTCGTTCACTCCTGAGGATATTCACATATTGGAGGTTTTTGCAAGGTGAGTACCGTTTATATGACGCATTTTTGACTAATATGTGACGTAGGATTGTGGGACCTCAGTTGGAGCTGTCTGATTTTGCCAGCGGTTGTTCCAAGGAGACGGAAGCTGGGTTGGCATTTAAGTTGAACTCGAACTCTCAGCAAAAGCTGCCAAGGCGTGTTCCGCCTGAGCAATGCATTTTGGAGGAAGAGGATGAGAATTAGCCCGCACGTACACAAACTGGCGGGCCTGGTGTCGGTTGTTCTGCGGGTGATTCACCCCTACAGAATCTAGTTATCTCTATCTATCGTGAATTAGGGTCCCTGTAACAATAGACATCGTAATTGTAGTTTCGCGCACAGTGCTAGATAAATAAATTAGATAGCTTCAACTGGGCGTCTGTTGGGCCGTCGGGCTAGTGCCCAACACGCACCGATAGTTGAGTCCCAATTTGACCAACTATAAAACCCAAAAGCAGCCAGTTAGCTAATAACGGCCGGGTGATCTTAGCATTGATCCATAACGTAAATAAAGTAATGAGAGGGCAAAGTACTCTCTCTAGAGGCCCTGAGTGGCTCTAAAAGGGACGGCAATTACCTAATGAACAGCTTAAAAGGTGAATTTTACAAGGGAAAATCATCGGTGGGTGTAGAAGACAATTGTTTGGATTTTTTTCGCCGCGTAAAGTACCCCTCAGGAGTCTGCCCAAACTTTTACAACCCCTCAGTACTCAGCTGCGTCTTCTTCCTATGGGCCGGACGATTTATGAAAAAATTGTTGGGATCTGATGTTTCGTTTTTGGACTATCCCCCGCAACCAGATCCTATCGCTGTGAGACAGCGCCAATTTGAAGTCTTCAGCATAATCAACACATACTTAGCCGAACATCGTGTAAAGCTCTCAAAACGCCAAGATAAGGGGAAGCCTCCAAGAATTGTCCTGAAGTCGGTATGTGCCGTCTTCTGGGATAAAATTCTGCTATTACTCCTATTAGCTGTTACGGTCAATATACTAAGATCAATTCAATTGTTATTCATAAAATGGTTCATAAAGTCATTTTCAAATGATTCAAAGTCATCCTTATGGTCAATTGCCTATATTGCAGGGATACTAGCGCTGCTGTGTTTTAAAACGATCATGGCGCAACATATGTATTTCTTCATATGCCGGTGCCAGGCAGCGATCTCCTCCGCAATGTCCTATACGATCTTCCGCCTGGGCGTTTCCAGGCGCAAGGAATACCATAATTGTAATTGTGGGCAAAGGACATACGATAAGGTATCAAGGAGGCATCTATGCAAGTGGGATAGGCTCTACCTGCGTCGGTTCGAGGTACAGTTAGAAGGCCCAGATGATAACCTGTGCAAACTTGGGGCACATATAGCCAAACAGGATCGCATCAATACCAATACGCTCTGCCCTGCGCAGCAAGCCCAAGGCGATGAACTCTCAAAGTCAATGTATATGTTTTTTTATGGAGATACGCGCTCAATTTGTAAAATGCTTCAAGTGCTTGTGGCATTGACTGAATTCTCCACACAACTCGCATTAAGTTATTTTTCCATCTACTTTGAGGTGGGAAGAGATGGTACATGGGCAATCGCGGTCCCACTCGCTGTTTTGGGAATAGCAATCGCAATAGAATTCATATATGCGTACCTGATGAAGAAATATCTTATAGCGCGGGATAGCCGTGTTTATGCGTCTTATAAGCTTTGCGCAAATGTCCAGTCCGTATTAATGCAGGGATTGGGACAGGCATCGAAGAATTTCGTCGCAGCAAAAAGGCGAGAAGAGACAAAACCATTAAACAGAATGTTGTGGCTCATTTACGTTGCTGCGTGGCTGTCTAGTGTGGTACAGTCGCTCTCGATTGTTCCTATCTTTATAACGCTTTTATATGGCGAAGACTCCAAGTTTAGCCCAGAGGTTGCGGTTACAGTCATCCATGCAGTTAAACTCATAAACTCACACATGAGAGAACTTCCCAATATCTTATGCGTCTTTATTGATGCGTTAATATGTATGGACAGGTTGGACAGCTACCTATCCGAGAGGAGTCCTGAAAAGGGGCCTCCCGCTGGTGGATTTTGTGCCAGCCACTACGGTGATCATGAATTCGAGCTGGCCTTCGATAGGGCTACATTAAGATACACGCCGGGTATCACGCCTGCTCTGAAAAACATTAGCTTGAAGCTGGTTCGTGGCGATGTCCTCATCCTCTGCGGTAAGGCAGCCTCAGGGAAAACATCGCTTATAAAGGCTGCTCTCGGTGAGCTTGTGCTATCGTCCGGTACGATGGCTGTATCATCGTTGCGCTGTGGTAGGCGAATTTACTACGTACCCCAAAAGCACTATATTCCAGCTGGTACGTTCATGTCGGCATTGGTGGGTAACTTCCCCTTTGAGCGCGCAACATACATCCGTGCGATAAGTGTCGCTGAGCTTTGCCAGGACTTGGAGAGGTGGGAGGAGGGGCATGATCGGGCCATTGACGAGAACGCCAATTCATTGAGTGGTGGTCAGCGCGCGCGTTTGTCTCTTGCCAGGATGATTTATGCATTTTTGATCTCACGTCATAAAGGCACATCCAACCCAGCTGGCACAGGTGGAGCTGACTTGGTCTGCCTGGACGATGTTTTTTCCAGCCTAGACTTGTCAGTGTCTGTGAAGATATTTCAGAATATATTCGGACAGCATGGTGTCTTTTCTGATGGAGACGTGTGCGTGATTATGTCAATGGACCGCGGCACGCTAAAGGCCTGTTGGCAGATGCTCTGTGATTTTAATTCAGCAACCCTTAATTGTAGGGTTTGTGAATTGGAAGATGGTGAAGTTGTTGGGTTCTCTTCTGTCGAAGATTTTATTGGGTTAGACATGTCATCTTCTCTCCAAGTTTCCTCACAGACGCCAAAAGGGCACGGCTCTAAGCCGATAAGGAGCTGTTTGGACCCCATAGACTATGATTTTAATATTAAAGGGGTTCTAACACGACGAGTGTTATCCATGTACATGGTGTACTTTCGCCACTCGGGTGTTTTCTCAGTGACTGTAGCGTTTTTGATGTCACTTATTGCGTATTGTATCAAATCTTACTTCGGTTTGGCGGTTGTGGGCTGGTCTGATCAGGTTTTGGGGCGTTCTGTATCCAAGGAGCAGTCCATTGCTTTCGTTTCAAAGCTAATGATCTTTTTGGCGGTGGAGATTGCTGCCTTGTTTATAGGTATTATGTTATGGTGGCGTTGTGCTATGTCTGCGGCCAAATGTTACCATGATCGGCGCATTATTTCACTCATACCCCGCAAGGGGGTTGTTACAAAGCCAATAGGCAAGTTGCTTACCGAGTTTACATTTGACCAGTTTGTTATTGACACACGGATTCATATGGCGCTGCTGGCTTCATTGTCACAGCTGGTGCACTTGGGTTTTCAGATTGGCAGTATTATTTACATATTTCCATTATCAGTGTTGGCTTTTTTGATCATTGCTATTCTTAGTTATTACACTATAGTGGGGAATTACATGCGGGTGAACCAGCGCATTCAATTCAATATGCTTGAATCGATGACCGGTGTGAACCTCACAATCAGCCAAGGGATTCATGGCATGGAGCTAGTCAGGGCCTTTGGGGATGAGGGTCGGCTGTTTGATTCTTTTTTGGATAGATCGGACTATTTTTATCGTACGCATATCATTAGGTGGGGTATATGTAGTTGGACTCTCATCATGTACACTTTGTTGGCGATTATTGTGTTCGTTCTGTTTGCTGTTGTGCCCATGTTTATATCGATATTTTCGTCTGGTCAGTTGGCTGGGCGTCCTGGTAACTTTGTCTATCTTATATCTTTATTTATCACAATCAACGATGGTGTTTCCAGCTTCATCTTATCTATGGGTTATCTCTCCGAGTATTTGTGTTCGCTTGTATCTTCCCACACTGAGGCCAAGGTGGGCCCCGCCGGGGCGGGTGGCCCTGCTGAGGCTGGTGTCCCCGGCGAGGTGGGTGGGTGCTTGTTGGACATCAGGGGCATAGTGGTATCGTACAGGAACCACGATCCCATGAGTGGAAAGGCGGCTCTCTTCAAATGCATTAGGGGTGTTACTGTCAGTGCAGATCCGGGCGACATTGTTGCGATTGCGGGACGAACAGGCTCTGGGAAGACTTCTCTGCTAAAGTCAATTAGGGGTATGTTAGGGTTGGACGCTGGAACGATCTTAATCGATGGAATATCCATTGAGCACATGTCTGATGAGTTGTTGACGGATACTATTGGCGTGGTGTCGCAATTCTCTTTTTATTTTGACGGCTGGACTCTCGGCGATTTTATCGATCCGTGCCAGCGCTACTCGGTTCAGAAAGTCCATTGGGCGCTTGGAGAACTTGGTCTTTTGGACTTTGTGCTGGGCAATGTGCCCGATAAGGACGAGTCCGAGGAATCTAGGCTTAGTCGCGCATTGGGAATGCCCTTCAGGATCGGGTCAAGTATTGTGTCTAAGGAGCACCAAAGGCTGAGGGATGATGATGTACTTATTTTTAACGAATCACATATTCGTCACCTTTCTTTTGCCCGACTCATTCTGGGCAGGCTTAATTATAAGGTAATCTTGATTGACGAACCCCCCAACCTGCAGAATTCCCTGGGCTCTTCACCTTCGACGCTCCGAGCACTTATTGCAAAATACCTGGGGCATTGTGCCACTATCATTGTGACTCACGACTTTAACTACGTCAAAATATGCAGCAAGCTCTGGATTATGAGTGAGGGGAAGGTTGTTGAGCAGCTTTCCCCCAAAAATATCGAAACCCATGTACAGTTTTCTCAGATCGTTGAAAAATGACGTTGCTTCATTAGGTTGCCAACTGTTAGTAATTGCCAATACATTGCTATTTTAATTCTCACTTGGCTGTATGTCGTGATGCTATGGTGCGTCATAGTTTTATTTCGGAATATGAGTCAGCGTTACATTAAGTGCAGGTAGACATTAGTATTTCTGCAGTTGTGTGTACAATTTTAATCTATACATGGTCAATGTATGGTATTTAGCTGCCGCTATATCGGCTTATCTGTGCTCACCAATCTTTCACTATAATTCAGTAGCTTGGCTTCAAGTGTCATGTACTATCGCCCTGTTGTATTGGTTCCCCGACTATTAAAATGCCAGAAGTGTCTGGAAAAATATTGGCTGGCGGCGAGGTAGCCAGGCTGCAATTTGGTGTGTAAAATCCAAGCGATTAATTGCAGATGGGTACACTTACAGCCAGAAAAAATCCGTATATCTCAATCTGGCATGATATAAGTGTGTGTTAGCATGTTTATTGTTTTGGTGCGATAAACAATTGGGATGGACCATATATGTGTATGTGAGTAATATTCAATTGACCAGTGCAATCGTTATCACGCTCTCATAATGCATCTGTTGAATCTCAAGCTATAGTACGAGGTGCATGATTTATCTATGCGATGAAATGAAGTAATGGATGTCATTTTCATACTCTTTTTATGGGTAGTGTTTATGCAACGCTATAACCACTGTATCTTCAACAAGCTGAAGCGTGTAATATAATGTATTTTTACTCGATCAATATATGTTCTCCTAATATCTTCAATTTCTTATGATATTAAACCAATTTTCACACACATATCTATGGTTCTCCTATGGACCATTATTATGGCGCTAAATTGCTCGCGATTGCTATTATAACACTAAAATCGTGTTTATGTTAATTGTGGTACATCTGCCATCTGCAATTCTATTATTTAACTAGTACCACAAGCTCAGATCGAATAGTTCAAACATATTGTATTTTGGCCATTTGCTAGTGGTTTCATCTGATTCTCATATTATTTTGTTGGTTTTGTAAATCTGTTCAAATAAATATACTATATTTGTAATCCCAAGTGTTTTTTATTATTACTTGTATCCATGCATAATAGATGCTTCACAATGATTTTTGCTAATATGCTAAAATGATGTGTTATATCATGTTAACTGCTTTGTTAATATTGTATCTTATTTGTAGCATCATTCGTTTTTTTAATTCTCTTATTTCTATGCATTATTTAATCTATAATAACTATTCAGTATATGTTTGTTGTCTTTTGTAAGAATCAACATTTCCTCATTGCATCTGAACATATCAATTGTATATGGATTTCTCAATTTACCTTTATATATTATCCATTTTCAACCTTATATTCATTGACTAAAAGTTTGTTTTTATATATGATTATATCATTATATAGTAGTTTTTAGATGTATTAACTTCGCCATATTAACGTCATATATAATTGTACATTATTGTCGATATAAAAATATTAAATTAATATTAACATAGTAAAATTAAATATTTATAGCTTCCTATATTAAATTCATACCATTTCAATCCTTGTTATATTTTCTGTCAAATTTCAAAATAATCTTCAAATAGGTTGTAAAATATGCCTATTAATATATATTTATACTTAAATAATTTTCTTTAGACAAATGATCATATTTGTTTCCTTCCAAGGGCAATTCATTTATAAAATCTTTATTTGTGATGTTTTATTATATCATAACCCAATATTTCCTTAATATTTTTGTGTTTTTAGCGTCATTAAAGTGAAAATAACACATTTATATGTTACTTCTCTGTTGGATGGGTGACATAATAAGCATGTGACTGTTTTCCCAATAGAGACAAACTGTTAATTATAACAAACTTTAACTTGTTAAAGGATTAAATTAAGTACTATTATAAAATTAATATATTGTACAAATAGTAATTTTCGTTAAATAATGCAATACTCAACTGCAATTTTTTATATTACATTTAATTCATGCGCTGCAGCAATAGATAGACATATATTTTAACATAATAAGTTATCACTACATTTTTAAGTTTGCCATTAACAATTTTACCATTTTTATTATCAAACAAGAAGTTATTCTAGATTTCTCTCTACTTTAAACTTAATTAATCAATTAATCAATCAATATGCGATTACTCCATTTTTCAGTATCATTATTACTAATACAATAATAATTTTCTGAAGCATTTTTTAAATTCAAAAAACCCAATAAAGCACCTTTTAATAATCACTGCAAGAAAATTTCAGTTTTATTAATATATCCTGTGAGACATTTTATATCATTTTCAAAATTCACTAAATCACCATTGAATCCTATGTCTATATATGCAATAGTATTATGATATACTATTTTATTTTTATGATCTTTAGCGCCTTAATTTTTGAAATCATATGCATTAATAAACATGTTTATATTACTGCATTTGGAACATTTTATAGTTCATTAATAAATCTAATTTATCAGTGTAAAATGATAAAACATAAAAGTAAGCTCTTACTATTATTAAAATTGTAGCCAAAAATATTTTTAAAATAGTGTCCATCAATGATCATTACCATTGTATATTACATGTAATATCATAAAAATTAGACAGATGTCAATGGAAAAAGAACGCTCAGCTACAATAAAAAATTAACAAGAAATAACAACTTGTTTGTTCCACAAAATGATTACTACATTACCATAAAAGTCTATACGCCAGAAAATGCTATCTTTTATGAGAAATGTGAATAATAAAATTGTTTGCTTGGAAAATGTTATTTCCGAAATACTTCACTTATTTACACTAATAAAATCTATAGAACTGTCATGACACACCATTTTTAATCTCACTTTTCGTTAACTAAAATACGAAACTTTCATAGATTATGGTTAGATATTTAAACCATTTAAACGCATTCGAACAATTAATCATTGTAACACATATAGTATCAGATATTCAAACCCACTGATGTGATTTAGTTTTTCTAATTTGTAATTTTGCCATAAATCATTTCTGATAACACACATTGTAAAAATAGAATTTGAAAGAATCAAAGATTATGTTGTGCAGAATAAACTTAGCTACTGTAAAGCCTAAATAATTAGTTTTTATTGCTTCTGTGATTAATGCCTCAAAATCACCTAAATGAGTTGTATACTGATATATTATACAATAAAACAATAAATATTTTAAACAAAATTTGCCTAATCTGTTAGAAAATATTTATTATATCAATGAAAAAAATATGATTCATGGTGATAAGTATGAGTTTCTAAATAAATAAGAATTTAGAACATTATATAACAATGATTAATTGGATGGAATTTCATGTGCAAATTCCCTATAATTTATTAAATCAAAATTTGACCGAAAATAAAAAACATAATAAAAGTAATTAATCATTCCGAATAAATTTATGAAAGTAGCAAACTTTGACAACTTTTATCTGCGAAGTTTTAAACAGTCAAGATGTTTGACTAATATTATAATATTTCTCATGTATTAGACAGAAAATATAATTTAGATTAAATGCGGAATTTTCTTATAATATTTTTAGATTTAACATTATGGTTAATAACACACTGATATTATACATTACAATATTTAAGGATTTATTAATGCAAAAGTATTTGTAATACGTAATTACTGAAAATTTTATCGATTTATTAAAGTTTAAATGAGCATATGTGTTATACTTTAATGGAGATATAAAAGCTTGAAAATTATTCTCAGGTTCGTTAGATTAAATAAAGGAAGAAAATAACATCCATTTCATTTTAGAGCAATTATTATAAGAATGAACGGAATTTTATTAATACTATTTAACATATCATTAATTTATGGTTATGAACCAACGGCATTGGAAATACCAAAGGGCATTTCCCATGAAGTTTTATTGGAACCAGGAGATAAAGTCTCAATAAAAATATGCAAACCTAAGAAATTGTTGTTAAAAACCCCCAAAATATACCCTGATATTAAAAAAAATCTAGTATATATTTCAAAAAGCGTACGTGCAACTATACCCCTAAATTTGTTAATAAGGGGAAATGCATTTTCTTTTGACACTTCCAATCTTAAATCATGCATAATAAGAATGGAATATCGCGATGATGTCCCATTAACTGCAACCAGAAGACTGGTAGATTTTTTATTTTATTATGATGATGGAACACAAAATTTGTCCGAAATCAACAAAAAGTATGTCCATGTCACATTAAAAATTAAAGATATGTACAATTATGGTTGCGATTTCAGTTTCTCAGGAGTCTTAGACCAATCAATAATAATTGACGTGTCAAATGTGAAAGAAAACCCAATACATAATAAAAAAAGTTTAGGCAACAGTGATAAAAATAATAGTAACATTATCAAAAAACGTAGTTGGGCGATAATGAAACTATTTAAAATATTTGGTATATCCAGAACCTCATCAAATGTATCGCAGAAACAGAGGGTTGGCTCAGAAATAACGAATGTTATAGAGAAAGGAAAAATATCAAAAATATGTTCCATAAGCCTAAAAACACTTCCATCTAGATCATTTAGTTTCTATTGCCCAGGACATTTATACCCACCTAATTGCTTTGAAGAAGCGTACATTAGGAATGAAGATGGAACGTTTGAATACAAAAAGATTGACGGGGCGCGCACACATTTTGGACATTTTACAAGAAGAATAAGAGTAAAAAACATTAAAAAAAATTTTGAAAGGGGAACGTGCGAATGTGTCGTGGGAAATGAGAGATACTTGATGGATGTTGAAGCATGAAATCTATGTGAAGTGACAGAGCACCACAATGTAACATGATTATATTTATATTTTTGTATATCGCACACAGTCTAATTGTGTTTGCAGTTTCCAACATACCTACAATAGTGGGACCAGATATTTACGAATTAAATTCAGAATTAGCCCTGTTAAAATCTTTAATAGTTACATCAGATCCCGAGTCATTTGAATACAAAAAGGCAATCATTTCATACAATAAATTGTCACTAGATAAACAAATAAAATATACAGAATCCGATTCTATCGTTATATCTACTTCCCGCCACTTCTACAACTACAGGCACGCCGGAAACGTCTTTTCTATTGTTTCTATATTGCGACATCATGGAGGGCATTCGATTAATCAAAGTCAAATAATTCTCCCTGATGATCACATTTGTTGTCCAATAAATTGTTTACCAGGTATTCACAGTTTGATTCAGGAAAATTATATATTGAAAGTGACATAAATGATAATGTCACCGGGGATTTGGATAATGTGAATGTTTTAAACGGCAATTTGAACAGATATGGTACAATCATCAATTACAGACGCGACAATCTTGATAAAAATAAACTTCGCTACATAATCACCCAAAGATACCCACCTTTTTACCCAAGAATTGCCCGTTCGCCCTTCAGAACAAATGGTACAATAAATATAATTTAGTGTTTTGGGCTGGTGTAATACCAAAACCCAACCTCCTTTTCTATATTACGGGCCATGGTGGAGATAGATACATGCAAATAAACCACAGAGAGTTTGTTTTGTCGCAGGAAGTTAACGTTTTTTTTTCGGATATAAACATCAAAAACGTATACTCCCGCTTCCTACTCCTAGTAGACACTTGCCAATCATCCACCTTTGTATCTAATATAGACAATAGAATACCCATGGGCTGGATTACCTCATCAATATATGGCCAAAGTAGCTTCAGTTTGCACAACAACCCCAAGTTAGCTGTGACAAATGTGGATCAGTTTACATATTACCTTTCGCACTACCTCAAGGATATTTGTGGCGCAGTTAAAGATGGAGTTGCTAGAGCGGCTATTTCACGACTATCCACATCCTCAATTAAGAGATATCTCGCCCGGAGTTTCATCACCTCAACTGTAGTCTCTAAAAATCTAACTGGATTATATATGTCAAATGACCCTCACTATAAGCCAAATTCTCAGTCATCCAACGCCAACGATAACGCAAATGATACTGAGAAAATGAATTTGTACCTGGGCCAATTCGTATTTAACTACCGCACGGTCTATGGCAATTCACATATTCTCCCTCTTCACTACAAATGGGAACGCGATTTGGAGCCAAATGAACATGTGAGACATTATAATTTGAACAATATTAAGGCTGAACTATTTAAGGAACTCCAGTGTTTGTCGGACGAAATACTTAAGGACATCGAAGTTAAGAATGCATTGGGACATTCAAATGAGTCTATGGAAGTGGGAATTCATGCGGGGGATGACTATCGCAACCAATACACTAGCACTTTTGGTCACTTGGATAAATCAATTAATTACACGAATTATGTGATCTACCCATTGAGGTGCCGTAATAAGCTTTGGTACTACAAAATCAAACCGCGGCCTGAAATCAAGAAATATCACCCGTCCTATTCATTGCTGGGCCAATACTACTCGTTTCCAGATCAGAAATACCTCAGTACTATTGGAACTACTATATATACTGATTACACAAATTTGAGTGACAAAAATTACTTGGAAAGAGCACCTTTGTATCTAACACTGCTCATTTACCTTAGCATAGCATGCAATTTGGCGTTGTATTACCAGCCCTCAATTTACAGCTAATACTACCTATTGTGATAATTTTACTTATGCATCGAAATCTCCATCATTTTGCAACAAATAGCATCTTGTATAGGCCACAAGTTTTCATAAGATTTGACCAGAGCCTGAAAATTCCCTAATATTGTAGAAGGTTTGTCACTTGATTTACTTGAGTTGCTAATGTCCATTCCAGCAAATATGCTTGTAGCTTCTGGCACAGTGGTCACCGATTTATCAACTCCCATACTAATTTTTTGCCTAATTGCATCATCTGGATTAATCTGTTTCTGAAAAAATTGTATAGCCATTTGTATTTGATGAAGTCGTTGAACCAGTTTTGCCATTGTTTCAAATTTTTGCTTAGCCTGTGTCGCCTCTGTGTCACATAGTGTTAAAGAATCCTTCTTTATTGTGCAACAACAAGCACCTACAAGACGCTCAAAAATAGATTTGGCTTGGGCAATTTCAACCTCTCCCCCAATTATAGACAAGTTATGCGATGTAATTTTGTGCAAGTTCATGTAGATACTGCTCATCACTTCCAACGATCCGGAACCTAGGAGCAATTCTACTTGCTCATTAAGATCAATTTTGTCCATGTGACCGTGCGATTTGAGCATTTCGACTGCATCAAAGTAGAGACGACATGACAACTTTAACATATCTCGTCCCATGTCAATATCACTCAAACTCGCAACCTTGTCAAATGGCAGTGACAAACACTCGTGTATTCGTGGCGTTATGTAGTCATACTTGTAATTTAAATAGGTTTCCAGATCCAACAAAAGCTGGTTCTCTAACTCACTACCCAGATGCACATGCCTAAATTACACATAAATAAATAGTTGCGCAAACATGTAAAGTGCTTACTTATGTGCCGTGGTTATGTGTTGTAAGAAACACGGAACCCAAGCCATAACATGTTCATGGTGATGCTCACCAGCTATTGATTGATATGAAAAGCTAAAAAGGACTTTTACGTAACTGGCTTTGGCCCTATTGCTTATGAGCTTCTGGCCGCCATGCAAATAGCTATTGACAAAGATAGCCAAAGAAGTATCCGTAGTTGCTATTTCAGAGTGCTTTTGGCACCAAAAGTACAGTACCAATTCGTAGGAAATTTGGTGAGGCATGTTAGGGAAGAGCTGCCGAGATAAAACTTGCAGGCTAATCACATCTTGGCAATTGAGCAAATCTTCCTGTATACAATCCACAATTGCCTTATTGGCAGACAATATTAATTTCTCATAGGAGCTAAGTGAATACGACTTTACCCGTTTCCACCATGCGCAACGTCTAGAAAATACTCATTGAACATCTCATTTGAAAGGGATTTACTCTTATACCCAAACCAAGTTTTCAGATCTAACCAAACTGAACATTTCCTGCTTGAACACAAACTCTCTAAAGGCCCTTCAGTTTGCACATTTGATGTGTTAACAGCGTATTTACACCCCTCCTCGTGCTCCATAGTACAGGCTCATATAATGTGGTGTAAGCCGCCGATTGATAGTGAATATATATATAATGCGTGACAAAGCCATCTATTTTATCTGAGGGAACGTTGCAAATTATTAAAAAACGATATGCATGCTGTACGATGACGATAGGGCGCGTAATTGCCGTGCACAGCTCCAAGGGAGGCGTGGGAAAATCTACTTTGACATGTTTGCTAGCCAAATTACTAAAGGAAAGGGATCTAAAGGTTGGGATCTGTGATTTAGACATCACAGGCCCATGCCTAAAGACATTAATGCCACCCAATCAGGATTTTGTCAAGTGGATCACCAAGCAAAGTACCCATATACGTTATGAAAATGATAAAATGAGCCCTAGGGATCCATTAGATACACTATACCCGTTGAGTACAGACGAAGACACTTGTTTGCCAGAAGATAATCAATACCTGGAGCCTTTGGAGGTAGACACTGTGAAACTAATGTCGATAAGCTTTTTTAAATCCCCAAAGTCACAGGTATTTAACTGCTTATCTAGGGATTTACTGCATTTAGAGGTCCTGCTAGCGACCAGATTTGTCAAATTTTACTCAAAAGAACCAATTGGGGAGAGCTGAACTATTTAATTCTAGACCTTCCCCCCGGGACAATGGATATCGTCTTATCAGCCTCCGAACATATAACAATTGATGGAGTTATCGCAGTCACTACACCGCACATTACGAGGTATAATCCAAATTTACACAGTCAAAAAATTACTGAAAGGGGGTTAAACCTGTTTAAACACTTAAATACGACTGTTTTAGCATTGGTTGAGAATATGGCCTACTTCCAGTGCAGCTGCGCTAAACACTTCATCTTTGGCAATCCGTGCGGCCAAAATTTATGTAAAAATCATAACATACCAAAATATATACAACTCCCATTAATTAGCATGTATGTTAATGTGTCAATTGATGATATGTTAAAGGTTAGTTAAATGTAACGTAGGATACTGTGGTTACCAGTGAGTTATATGAATTAGTTGACCATTTGATAAATTATAAGTGGGAGATTAGTAAAAAAATTTCATCCATAGCAGTGGATGACACTGATAATTTTGATTGGTATATGCCTAGTGGTATGAGATTCCGTATGGGGTGACTTAATCATAGAACTGACTGGGCACTATTTTTGTTCCAAATGGCTTCCGCAGAAATATGCCTGTTCAAAAAGTGGTCCTATGAGGATGTAGATATTTCAGATTTGTCATTGGTATCCCATTAGATGATTTAGGTGGATTGCATTGCTGTACAAGGCAAAGCCCGAGTGTTCACCCCTCACACTGCTGGAAGATATCAGAAACAAAGATTTCGTAAGACTCAATGTCCTATTGTGGAGCGTCTTGTCAACTCCATGATGATGCACGGCAGGTATGTTTATCGGCTTTTAAGCAACTGAACTACGTTTCGGCCTTTATGGCTTGCCTATATGATGATACGTTTATGAGGTTTAGACTAATGACTAACACCTTTCGCCCCTATCTGAATCACACTCTAAACCTAAACAAATTTAACATAGAAATAACGGAAAAAAGCTGAAGGCTATTAGAATTGTGGAGCATGCCTTTGAGATAATCCACCTAATGACCGACAAGAACCCAATCCAGGTCTTCGTCGACGCTGTCAAGAATGGAGGTCCGCGTGAGGATTCCACCAGAATTGGTTCAGCGGGCGTAGTTAGGAGACAAGCAGTGGATGTATCCCCTCTTAGGCGTGTTAACCAGGCAATTTATTTAATTTGTACTGGGGCAAGAAATGCTGCCTTTCGTAACATAAAGACGATTGCAGAGTGCTTGGCCGAAGAAATCATGAATTGTGCCAAAGAATCCTCCAATTCATACGCCATAAAGAAGAAGGATGAAATTGAGCGAGTGGCTAAGGCTAATCGATAAACATTTCCCTCATCAATTTTTCAATACCAGCACTAAATCTAGATCTCACCATTTTTATTAGACCTACTGACACTCGAACTTATCTGTACCTGCATTATATAATACAGTGACCCGTATCCAGTAGACTGCCGCATTATGAATGATGTGAATGTTGACCACATATACAAACAGTGATCTATATAGATAAAATTGCACCATATTTAGGCTTTTGACAATTTAGTGCGTTTGATGCCAAGAATATTGCAAATTTTGCCACATATCAAACGCATCAATTCATGCAGTTTTGCAATTAGATATATAAGGACGTCACAAAGCAACAATACTCAGCCCATTGGCTTAGGTGTTACAAATGTAACAGATGTTACAAGTGCAAATAAAATTGTGATACCGGAATGGCTAGTTGACGAGGAAAAGTCTACAGACTTTTCACTTAAAATACTCGAGGACAACGCGTTGTACATTAGCAAAGCAGAATCCTCCAAATTTTTAGTCCCTAAGCCTAAATCGGACAGTCTAACCATTACATATTGGATATATAATACCCTAATGTAACTTTTAGATAATTTAGTAAATCAAAAAGAATTAAACATGTGGCTATAACAATGAACATTCTATCACTGGCACAAATAGAGAATCAGTCGCTACTCAATTCACTAAATATAGGCCCCGGATTCAATATGAAACTGTATTTCTACACTATCCACTTGTGGATTTTGCATAGGAGATTGATTCAAATTCGTCCATATGGTCAGATCATAGACTCTGAGCTTTTTGATATATGTTGGGACATTGTAACAAAGTGGATCATCAAGAAACAGGTACATAGTGCATGATTTAGGGGAAATCTCATTTAGTGAAGGAGTTACAGCATGTAAAAAATATAATACAATTATTCTGTTTCGACCTAGATCTTGCGTCACAATTTAATAGTATGATTCCCACAAAAATAGCACAAACTCTTTACAAGTAACACAACAATCACGCAGATACATGTACATAGATCACGGAGTCGACAAACTTGCAATGATTAAGCTTGTAAAATACATTATCCGACAATTTTTACACATACAAAATTTGGAAACTGAACATTTTATGGAGGCAAGATTTCATTGGTACACAAATAGTCACTTAGGGCCAATTACGACGAGGTTTATCAACATACAAAAGTGTTTGGCCAAGCAACTCCATCTATCCTTAAATATGATGGTACGAGAGAATTGATTTAGGCTATACCCCAGATACCAGTCATATAGTTGCTAAGCAATTGTCAAGTAATTATAATATAATACCAAACGATACAGCGGATAGTTAAAGAGTGGTTAAAACTCCACGTGCCCTGGATATCGTGGAAAAAGGATTACATCTCTTATATTATCCACCCCAGTCACCATCATTACCAATCGCTCAAACCCTAGCCCAAACCCGGCATGTGGGACTGTACCATAGGACCTAAGCTCGTTATACCACCAGTAAGGTTTGGAGTCAAGTTTGTGATCTTCATATTGCTTTAATAAATAATCCAATCTTTCCTCACGCTGCGAACCACCAACCAATTCGCCAATCTTGGGCACCAACACATCCATTGCTGCAACAGTTTTGCCATCATCATTTAAACGCATGTAAAATGCTTTGATATCTTTAGGATAGTTGTATAGAATGACAGGCCTGCCAAATATTTGCTCAGTAATAAATCTTTCATGTTCACTTTGCAAGTCTATTCCCCAACTTACAGGATTTGCAAATTTAAATTCAGAGTTCGATTCTTGGCACTGAATTAGTATCTCCACTGCGTCTGTATAAGATAACCTGGCAAATTCATTGCCTATAACATTCTCCAATCGCTCAACCAATCCTTTCTCGACGAACTCTTGGAAATAGAGGATGTCATCGTAGCAATGATCTAGTGCAAATTTAATACAAAACTTAATATACTCCTCTGCCATACACATTATACCTTCCAGATCTAAAAAAGCAATTTCGGGCTCTACCATCCAAAATTCAGCCAAATGACGACTTGTATGGGACTTTTCAGCACGGAATGTGGGACCAAAAGTGTAAACGTTGCCCACAGCACAGGCACAAGCTTCAGCTGAAAGTTGGGCGCTACATGAAAGGTATGCATTTTTGCCAAAGAAATCTTTCTTGACATCTTCTCCTGATTCCAGTGTTGTGACCTTAAATAGCTCACCAGCTCCTTCACAGTCAGCTCCAGTAATTATTGGCCCGTTGATATAAAAAAATCCCTTTTGCTGGAAAAATAAATGAGTGGATAAGGCAAGTGCATTTCTCACACGCATTATTGCAGAAATGTAGTAACTTCTGGGCCTAAGATGGGCTATTTCCCTTAGAAATTCTTTGCTATGAGATTTTTTAGCCAAAGGATACTTCGATTGGTTAGTATTTGCCCCTATCACTACCGCGGCGTGAGATTCCTCATTATTAACCTGTAATTCAATTCGTTCAGATATTTGTTCATAAGTCTCAAAGGAATCCTTTCCCGACTTGAGATCCCGATCGGGTCTTAGCACGAGTTTACCCGTAATCATGACAGATGATCCCACACCAGAGGCGCTGATACTGTCGAATCCATAAGCATCGGAGTTAACCACGATTTGGATGTTAGATTTGCAACTACCATCGTTAACTTGTACAAAAGCGAATCTTCCCCCTCCTTGAACTCGCACCGATTTGATCCAACCGTATATAGTTATTAGGTGGTCATGATCTGGCGACTGTTGGATCTGATTGTGTTGTTGGTTTAGGTATTGCGAAATAGTGGTTTTACCCGTAGATTTATTGACTCTGTATGTGTCAATGATATCTACAATCTTGACAACTTTCCATTTTAAGGAAGCTATTGGTTTTTTTGATTTTTCAAGAGCTATGGACTTAATTTGATCGGACACAACCATGACCGGCACAATCACATAGCACATAAAATAATAGTATTCCCCATATCACTTTATTTACCTATATTGTACAACCTCGTTTATATGCGCAAAGTAACAAACAGTAAATTTACACACTGCTCCAAATGGATCTTAAAATGGCACTCCATCCAGTGCCTATACTATTGTCTGTAATCGATTGGCTATAATGGCTTATGCGCCAACACAGTACACTTGTGCCCGCAAAAAATACTCATTAATACCATTCGACGAAGTGAGGCTGGTTAAAACCTTTTCTGGCTTTACCGTTTTGTTTATGGTAAGCAGCGGTTCATTTAGCTCTACCTTATCATTATCACAGGCTACTACAACTCGCTAATTATTCTACTTCATTTAAAGTAATTACTAATGCAGTTAGACACTCTAATTCTGTAGTTGTGTGTTATTTAGCATACAATATCACTGTTTTCATGAGCATCTGGTGCCACATCACCTGTATGTTGTCCAATCCAGGGTTGATTCCATTACCATCAGGTGTTTTGTTATTTTATGCAGAAAATCAAACGGATGACACTAGAATCGAGTTGTTTGAGAGATGTGTCAAATGCGGATCTATAAAGCCATTCTCCACCCACCACTGCTCCGTTTGCAATCGATGCATATATAAAATGAATCACCATTGTACGCATATACTTATTTAGGTCCCTGGATCAATAATTGCGTTGGCCAGTTCAATCAGAAACAGTTTTTTCTGTTCACATTTGTAATTATCTTAGTGATGCAGTACTCGTTTTTTCAGTGCGTGTTTGAGCTTATTCTAATTTTAAAACGGTTTAATATTATTCCCGAGAATATGTTTCCAAGTCATGCGTATTCACTATTCCACATTTTAAACGTAATAATCGCTTTATTCAGGATTTTACAACCGTCGAATTTTTATCCATGTTCACATCGCTCTTGTTTGGGGTAGTGTTCATGTTATTTTGCCTCATAATGATCATAGACCAACTTACCTATATCAAGACCAACACACTACCAATTGATAATATACAGAAAATGAATGGGAAAAAGTTAAGTTTTACACAGTCACTTAACCAGTTTTTTGGTTGCAAATTTAATTGGACTTGGTGACGCTACATTTTAATATAGGTTCGTTCCCATAACTGTCTACCCGCCCTTTATGCTATCACTAAAATCTACATCTAAGTTTAGTGAGAGTGATGTAATAGCACTGGCCTGTTATGAATACTCGCCCGAAGTCACTTTTATAGAGAATAACATCGAATTAAATTCAATCAAAAAGTATGAAAATTTGTCTATTAATGATACAAAAAATGCACTACCTTTAAAAGAATTACAGAGAGGAATTAGGATTATGGATAGGCGCAGGTGTATCAAACGGAAATCATTTTTAGAGCGGTTACTGAATGGAACGTCAAGGAAATATTACAGAAAAAATTGTACACACGCACTCCACACTGATTATGTAACCCACACACCATACTGACGTTGTATGATAGTTAAGTATGCCAATGGCTTAAAATTTTGTATAATAGAATTAATTATCTCAATAAAAATAGTTTATTATAGCACATATTAATAGCCTTCCTACTGATGTCGAATATTGTAGAATTAAGCGACTTGAACACGCTTATTGAAAAGGTATACCAGCTATCAATTAGACCGGACGAAATCTTCCATATATCCAATTAATAAGGCCAAATGGCATTGCTAAAGTGGTCAATCGGTTGTTACTAAAAATTACACCTTGCTCATTGTTGGACTGTAGGCCTTTTGGCGGTAAGACAAAGCTAATCTAGTCAATTGCAAAAGCCTAATTCTTAGAACATGTTCATTCAATAGATTTGTCAAGACATCCATTGATTCCATATTACTTACATTGACTAGTGACCATGCTAGACGCAGGATTAAGGAGTTGTGTAAACATAATTTATGATTCAGCATATACTGAAATATATAATCCTCAGGATTTCATCAATTTCATTAGAACAATCCTCAAGATAACAGATAACGGAAACAAAAATAGTACTACGTTTACATTGGTAATAAATGACCCATTGGAGCTGGTGCAGACTATGCCTCTATTTCTCTACACACTGCTAACGTTAAATTACGAAATACACGGTAGCAATAGGTATAAACCCTTTGATTCAGACAATTACGAGTTATATTTTCCACATGTGGACCTATTCCTTTGGAATCTGGTCCATGTGAATCCCTATTCACATACCAAATACCACTTACACTCGGTAATTGCCTATTAATTAATCCAGAATTATCTACCGCTATTATAAAGTCTCTAGATCAATCCAGTAATTGGCACAGAGTGGTGGATTATGTGGTCCAATTAAGCTACAAATGGCTGTCCAACGACTTTGACTATATTTTACTCACTTGCCAATCTTTGTACAAATTGTTTAATTATTTTATCGCATCGGATACTCGTTCTTCCATTGATAGTTCGTTACGGTTACTAGACCCATACATTAAATGGTATATATACACTAATTTAGTGCAATAACTTCATATGGAAGCAGAATTGTCCAACACAATATTGAAAACTCAGCTTTTATTGGTGCAAATATTTGCACTAATTTAAAATCAACCACTCGAGTTAAATGGCTACTATTAGGGGCTGCATTAGCGTCAATTGCCACAAAAAGAACATGGAAGATTATAGGCAAGAGAGATGCTGCCACTAAGCGTAGGAAGAACTCGAAGGTGAGTTTTTTTGCACAAAACATTCCAACATTGCTTACTTACTTAGATTAACGAGTTCGACCTATGCAATGGTCGCCCATTTGAATTTGCCCAGTGGTTAGCTCTAACCCAGGGTCTAATTTTCTACTGCCGATCATTAATTTGTGATATAAATCCAGATGTTTTAAAACAGGTGAATTTGCCATCACTCAGTCCAATTGGATTATTAACCATGGGCTAGTTACACCAGTTGAGGAAGGGGGGATTATTGGTTTGTACGGATTACACTGGTGCAATCAGTGTGGAATAGATTCACTAAACGATCAAGACTATAGATCCTGGATGATCGGACAGAAGGGAAGCAAAAGACATGATTGGATAGGGCCACAAGCCATGTTGGCGTTAAGAGTGCCAGATTATGTGATAAATGGAATTTGCGGAGAACTTAGCGTACATCTGGACGAGTTTATTTAACACCGAATTTTTATCAATACTTGTCAATATTTGACAATTGCAACGCTAATTTTTGGCAAATACTCAATATTTAAAACATTATCAATTTATATAAATGATTATTTATGTAGATTAATTCCAATGTTTAATTAATTATTGCATAATCAATTAAACTAATGACTCTTAAATGCGTATTTAAACGATTAGCGGAATATATAACGATATAGACGAATGTGGATATGCAATAGATGTGAAAAGTGACAAGTCTATATTTTGAATTATAAATGTGTAATTTGAAACGACAAAAATTAAAGCAGATATTATTATACTGGGTGAATTTGTTAAGGGTGGTTGCCCGTTATATCATCAGGTTCACTGGGGTGAGCAATGCTTCCTTGGCAGGTGAGTGTGTCCCAACTACGCCTGGTATTATCGTCAGAGGCCAAATATGTGGACAATTATTTATCCGATGAGTATGTGGCATGTAGAATCTTGGATGGGCTGTATGATTTCACATTCGGAGTGGAAAGGAACTTACCTGTGGGTATAAGCGGGGACATTGTGGATGAGATAGACAAATTTCATGAAGCCTCAGAAAACTATTCACCCATATTATGGCCTCCTGAAGGGGAAAATGCCAAGTATTTAATCCCCAAAGCAGTAGTATTTGACTGCATCCAATCTCTATGGACAAATATACATAATCGTTATGTATATGCTGAGATTTATGGCAAGTGTTCAGGCCACCCTTTGGCATTTCCATTCAATGAAATTAACTCACAAAAACTGTGCGATGTACCATATAGGGAAATAACAGATACTTTGTGGACCATCTGTAAAATTTGCAATGGAGAACTTTTATTCAACGATGAATCCATTGAATCATACTACATTTTCCAATTTAGTAATGTTGAAGGATTACAGATGGATTTATGGAAGAGATTTAAGGGGCTTGATCATATGTCCAGAAATTTACATAGGGATTCTGTGGAATATCACTATAAGATTTTGACCCTGCAGACCAGGATTATTCAGACAATTTTGGCTATGCAGTCTTTTAATAGGGTAGGTATTATAATATTTTTTATAAAACTGATAATTTTTTTAAAAAAATATGACCCGCATATTTAAAATTGTACACTCTAAATTCATATTTTGTAATGTTTTTTGTACGCTTTTATTGACTGTAGCGTTTATTTAGCAAATTTTTAAATAATGATATTTATGATTAAATAAATTACATTTATTATTTACCAACCGCACAACAATTTACACTACCCATGCAATGACTCTTTGACTTTTGCTTGATGGACATTACAACCATTGTTGTCTAAATAATTTATTTTTACTCGAAATTTAAACAAACATAATGTAGGTCTCTATAAACGCACATCTGCTGGTGGAATCATTAATAACCTATTTCCAAAAACAAGACTGCGCGATGATGTATGCAAATGATGAATTGTCTAATGCACTCAATCACTTAAATATACATATGATTTGTTTTCTCTGCTCGGTGACCAAATTAGTACATGAGGGTAAAGTGCTTGGAAGAGATAAATCACAACTGTTAAATCAATTATCCGATATCAATACGGATTGGCAAAGCATACCAAACTATACTCTGCCCTTTGTCGTTCGCTGTTTGGATGGGGAGCCTATTACCAAGGACGATATTTCTGACATACTTTTACCCTTGTGCACCGCATTGGCCAAGGTTGTACAAGATGAGCCAGTGTTTTTGGCTGCTACGATTTCTTCACTCGTATCTCTGCTAAATATAATCCTCTCAAACTGTAATATCGAGTTCCTTGTCAACTATTTGACTGATGAGTTAAATTCAAGTGCCCTATTCGCCGAGTCAATAGGAAAGATATTACAATATGCTAGCTTTGACAAATGTGCGATTTGGAGCAGCGAAGCTGATAATCCTTATTGGGGGTTCAAAAACTTGATCAGACATTGCATGACTAGGTTGCCAAAGCACTTGGACATGTTTTTGTTCCTTTTTGCCGGGGCCATGCCTAACAAGAATTTCACTGAGATGCATGTGACAATGGACACTTTTGGATCTTTGTTTTCTAACTCTGCTGATTTTCCTACCATTACCAATGAAAGCAATCCGGTGGAAATTGTAAAACAAATTTTGTTCTCCCCGCTTATGCATCTGGTTTGCTCGTCAAAAAGGGTCAATTGTAGTTCTCTTTTCAACAACATTAGTGATGAAAAGAACCATGACAGCTTAAGCAAAGAACCAACAGGATCCCGCACCAAGGGCACCCTTAGTAGCAACAATAGCAAAGATTTGGGATTTCCCAATTCGACGTTTTCCAAGATAGAGACTGTCGCATCGGAAAAGTTGTTGATAGTACAGGATCTAATTTTGCAGGATTTGGGGTTTTCACAATATGAATTGATAGAGAATTGGGATAGGTGGGAGTTTGGCCAGCGTATTATTTGCATCCCCATCGGTACGACCATTACCTATGAAAATCGTACATTGTCAATCGATCTTAAAAATGCCATTACTGTAAATAGACATTATAACGATAGCAGGAAACACAACATATCGTTTTCTATAGTGCACATGGCATGGCTAGCGTGGCACGCCATTAGGTGCAAGAAAAGCATCAACAGGTTTTTATCAGCCTGCAACGCATTCTTTTCCAGACTTATCGAGATATATCCCACAATATCTAGGATAATGGAGCTGGTGCTATCAACCGACTTTTTTCCCGATCCAACCAGCACCTATTTATTTGGTCCAGCCAACTTTGTTTATCACTTGGGAAGAAGCTATCAGGATGGCGTTTATATGCACTCTATAACCGCGGCCCTCAAAGCTGTTCTTGAAGATGATCCTGAACTTGCCACTATCCACTGTATAATATTTCTATATGGCATAGAAGACCCAGACTACATGATTAGCAGCAGCGCGATGTCTAACCTGATAGACGTTATCTCTGAACATGTACACGATTGGAACGTAGAATTTTCAACCTTAGCCCTGGAGACCTTGAAGACTTGCAACGAATCTTACACAGCGAGATTAGAGTATTACTTTGGGCTGAGACATAACTTTAACAATTTTGACGTCTTTTGGCAGATCAGCACTCTCACCAAGCTAGCCAAGAATTTGAATAGTAACAAAATAACCTTCAGCCGACAAGATGTCTACGCATTTTTTTCAATCTCAGACTACATGATTGAGGTGTTGATTCGGGAAGATTTACCCCCTCATATGATAAGGGAGATTTTACTGGCTCTGGGACAAACGGATCTTCTGGGATTGGCGCAAGATGTTATAGGCCATGAGTTGGCTTCCTTTTCCAGTGGAGATAAGACGGTTCTGGTTACATTTAATCAGTGGCAACGATTGTTATATACTCATAATAAGCAGAAGGAGTGGGGAAAGCTGTACAAATGCGCATTGAAGCTACTTACCAATATTGTTAAAATTAGTCCTCTAGTGAATGTTAATATGCTGGATAGCTGTCAAACTGAACCGAATTCGGTGGGCCTCGTTGATTCCCTTATTGCTGGTTTATGTTTATCCGGGTTCATGGAATCGCATGGCACTGCAATTTTGAAGCTTCTTCTCGAGTTGGGTATTTTTTGTACAAAGAGCAACGAAAAGAATATCGCGGAAAATAAGCACCCAAAGAATTTGTGTAACACTTGGGGCATGCGGATTAAACCTGCAATTAACTATCTAATGACCCAGGGAAAACTTGATCCATGTGACATGTTCAAATATGAGATCAATCAAATTGACCTCACTGATTTACTTTGCCATTTTTGCTTACATACAGATCCAGAGTCTCCTAATCCGGTGCAACAGGAAATATCGCAGGAGAATAAGTGCCTAATCCTCAAAATATTGGCAACAGATGGATTTGACAAGAAAAAATACTCTTTATTAGTTACAACGCTATTGGAAACTAATAGTGATATATCCCTTATCCACCCGTGCCTAGAACTTGATTGCGATTTCCCAGACAATCTGTTGCTGGACATAGCTTACAGGTTGATTGAAAAGCCAGATATTAACATTGGCAAGTGCTTATCTGTTCTTATAAAGCATGCTACCAAAAATCCAGGTACTGATTTTGGGCAATTTGTGTTTAAAAATCACAATTTTGTGGATGCAGCTATATCGTTCAGCTCCACTCAAGTGTCCGAGGACATATTGAACCAATTACTGCTTATAGAGCCAAGTTTGACTTTGAAATACGGTATGAATGCACTCATAGCATTGCAAAACAATGCGGAGCCTAGTGATAAATTGGCGAAATTGCTGGGCAAAACATTGCCTTTGGCTACAGCCAAAGATTTTAACGAGTTTGCGAAGCGCATTGATCAGGAGTCTCTGAGTGAGGTAATAGCGCTGATAATCCACAAATCAGCAATGCAACTCGTTTTAATTGAGTTAATCCCTACACTTGTGCGTTGTTTATCAATTATCTCTTCTTCGTGGTTCGAACTCACCATGGCCTTTACCATTAGGGTACTATCCGTCAACCTTAAGCATCCAAACGTGGAGCAGATTTTTTGCGAGTTGATGGAATCAATTCCCGATAGTTTTTTTCAGGGGTCAAATGACATACAGAGTGCTTTACTTGAATTGGTGGACAAGGCGAGTTCACGTTCACTTGACAACATATCTTCCATCTTTAAATCACTCACTATCGCCATATCTAAGGGGTCTAAGGAATGCAAAAATGCGATATCTAAGAGCAAAATAATCCAATTATTTTACGAAGATAACATGAATTGTATACTTAACAACGAGCTTAATCACTTGGAAATGCATTTACAAGTGTTACAACTGGCCTGCCAGGTACTGGAGAAAAATGCTCTACTGAATTTATCCTCTGTGCTTATGCCTAGGATGGCGTACATATTTACTGACATTGCGAGGGATGAATCGGATGAAGCACTTGTATACACTAAGTTGTTAACATTTTTACCTAGTTATTCTAACATCTCAATTCAGCAACGGGTAATGCCACTTTCATTTAGGGTTTGGTGGAGGATTTGTATAAAGTGGCTGCTGCTTTTGTCGAACAATGCTGTTCACGCATTAAAAATGAAATAGAAGACTCTGTCTCTATCGTAGCACTTGAAAGTTTCTTAAAGGCTCTCTATAACTGGCAATGTGAATCGGATCACAGTAGGCGCTGCGTCCTGAAATGTATGGAAGTGGAGACAATTTTTGTGTTATTTGAGGCTTGTATAAGTGCAGGAAATGCACTTTTATCTACTTATACTCGCAATAGGAATGCGAATATTTTGTGTATAATGGAAAAGGCAATACTATCCAGCCTATTTGCAATCAACAGGTAAGAATATTGGATGAGGTAGTTTCATGGACAAGGGGATTATCAAATCTACCAACATTTTGACTAGCGAGATTAAGAACATTTGTAATGGTGGGCCTCTGGCGGGCAAGGATTTTGACTCGGATGCTAGAGCACCTAAGCTGGTTAGCAAATTCATACTTTATCTAAAGGATTGTATTACTACAGACTCAATTCCAGATTCGAATAAACGTTTTATCGCAGAAATACTGCAATTCACCAGATTTGGACCAATGCCACTATGACAAGTATATTACTAAGAAATTTAAGTTTATTAACTCCCAACCACTCAATTAATTGGCCATCAATTTGTAATATCGCCAATGATATTTAGTGCTAGGTATCAATTATTTATTATGAATTACATATTATAATATGCCGCTGGAATCGAATTCAATAAGTGTTTACAACAAATTGATTACTTGCCTATGATGACACAGTTTTTTAGTTTAAATGAATAATTAGTGGATTGCAATTAATATTACAGAAATAAGTGCGTTGCATGAAATTATTGTTAGTGTAAGTTAATTATTGCCGCAATACATTGCCATTTCTGAGCTAATGCTTGATTTATGTGGATATCCTTTGCTTAACTGTAGAATAAATGTAATGCATCAATGGTATGAATAATGGACATACATTTATGGACTTCTAACTACTGGAAATCTAACTCAGATAATATAAAACATAACATTGCGAAGAATCTAACTATAACATTGATACAATGTATAATGTGTCTGGTGAAATTACTATCAAATTTTTATTTTGACAGCATTTTGAACAATTTGTATATATTTTATAGCAAAAATTATTTGATTATTTAATGATTATGATAATCTTAGGCGTTTACAGGTATATTGAAATATATAATGTAAACTGAATGGAATTAATTTTTAGTTATATTGTTAAATTATATCAATTAATTAAAACATTAAAATAATCAATATACTTATATATATATATATATATCTAATTTTGCAAAACTTTTAGTTAGTTAGAATTATCAATTCCTTATTATATGATCACTAGACATGTGTGGCCTCAGGGCCTACTCCTGCACATTCCTTTATCGCACTAAAACACCTCCACTACTAAACTTTAGACGCCAATTCTCAAAGTTTGATATTTTCAAAAAGTTATCAGATACAGGTGAAACATCGACTTCCACAACGTCTGCAAGGAAGCCCTCGGATAGGGTAATTGAACTTGATTATGCAGGTTATAAGATTGGTAGATGAAATTCTAAATCTGACACTTATTGAAGCTGCTGATTTATGTGATTTATGCCAGGAAAAGCTGGCAGAACGTTCTGGTAGATGCTTAATTTTATATAGGCAAAGAGGCAATTGGATTGGCGCCGGGTAGAAGTCCCTTTCCACATCCTCAATCTATGTTTGCATGTAAATACTCATTCATCCAGACGGAAATATTGGCCCTATGTCTTTTATGCCAGGCCAGCCTGTTTCTCCAATACCAGCTATGCCTGATCCCATGCATGATATAGATAACACGATTAACGCCCAAGGACAACAAACAGTTACACCAAACGATCATTCTTCGTCTGCTAATACTGAAAATAATAAGATGAGTGATAGCAAGGTTTCAATCAAGCTATTGAGCTTCGATACTGCCAAGAAGATAGCAGTGGTAAAACAAATTAGGACAATTACAGGATTGGGGCTCAGGGAATCAAAGGATCTGGTAGAAGGAGCGCCAAAAGTACTGAAAAAAGGTAAAACATCGCAGACATAGGCATAACACGGAAGGAGGCCGATGAGATTAAGAAGGCGTTGGATGAGGCAGGGGCGACCACCGAGATATACTAATTTACCTTAAGTAATAACTGTATCATCAATACAAAACTTTCTATTGGTAGTTATAGCATGAATTTTACCAACAACTACTGCATTATAAAACACAAAAATACAAAATGATACACCAATAATAGTTAAAGAATATCTTGGGTGCATATAATTACCGAGCGAGAAAAATAACAGCAATAACAACTTACATATAAATAAATCAAAATGCTTGCATTAGTGAATTTTGCATAAAAAATTCGTCTTGATGGTAACTTGTTACACACTTAGAATGTTTCGTGATGTATATAGTTCATACATAATGGCCACTTAATGTAGTGCATTGCAACAATAAATAGGTCAATTTGGCACAATGCGATTCTAATAATACAAATTTATGCAATAGATGAACCCTGAAACTTGGATAGACCCTTCAAACGTAGATTTCCATCGCGACAATTTGCTTGATTTGTGCAGGCACTTAAAGCACTTTGAAGGATTTGACGCTGCTTACCCTTCCATGCTTTCAACAAATATAGTTGACGATAAAAGGGCTTGGAAATTCACTAAACCTGAAGATATAAATCAATTGGATCTAGGATGGGTAGCATTTATTAGACCCATGATTATCGCTATAAATGATTACAACGTGTATATAATCATACCATTTGACACTAGTGAATCTACAATATCACAATTAATTCTTAAAGACTTAAGACTAATTCATTTTTCTGCAACTCAGCAGATCGAAGAATCTCCCTATAAAGTCAGTGTTGCACTGTTATTTTACGAGGTTAATAAAAATAACTGTGTTAATTGCTGCATATACGAAATCCAATTTGGCCATCCGTTACAATTAATTGGATAATATGAATCAAATACTTGAGTGTAATGTTTGTGGATCCAATGATTATTTTCACGATGACGTATCTGATATCATAACTTGCCAGGTTTGTGGCGCAGTAATTGCACTAGAGCAGACCCAAGCTGAGCAAAACATTGCAGAGTATCAGAGATCTCTATTTGCCACAACTTCTATCGCAAGTCAATTAATATCGGCCGATGAGTTTCAACTTGATGAACCAATTTCAGCAGAAGCATCAGAGCACACTGGACGCACATCACGCAGGTCAACTCATGACATTTTTGAATCTGATGGTTTAACGGATGTTGAATTGATTAATGTGTTGAACAACGATGCCGATTATCTTAGAATTTACAAATGTCAACAATTTATTATTAAGATTATTAGTGATTTACACATTGGGACCGGGCTGCCAGACATTACAAAATTAACAGTAAAGGTATAGTGGAATTAATTTAGGTATGGAGAAAATATTTGTATAAATTGTGCCAATTTGGGGCATCAAAACGATATTTATCATTAAAGCAATCAACAATTGCTTCGATTAAAATACCTCCTTTGAACATAAACATGGCACTGTCATTGGTGTTACTCTGTTATGTATATTGTGGGTGTGGAATTGTTGCAAATGATATAATTAGATGGGTTTATCAAGGCACTATACCTTTCGAAGCCTTTAGCGCTAATTTATCATTTAAGACTAAGCCATTGCATAGCTCAAAGTACTTGGA